>NC_141103.1:29623191-30223191 GCF_041138505.1 Cibotium barometz
TTAAATCGTCTCACTAAATTAAGGAAGGTAAAAATAAGTCCCCTGTGTATCTTCATGTAGATGATTTGAGGAAGCCCCCACTGTGACAAGTATAAGAAACCAACAGGAGAGGTAGATAGAGTGCATCTTGAAGGTGGGGACTTCTCATCTCAACAGCATGAGAACACCAGACACTTCCGTGCATATATCATAAGTTAATTTGTCAAATTTACTCAATGTGTTTTTGCATATCGTGTGCCATATGTGTGCTCAATTGTCCTTAATGAATGTGTGTAGAAGAAGGTTTGTGTCTGTGCACAAGACGAGTCTGACTGTGCATGGAGGTATAGAACATTGGCAGCATGACATTACCAAACACCTCTGAGCATATTTTGTAAGTGAATCCCTTATATTTACCCACTGGGTTTATGCATATCTTGTATCATATGTGTGCTCAATTGTCTTTATCATCGTGTGTAGAAAAAGATAACTCATCGTGCCTATGCACATGATGAGTGTGACTATGCATGGAGGTACAAAACATCTATTTAGGTACTATTAAGCTGAAATAAAAGAGTTAGCAAAATTGCGAGCTATAGTTTTATCATGAGTTTCACGTACCAAAAGGAACTTTGTGTAAGTTTAATGCCAAGGTTGACTACAACAAAAGATGTCATGGCTTCAAGAGTGCAATATTCATAATTGATGTTTGCATAATTGTAGGACCATGTGATCAATGTAAAGGTCGAATCTCAGGAATATTGTTGAGAATGTGGTGAAGGAGGCCGCATAGTTCTCTTTTTGGAGTATGGTTCATTTATGTGAAGCCAAATATGAAAGCAAAGTGGCTAGAATAAGAGTGTAGTTGATAGGATAGTAGGGACCACATGTATTGCACTTAACATGTAGATGAGTCTTAGTGATGTGGCTAGCTTATGGGCCACTTGCTTGGCATGTTGTGAGTCTGAGTGATGTGGAAAGCTTATTCGTGTGGAGATTGGTCGCTCTTTATAGCTACTTAGTGATGTGGAAAACTTCTTTGTGTGGAGATTGGTACTCTTTATAGCTACTAGTCTCCAGTTATTTGTGGACATTGGTAGCTTTTTATAGGTATTTTTAGTGTGATTTGAATTTAATTGTATAGAGTGTGATTTATTTGTAGTAGATCTTAATTAATACAATGAGAGTGTGATCTGCTTTGGGCTTCTCATTTGTATTAGAGATGAATACAATGACAGTGTGATGTCCTTGTTGCATTGAGTGATAGGGTTTATTCGTGTGTGTGTGTGTGTGTGTGTGTGTGTGTGAGAGAGAGAGAGAGAGAGAGAGAGAGAGAGAGAGAGATTTGCTTTGGGCTTCTCATTTGTATTAGAGATGAATACAATGAGAGTGTGATGTCCTCGTTACCTTTTGTAGCCTAACACCCTTGCACAAAATCAAGCAAGGGTGTGAGGCCACCTAGCTCACGCTTTAAAAAACAAGAAAACATCTCTCACGTGGCTCACAAACAAACAAGAAAACATTTCGTATTGATCTCTGAGCTGCAGTAACCCTTTGATAAGAATCATAGCCCACAGAGAAGTGTGATGGACCTAGAGAAGCTGAAGGAGGAGAAGGAATAATGTCTCACCAAGCTGAGACTGCACAACAACGGCTCCCGCAATATCAAGAAGAATACGACACTAAAGACGAGTATGGCGGCAGGCAACAGGGATGGTGCTATTGGCGTGCAACATGAAGGCCTGCATGCCTATGAAGGCGCCCATGTGCAAGCTACCAGCTCTGGCAGGCTCTGAGGCCAAACTGCTGCCCAATCCGAAGCCTTCAGCTGCTATCTATTTATTGCACCTCCACTTAGTCTTCCAGGAAGGAACAACTCTACTAGCATGGTCATCACTCATGGCAGCGAGGCCACCAACCATGCACTTACACGTGTTCAGGCTATGGTGGGCAGGCCTGCTAAAATGTCCATGAAGTTGCTTTCTGGATGGCTGCTCATCCGACTCGTGGCAAGCCGAGTAATACGGGTAAACCCATGAAGCCCAGCTACATACCAGCTTCTAAAGTGCCAAGTCCAAGGTTCTAGCCAATTCCAAGCCTCTAGCTGTGCACCGTACTTCCTCCTCTTCTTCAAAGCAGGCAGGCAAGGGAAACTCTGGAAAATCTGTCGTCCAACGTCTCCAGTTTTAAGTATAAAGCGGCCAACAGCACAATCAAAAATGAAGATTGTTGAGGCCGGTCTCGAAGTGAAATGGAGGTTCAGCAAATCATCATCGCTTATTGCACATGATAAGAAGGATGGATATGATAAGGAGGATGCAGATGAGGAGGAGCATGTCGATGGTGCAGCAGGTTTCCAAGTGTCCCTTCAAGTCACTGCAGGTAGATTCTTGACACCCAATTTCATCTGGCAGATAAGGAGATTGTTGAAAATTGGGAGTGAGAAGAAGCTTTTAGATGCCTTAGAAGAAGTAAAAAGGTTCTCAAGCTTTGTCATTGCAAGAGTAGAGAAATCTGTGTATGAAGAAATCAAAGGGATCCTTAAAGCTAACGAATCCAAACCACAACACCACGCAGATTGTAATGCAACCACAGAGATAGGAACCTTTCCCTTTGATGAATTGAGAAAGATGAACTATCTGCAGGCTGCCTTATAAGAGTCAATGAGGCTATACCCTCTGCGCCATCTGATTGCAAATATGCAGCACAAGATGATACTCTACCAGATGGAACTCAAGTTTTTAAGGGTTATCGAGTGTCATACAATGTGTTTGTAATGGGCAGGGCACATAAAGTATGGGGAAAAGACTGCCTTGCATTCCGGCCTAAGAGGTGGTTGGGGGAAGATGGGCAATATGTTTCTATGAACCCTTACAAGTATCCCATGTTCCAAGCTGGTCCAAGAATCTACCTGGGAAAGGATTCTGCCTTCATTCATATGAAGCTGCTAAATTTTGCTTCTCTTGTCTCAAAGAGCTATGGGGAGAGGTAGAGGGGCAACTATAACATTGTTGGGTGCTCGTGTGACAAAAGAGTCGTGCCACCTTTAGAGGGCTTAGATATTATCAATCTACCCATGCTTCCACCAAGCCTTCCCAAGAAGCTATATACGAGAAGATCCAGCTCTAGTCCAAGAAATCCTTTGCACCCTTCTTGGACAGGGTATAATCATTTTAGAGGACTAGCAAATGGTACTTTAGAGGATTGTGCTTGATATGTATGTCAAGTGCGGTGCTCTTGCCAAAGCACCACACTTGGTGATGTTGTATATATCTTGGAATCAGTGCACTCCAAGTGACAACATCCTGAGAAAGAAGCTCCTCAATCATGCCCTCTTTAGGCTTAGCTATTTGATTAAGCTATCTTGATAGCCACTTGTAGGAGAAGCTTTGCCTGCATCTTAATTTTATTCCTGATTTGAAAGTTTTCTTTTGCAAATTGCAACTTTGGTTACAAGGTCAAAGATAACTCGTGGAACCAATAGTGGTTATAGCTCTTCATTAATCAGCAATCGTGAAATAATATCACATGAGACTCATTGCATCATCCACTTCAATATCATAGGCTGACAAATATATTCCTATTTTTCTCTCTTTTATATTCGAACAAACTAATGTGGCCACTTTCAACACTGAAGGTGTATCTTTGGCCTGCTTTCGATACTGAAAGTGTTATTTGTGAAACGGGGGAAAGGAACATTCCCTTATGTTTATAAAATTTTGGGGAGGATTGTCCCAACTCCCCACCATACTTTATGTATGGTTTTTTTTCCACTCGCACAAACAAGCATAAAATTCGTATGACTTGAACAACAACATGTAACTTTGATTCAGATGAGGTAACCAATTACGCTTAGGTACTAGAAGATCTCCATCGATCATAAGCATAGGCATGTAGTTCATCGATAGTGGATGTGCCTCTAGCAACCTTTCTAAGTATGTTGAACAACACATGGAAAGGGTAAGGCTACATGATGGCCACCTCGTTCTCCACGTCCTCCTTTCACGCCAAGGTATCACAGAGCACTTTTCTCACAGCCAATTGGTGTCCTGAGGTGGGGTCCATGACCAGGTGCACCCTATCACATCCACCAAATACATTTGGCAAGCTTGTATATGCTTGAGAATCCCCAACTACCTCATGCACAAGATGTCTTGGTGCGTAAACAAGCAGGTACTATCCCTCTATCTCTCTCTCTCTCTCTCTCTCTCTCTCTCTCTCACACACACACACACACACAAACATATACACACACATCATCGTCATCAAAACCAAGTGCACTCCATGCTCTGAAACTTACAAAACAAGATTGTTTTTTTAATTCTTTTACCATGTTTTGTGTGAGTGCTTGGGTAGCATACTTCATGCAGTGTAGAGCGTATTTGAAATGATCGAATGAACATAAATTTGAAAGCATACTTGGAAGCAATGCTAGACTGACATCTGCAATTGATGAGCTTGAAGCCTATTCTTATGTTCGATGGGGACTCAAAAGTACCTTGCAAATTAGAAAATTAGAAATTCATTACCATATTTGAAAATGAGTTTTGTATCATAAATCAATACATAGGACTAATGGTCGCCTTCAACACTAAAGGTATTTGGGTCCACTTTCGATATCAAAAGTGCTATTTGGGAAACGGGGGAAGGGCACGTTCTCGTATGTTTGTAAAATTTCAGGGAGGATTGTGCCAACTTCCCGCCATACTTTATGTATGTTTTTTTTTAAAAAAAAACTTCACTCACACAAACGAGTATGAAAATCCTATGACTTAATGAATTACGTGTAACTCGGATTCAAATGTGGTAATGAATTTGGAATTAACAACCTTGCGAAGTACCTTGAGATCTCTTTCGATGTCCATCAATTCTTCACGTCGAATATAATCATAGCCTTGATGTTCATGCTCGTTCAAGCTCTATAAGCTATTCATATACTGAGAAAGACATGCATACGAAGAGGAGGTGCTGCAAAAATGGTATGGGTTGCAATGTCCATCTTCATTTCAACGCTTGAAGATGTTTATACATGAACGGAAAGACACACGTTGTTTGAAAGTACGTCGACAATGAACAAGTCCAAGCAATCAAGAGAATAAGGGTACCTAAGCATTCTGGTTGCATTAGAGAGTGACAGGGTTTATTCTTGAGAGAGAGAGGAACGAGTAGTTAACTTAGGTTCTTGCTAAACAAGGCATATTTGAATCTTAATAATTCTCCAGAAATAACAACACATTCTCGAAGAATGTTTTTTACTATAATTAATCAATATGCAAGGCGAGAGAAGCATTTGGGCTTCCTATTTTGACAGGATGAAAACATGTAATTTAACATTTAAAAACTGTAGACAAGTCAACCTCGCACGGGATGTGGCCGTGAGAGGCGGGCTGGGTCGCTATATTCTGCGGGTAGCTAGGCGTGCACCAGTGTGGACGCGCTCAGCACTAACGAGAGACGAGGAGCAGGTCACCTATGAGGAGCAAGTCCCCTACGAGGATCTATTTGTAGATTTGGATATAGGCATGGACATTAAGATAGATACTTTAGGAAGGGTTGACCTCATTGAGGATGAGGTTGAAGTCTAGTTCTTTCATTGTACTTTTATTATGGCTATGGTCTTCCTTTTGGCTGTTTGTTATTGGTGATTGATTGATTGAGATTACATGTATTGATTGATGCCTTTTTGAGATTACATGTATAGATTTATTGTGATATGTTGCTTTTCGTGGCATTACTTAATCATTCACCTTTGGACTATTTTTCATGGAGGTTCAAGAATTTTTTAACAAGCTTCACTTTGATGAAAATATGTGGGGATTGAATCATTGTATTTTGGCTTGTTTTTCATGGCATTACTTGATATACCTAAGCCTTTGCATGTATCCATCCCCTTCACCACATTACTCGATTTATACCTATTTCTTTTCTCTTTCCTTAGCATATTTTTCCTTGAAATATGCTTTCTAAAGATTCATTTGTATATAAATGCAACAAAAAAAAAATCATGCATATTTTTAGACGCTCTTATAGACGCGTAAGTTACGACTGCCTCTATACTAGCATCTATAAACGTGTCTATAAACATGTCTAGTTTCTTTGAAATTAGACGCGAGTATAGATGTGCTTATAGATGGAGTTTGCAACAATTTCCTATACAATTGTAATTGTGGACCTTGCAAAGAAAAACAGAATCTTCAATCCCCAAAAATATTCACAAGCATGATAATATGAATGTTGCTTCTAGTGAGGTGTTTGGCATGCCAGCGTGCCTTTGCATTTGGCATGTCCACCAATCTTGGTTGAAGAACTTGAACAAGAAGGTTCAGGATGTTTCCAAATGTGCGGACATGCTCAAAGATCCAGGGAAAATAATGCACATGCACAACCACACAAGCGGTAGTCAAACAAACACAAAACAAGAGGCTCTTCAGCTTATGCATGATTTTATGCACAAATACAAGGAAGAGCAAGAACTCCTCAAGTATTTCAAGGACCAATGGCAAGGACCAATGGATGGGCACAATATGTAGGAATTTATAGTTCCAAAATACTCTTGTTCTCACCATCAATCAAGAAACAAGTGACAGCATCGAGTCGTACCATGGCATTTTGAAATAACGATTTTTGACTGGCTGCAAGACAATACATGGTCGGCGAGTTGATTGGTTGTTGCAAAAGTTTCTTGGACCATGCCATTCTTACTCTACTGGTTTCAAGAAATGTTGAAAGAGGCCTGCTTCCAGAAAAAATTCAACATTATTGATCCCTAATGGTGACATCAAGTTCGTGGATGCCAAACACAAGGTTGCCATGGTCAAGAGTCACAGCCACAGTGACCTGTGGCACAAAGTTGGGAATGCGGAAACAGAGTTGCCAAACACAAGGTTGCCATGGTCAAGAGTCACAGCCACAGTGACCTATGGCACAAAGTTGAGAATGCGGATACAGAGTTGGCATGTTGCTCCTAAGAGTGGGTGCTAAGGGGGAACCTTTGCAAGCATCAAGAAAGGGTCTTGAGGATTAGTGGAGTGCATTTGTCCCATGTCGTCACGGCCTCCATGGACCTGAAGGATTCCTCTCATAGGGATCTCTCATGTGAGTCGTCTTCTTGCTCTATTCTTTGGTAATGTTTTTATTGCAAAAATTGACGTTAATTGAGCTTTGATTGGTGGTAGGCCATGGCGTCTTGCATCGGATTGACCCACTCGTCTAATCCGAGCTGCCAACAATGTCACCACATGAGGGCCATGCAGGTACAGTAATCCCAGCAGGGTGGACGAACAATAGGATGCTCTTCCCAATAAATGTGAGAATTTTGATGTGCTTTGCTACGTGTTCAGTGTCATCAAAAACACCAATTGATGACAAGGCTGCACAAACACAACATATTATCCACGATTGCATCTTGCTATGTAGTAACCATCTTCGAGCTTCTGTGTTGGTGAATGGATTTCATGATGGTGTTGTACTAATAAAATCCTCATTCCATAGGTGTTGATGCCGATTTGCTTGAGTACACTCGACGCCTAGCTCTACAGATGCAGCTATCAGTGCAACATGCCAAGGCATCAAAGTCTCAGATGCTTGCACATCTAATTAGCAGGTTGCGTCCACTTGATGAACGGGTTCAGGAACTTTTTGGCACGTGCACGGCCATTCATAGAATCATGCCCCCACAAAAAGACATTAAAGTGCAAGGAAAAACTTTGAGCTTTGACTTATTTCCCCAAACCCCCAAAGAAGAAGAGGGTGATAATGCAAGGTGGACTAGATAGGGCTTGTGAAGATGTTCCTAGTGGGCACGCAACCCCTTGAGTGACATGGGTAGTTTGACTAAATTGTGGTATTGACATTACTCCATTGTTGCACATGGTAACATTTCTATTCAAGTTTTTTTGCCCCTAGTAGTTCAAGCAACTCAAGTAATTCATTTCAATTAGTTATTTGCAACACTGCAAAACGAATTGGTTGTGTAGTGAAGGTAGTAATTGCCACAAGTTACAATGTAGCGTTAATTGTTATAGGTTAGTAGTTGCTTGGAATTGGTATATGTTAGTAATTGCTATGAATTGTTGGAAGGATTGCATGAAGTTAGTATTGGCTATAGTTTATTAGAAGGATCAGTGGTGAGAAAGGGATTACATGAAGTTAGTATTCGCTATAGTTTATTGACTAGAATGAAGTTAGTACTTACTATAGGTTAGTGATTGGAAGGAATTGTGGCAACAATAAAGGGATTGCATCAAGGTAGTGTTTGCTACATTTTAGTAATGACTAAGATTATCTTAAAGATAGAATTAGAACTACTAATAGATATGCAGTTGTATTTGCAAAACAATCCAACTCTTGCCATTTGAAAATCCAACAAACAGCCAAAACCATGCTCCACATAGGTGAAGGGAATTTGTAAGATATCTTTTGGTATAGGATTATCTGAATCATTTTTAATATTTATATCCTTGTTTCCTTAGAGAACCGATCCGATTCCTCTTTATTATTCTCCACTACCACCTCTAGACTCTCTAAAGGTGATCCTACTTGGTCGAACTACAACACATTAGTTTGGATAGTGTCTAGTCCCCTACTTGACATTCTTGATCCCAATTTTGTGCATCCTTTAAATGATGATTTTCCTTGATCGGATCTTTATATCCACCCAATACTCTAGGTGCGGCAATCCATTCATTATGGTCTTTTGGTAGTGCCAAGTCCTAGCTGTCTCCACCTCAACATCATCTATGTGTGTCCCTTTAGTGTGCTCTCCATCTACACAAAAGGCAAACAAAAGAAACACAAAACATAAGATTCGCATAAGCAAGTTCACATCAAAAGGAGATGCTTGAAAGGAAGGCACTCACCTATCGTTCTGTTGCTGTCAACAATGTTAGTGCTCACGTACTCTCCCACCAGCCTCCTAAATCCATATGCAGATGTCCTAGACTCCGTGGGCCTTTGCAAGTAACACAGACATTAGCCCTAGCTTGAGGAGATCGTGGCGAGGCAAAGAGCCACCTTCCCTTGCCCGGTGGACCTGCAAGGCCTTCTACAAGCTAACCCCATGCTCAATATCCTTGCTCTTGCAACCAGGGGGCTAGCTCCATTAGTTGTTTGATGATGGTCCCACTTTGTATCACATGGTTTGAATTGCGCATTCCGAGCTCATAACTCTAGTTTTTTATTCTCTTTTCTACCATGATGAGATTACATGGACACTATTGTTTCACTTTTGGTCTCATACACCCATTGGATCTTTTGAAGCCATTTCATAAACCTTTATTTATTTCTTTCTCTCTCTGTATCTCACACACACTGCTCTCTTCTCTCTCTCTCTCTCTCTCTCTCTCTCTCTCTCTCTCTCTCTCTCTCTCTCTCTCTCACATACACACACACACATGTACACATCCCTCTCTCCTCTCTCTCTGTCTCTCACACACACACACATACACGTCTCTCTCTCTCTCTCTCTCTGCATATCATTGTACCACTCTTTAAGAGTGGGGAGCCCATGGTACCAGGCAACTATAGGACGATCATGATTGGTCATTACTTGGCCAAATTATATGGCTCTATATTTGAGTCGGAGCTGAGCCGATGGGCAGAGAGGCATGGTCATCGAACGAGCACATGGACAGGCTAGCTTCAGGAGAGGATTTACTACCTTGGATCACATAGTGACACTTCGGGCACTTATTGAAGAGGGCAGGGCACAAAACAGAAGGATATACGGTTGCTTTGTGGACTTCCGCAAAGCCTTCGATACCGTACGACGTGCCAGGATTATGCACAGATTGCATGACATTGAGGTACCCGAGGATATGCAGTGGGGGATATATGCTTTGTGAGCTCCAGGCGGAATATCTAATAGGGTGACCAGCAGGATAGGGGTGAAGCAGGGATGCTCGCTATTGCCCACCCTCTTTGGACTGTACATTGATGCAGTCTCTGATTATGTAGACAGATTGGGAGGCCCAGGGGCATGCTTGGCAGGGGTGTTGATACCCATCTTGTTATATGCTGATGATATTGTTCTAATCTTAGACTCTCCGGGAGGACTACAGAGACACCTGGATGCATTACAGGCTTTCTGTGCGGATAGAGGTGTGACAGTGAACCTTGGGAAAATCAAGGTTATAGTGTTTAACACCACACAGGCATGGGTGACGAGATTAGAGCCTCAGTTCACTTTCCGAGGGGAGCCCGTAGAGTACATCAAGTCATATGTCTACTTGGGAGTTACTTTCACAGGACCGCGTTTCTCCCTGAAGGAGGCAGCAGCAGCTAGATTAGCTCGAGGGCATGCAGCCTTGGGGGCACTTGAGAGGAAGTGTGCACACATACTGTCTCTTCAGGAGCCACGCACCAAATTGTGGCTATTTGATACGCTTGTCACGCTGACCCTCCTATATGGAGCTCCAATTTGGAGGCCTAGTATACATCACAAATCTCAAAGAGGGACGATGAGGGATGGAGGCAAATGGAGAGACCACTGATTATGATGATTGCTCGCATGATTTGGAGCAAGATTGTTCGGGCTGAGCTCGGTGCCCCACTAGTAGTAACCGAGGCCCTATTCCAGGAAGTTACCTTTTTACAGTGGCTATGGGAGCTCCCTCAGCAGAGGTACTCCCGTTTGGCATTGACCTCATCCATACAGTTTGGCAGAGGATGGAGATACTGATTGTTGATATGTATGCTTAGATGAGATCATGGTTTGACCTACATGGTTTGTGGATAGAGGCACTACCACCCTTTCAGTACAATCCTTTCAGTATAGTGTGGATTGTCCATTTTTGGATCTCACCTACTCAGAGCAAAACCATGTGATCAGGATGGATATCATCAGAGTGGACACAAAGAGGACATGGACTAGCCCCCTTGAGCCCTTGGGCATGAAAATGACTCATTACAAGAGCCATTTTCTACACCTCTCACCGGATGATTTTATCACCTGCCCGACGTACATGGATGTACACCTATCACATGGTATCAGGACCTCATGCAGATTGAGATAGGGCGATATGTGCATCAGATTGTGGATGACCACATTTGTCAGCTATGCTACAAGGAGGTAGAGACAGAGGAACACTACATTTGTCTATGTACATTCTATTATGAGATCCGAGGGAGATATCATTGCCTCTTCCGAGAGGGTTTTGGGCCGTTACGCAGGGTCATGGAGTTTGAGGATCAGAGATGCCTCGGATTGTTTCTACTTGAGCTCAGGAGACATAGAGAGACCCTCTTGGGGCAGACAGGAGGCCGAGCCATGATGTACCTAGACAGAGGACCCTGACAGATTTCTTCGGCACCAGCACCAGCAACCCAGCCCACACACCTCCTGATACCTCTTCCATTGGGCCATCACAGCACCGACCACGCTCCCAGGGAGTCACCACTAATAGAGCAGATGTCTTATGTCATGCTTGTCGACCACGCCCACCAGGATCCCGACCACGGCATCCTCACCATGGCTAGATGAGAGCCATTATTGCTCGGCATCGGAGGTGCCTACCTCACTTGTATGACCTCTCCATTCTAGACAGCCCCATGGTGGAGATACTTGATTTAAGGAGAGGGCAACACTTCAAGTGATCAGCATACATGGATCTACATGATATACATTTTATAGTATTTTCCAATATTTTCTACTCAGTATCATCTCGGAGTCTTGCAATTCTCTTCTTATAGCTGTAGGACAATCTTTTTATTGTACTTTTTTAGTCTTGTTCTCTTTGATGAGACACCAACTTTAGTTGTACTCTCAGTTTTGGTCTCATAGGCCATTATGGCCTCTTAGAGACATTAATATATCATTTCATTTCTCTCTCTCTCTCTCTCTCACACACACACACACATGTACACATCCCTGTCTCCTCCCTCTCTCTCTCACACACACACACATACATGTCTCTCTCTCTCTCTCTCTCTCTCTCTCTCTCTCACACACACACACACACACACACACACACACCAAACCCACTGACCTTGACAGGAGGCTAGAGAGTAGGCATGGCTAGATTAAAGGCTGAAGAATGGGTAGTGCGGTAGTGGAATTTATCTCTCTCTTTCTCTCTCTCTCTCTCTCTCTCTCTCTCTCTCTCTCTCTCACACACACACACACACACACACACACACACACACACACACACCCTTGTCCCTCTATTACTCACTCACACACATACATACATACCTCTCTCTCTCTCTCTCTCTCTCTCTCTCTCTCTCTCTCTTCCTCTTTGTTGTTATTCTTGAAATGTTTTAGGAGGGATCTATTTTAAATTTTTTATTTAAACACATGCAAACATCGCCTAAGTGATGCCACTCCAAAAATTGAGTTTGCAAGCATCATTACAGACGTCATATAAGCGACGAATAATAAGCCTTCTTTATGCAATGCTAGAGTGTGTCTCATGTACGATGACTATTATCGCTAAATTAAGGAAGGCAAACATAAGTCCCTGCATCTCGATGTGTATCTTCATTTAGATGAGTTGGGGAAGCCCCCACTGTGTGACAGGTATAAGAAACCGGTAGCTAGAGTGCATCTTGAAGGTGGGGGCTTCTCATCTCGGCCACATGAGAATGCCAGACACTTCCGTGCATATATCATAAGTCAATTTGTCAAATTTACTCAATGTGTTTATGCATATCGTGTGCCATAAGTGTGCTCAATTGTCCTTAATGAATGTGTGTAGAAGAAGGTTTGTGCTTGTGCACAAGACAAGTGTGACTATGCATGGAGGTATAGAACATTGGCAGCAAGATGGTACCAAACACTTCCGAGTATATTTTGTAAGTGAGTCCCTTATATTTCCCTTATATTTACTCAATGTGTTTATGCATATCTTGTACCATATGTGTGCTCAATTGTCTTTATGACTATGTGTAGAAAAAGATAACTCATCGTGCCTATGCACGTAGTAAACAAATATTTGAAGATATGGAAATTTTAGATCTATTAGAGATTGAGGAACCCACTCAAGAAGCACAAGAAAGAGATATTGATCCAATTGAACAACTAGAAGAAGGATCAAATGAGTGTATAGTAATTCAACAATTACTAGCACTTGAACCTGAAGCAAACACAACAACTAATCTAGAATTTGAAGAAGAAATAGAAGAACAAATTTTAATGTAACCACCTGTAATGCTTCAAATAGAAGAGGACGATACGGAGGCTACACCTATTGACGAAGATGCAGATGGAGAGGTATTTCTAGAAATAGATGTATTCAGAGCCATGGATCTAGCTGAGGATGAGCGAGTCGATTGATGAGCTAGAACATCTCATTTCAATTTTATTTGCCAAGGAATACTTGGTTTTGTCAATGTTATTTTTTGCACACTTACGTTTTTTTAAATCCAAAATAAAAAATAAAAAAAATTACTTTTCGATGCTTTTTTGATGCTTATTCCAACTTTTATTTCGACGCGGTTCTCAACTGTTATTTGGACACCTATTTCGACGCTTCTTTGTGATAGTTATTTCGATGATCATTTTGATGGTGTATTTCGACATGTATATCGAGGGGTATTTTGATGGCATGGAAACCGTTGATACTAGGCATGGAAAATGGGTCATCCTGTAGTAGTGTTGGATGACATACCACCATTCCTTGTCATTTATATCCACGTGAAGCACAACCTTATAAGAAGAAACACATCAAGTGTAGCATAAACATGCATACGTATGATATAATAAAAGCTTAATATGGTAAGAATTTACTTGTTCACAATGGTGAGGTAGCACGAATGTCTTCCTCTTTTTTTCCTAAAAGAAACACCCAACTTGTTTTGATTGTGGTGGCTAACATGTTTGCATTGTATCACTATTTAATCTAGGAAGACGAGGATGCTGAAAGCGACGGTGATGATGAAGGTCATGGTGCACATGGTGAAGATGCAAGCAAAGATGAAGATGAAGATGATGACAATTAATTAATTTAAGTATTGTCTTCGTCTTTATTCATTTTTGTGACATAAACACCTTTATATGTATTTTGCAACTTTGTATATAATTTTAAAGGGGAAAAAAACATGACATTGTTGTATTACAAAATTTTTGTGTGTTTTAAGTGTCTTAAAAAACATTTAAATAATGTTATATTTTTTACAGATAGGATGTGACTATAGTTGTGCATGGCTATATGCACTACTGTAAATGGAGTTATTTACATGGTCGTAGTCGCGTGCTCATAGCCGCATACATAGGTGCGCTAATAGTTGCATGAATGTTTTTTTCCATTTATAGATCCTTTGAAATTTTGTCGGCTCTTCATATGCGCAGCTATACTCTTCATTTGTTGTAGTGGAATCTGGTGATGGAGGGGGAGCATATTTCTTTTTTTGGAGTATGGTTCGTTTATGTGGAGCCAAATATGAAAGGAAAGTGGCTAGAATAAGAGTGTAGTTGGTAGGATAGTAGGGACCATGTTTATTGGACTTTACATTTAGACGAGTATTAGTGATGTGGACAACTTATCGGCCACTTTGTTGGCATGTTTTGAGTCTTAGTGATGCGGAATACTTATTTGTGTGAAAATTGGTAGCTCTTTATAGCTACATTGCATTAGAAAGTGATAGGGTTTTTTCGTGAGAGAGAGAGAGAGAGAGAGAGAGAGAGAGAGAGAGAGAGATTGATTTGCTTGGGCCTCTCACTTGTATTAGAGATGAATACAATGAGCGTGTGATGTCCTTCTTGTTGCATTAGAGAGTGATAGGGTTTATTCTTGAGAGAGAGAGAGAGCAGTTAACTTGCTAAACAAGGCATATTTGATAATTCTCCAAAAATAACAACACCCACGAGGTTCACAAGGAATCAAGACAAGGCATATTTCGTAATTCTCCAAAAATAACAACACCCAAGAGGTTCACAAGGAATCAAGACAGTGGAATCATTGGAAGATTCCTCGCATGTTTTTTTACTATAATTAATCAATATGCAAGGCGAGAGATTAAAACGTGGATTTTAACATTTAAAAATTGTGGACAAGTCAACCTCGCACGGGACGTGGCTGTGAGAGGCCGGCTTGCCGGCAGCTGGGCCTGCACCCGCGTGCAGTAACGAGAGAGGAGGAACAGGTCGCCTACGACGAGGCGCTATATAACATCTCTGTCGAGCACTAGTGTCTGCGTTCGTTAATTCTGCATTTCCGCTATCATCAATTAATCCAAACATTTCAAAAAAAACGAACTAAATGCCGCCCGCCTTTCCTGTGCTGGTGAGCACGGCAGTTCTAGTTGTCCTACTCCTGCAGGCCGGCCCTCATCCCAGTTGGGTGAGCGCCGCGGATGAGGACCCCCTGCAGGACTTCTGCGTTGCCCTCAACTCCGCGGAGCAGCAACAGCAGCTGGGCATGCTCACCTTCAACGGGCTGGCCTGCAAGCCCGCCGCCAACGTGCAGTCCTCCGACTTCGCCTCGCCGCAGCTACGCCAGGCGGCTAACTTCACAGGTGAGCTGGGTGTGGCCGTCAACCTTGCCAGCGCGGCCTCCTTCGGGGCGCTGAACACCCAGGGCCTCTCTGTCGCGCGCATCGACTATAAGCCCAAGGGCCTCAACCCCCCGCATGTACACCCGCGTGCCACCGAGGTGCTCTACCTGGCCGAGGGCACGTTGCTTGTGGGCTTCGTCTCCACTGCGCCAAACAACACCCTCTTCTACCAGACCATCTATGCCGGTGACCTCTTCGTCTTCCCTCGTGGCCTCGTACACTTCCAGCTCAACCCGCACAAGTCCAAGACCGCCTTGGCCATCTCTGCCCTCAATAGCCAGAACCCGGGCGTCTCTCAGCTGGCTGCTGCCCTCTTTTCTTCCAAGACGCCCCTCCCTGACGAAGTTCTCGAGGCCACCCTTGGCATCGACGACGACGATGTGCGCCGCCTCATCGCCAGCGTTCAGAAAACCCTCACGTAGACGCTCCAGCTCCTGCTTGTAGTTTGATATTTTCTATAAAGGAACAATATTTTAACGTCCTTGCAGTGCTGTTGTCCCCTCAGCCGCCGCGTGTCTTCCAAGGTATCTCCAAGTAGTATATGTATATCACCTCCTCTAATTGCTTGTATGACGTTACATCGGGTGTGTTTTAGGGCTCGGGAAAAGGTAGGTTCACTTTATCCAAAACTTGCTCGCCATCGACATGGGCTGGTTCAATTTCGGACGAGGAGGCTTATGCCGATTGTTGATTTTTTTTCTCAAAAGGCTTTAGGCCGGTTCCCACGGATGGGAGAAGGAAAAAAGCACTACTCACATAATTTGAGGAGGTTTTAAAAATACAATATATACTATATAATATATATAGTATATGCTATATACTATAGACTTACTATTTCAAACTCCAACCTGCGAGCATTATCTCCATCCCACATGGCACAGCCTTATCTGCATCCCACGGTCGCCCTCCGCTAGCGCTCCCCTAACCTTTGCGGCCTGCATGTTTATGAACCTCTTCCGAGTTCCATAATCGCCAAACCCTTACTGACTCCTGAGTACTCCCTACATACGCTGTCTGGACTCTGTGCACTCATTGCCCTGCAGGCGGCCTTTCAAGTTTCGACGGTTTCCACCTTCAACGCGTGACATGCAGCGGAAGGCTCTGCTTGTTGATTGCTGGTGAAAAGCTAGGAATTTCTTCTCGTTGCACAGAAGAAGCATGGCCTTCACTTCCCGACTCCCGAGTTGGTCCCTTCAAAAAATCTGCATTATCGAAGATGAACAGACTCAACACTGAACAGAGCCTATGAACTTTCAAGGTAAAATTACTTTCCTTGACCCTGCTTTATGGAAGCGAGTTTTTTGCTTTAACAGCTGAGTCAGATGGTTCAACAAGATCCGTTACTCGCCCGCCTCTACCAAAAGGCTGAATCTTATCCATCAAGGTGTTCTCAAGCGCTCCCAGCCTGGTCCAAGCGATGGATTAGATGTTGAAACAACCCTCTAGTCGGGCTTCTGAAGGGTTAGCCAAACCCCTTCCTCCTCCATGCCAGTAGCATCTGTAGACTGTAACTTGTGCTGCTACGACAGTGATGGTGAAGCCTAGCGCCTTGCCTTGTCGGTTTGTCCACACAGTAGCTCTTCAGCTCTTACGCATAGGTGATGTGTCCCACGAGTCTGAAGTGAAGGATGTGAGTGGTGCAGCTGCTCTACAGGCCCCGCCCTCACCCCTCCTTTTTGGTTATGGATCCTCATTAGAGTTCTCTACATGGACTGCAGAAGTTAGCAGCGCAGTTCATCAAGGTGTTTTTCAGCACCACTATGAAGAGGGGGAATAGCAGAAGCTGCAAAAATGGCAAAGATTTCAAAGAGGGCAAAGGGCCCCTTTAATTCTAAAGCTCTTGGTATAATATTTGATAGTTTTTTGCAATTGAGATTATAGCATGGGAAGTTTAAACACATAAGCTGATTTGTTTGTTATAGTGGCTTTGTGTCAATGGAGCCCAACAATGTTGAAACCGGTAAAAGAAAAGGTATCAAAGATAACAAAAAAAGGCAAGGTACGCTTCTCCAGTGGGCTGGTCGAATGTCTTCAAAGGTTAATGGCAAAAGAAAGAAAGGTGATGTACAAAGTCAGAATACTAATTCATCTAAAGCAAGTACTACTGATGAGGTGTTGTCTAGTTTGTCTTTGCCAGAGAGATTAGAGCTTCAAAGGAGAATAGAAGCAAGAGCAGCTTTCCAAGAGAGTTGGCTTCAAACATTTGACTCGCTTGTCTACGACAAGGAGAAAGCTAAGATGTACTGTAAGTTTTGTTTAAAGTATCCCCATCACCATAGTGCATATTCAAAGGATGGTTCCATTAATTTTAAGTTTAGTAATTTAAAAGCACATTGTAGAACACTTTGTCATGTACATTCTATGGAAGCAGTTCTACTTGAAGGGAAGGAAACTATTCAAACTAGCATGAAAAAGGTTGAAAATTCTAAAGATGAGACATTGACAACTCTCTTTAAAGCTGCCTATCATATGGCAAAAAAGAGATATGCTTTTGTTGGTTTTCCAGATATGATTAGTCTTTTACAGGATTATCGTGTGCCATTCTCAACATCCTTGTATAATGATGACAAGGCTTGCGCAAAGATGGTATTTTGTATTGGTAAGTGTTTGAACACCACATTGAAGAAAGTGTTTCGAAGTTCGTTTTTTGGTGTTCTTGTAGATGAATCAACTAATATTTCCAAGCATGGACACTTGATTATTTATTTGTCTTATCTTATTGATGATTGTATTCCTGCCGATTCTTTTTATGGTATTATTCGTGTGAGTGATGGGAGTGCAAAGACCATTTTTAACACCATTCTTTCAGAGCTTAAAAGAAGTAAGTTTGATCTAACAAAGCTAATTGCTTTTGTCTCTGATGGCTGTAGTACAATGACAGGAAAGGAGAATGGTGTCGCCACACTTTTTAAAAAACATGTTAATCCATACTTGACATCCATTCATTGTGTTGCTCATAGGACAGCTTTGGCTGTGTCTTCTGTAGCAATTTGGAGATTTCCAAGAATATAGAAAAATTGGTGAATTCCATTGTCCATTATTTCAATGCAAGTGGCAAAAGATTGGAAGAGCTAAGGATCATACAAGAGGAGCTTGCTTGTCCTATCTTGAAGATGGAACACACATTTGATGTTAGGTGGTTGAGCCGATCGTCGGCTATGAGCAAGGTGTGTTCTTCTCTTGATGCTATTCTTGTGGAAACCAAGGAAAATGCTCCGACTATATTTGCAAAAATTTTGAGGTTTGAAATTATCTATTGTCTTCATTTTTTAGCGGATATTTTAAAAGGTATAGCTATTGTGAGTAAGATATTTCAAAAAGAGTTTGTAGATGTGACTACAATCCATGATGTTATCCAAAAGGAGATCAATTTAATTCTGCAATATTATATTGATCCTCCTGATGTTGATTGTAATGCTCTTACTTGTGACATTGATGGTTTTGCATTTTTATCGGATCATGGACCTGAGAAGGGTCACTTGTTTACATTGCGAGGAGCTCTTCATGGCAGCATGTTTCTTGACATCAAGATAGATAGGGACATACTTGGAGTAGATCTAGCATCAGCCCTTGCCTTTTAGGTATCTTTTTTGAAAGAAATTATTGCTAACCTTGAAGCACGTTTTGCAGACAATACAATATTAAGGAGATTACGAGTACTAGTGCCTGCACAACATCCTCTTCTAGAGAAGATGCTCAAGGACTATGGTAAGTTTGAGGCTCAAGAAATAGCCTCTTTCTATGGTAAGGAAAAGTCTCTGGAGGTAATGAATTTTTCTTCTATCATTGATGAAGATGATTTTATTAGTGAGTTTCAGTCTTTTAAACAGCAAGCTTCAATTAGTTGGGTACGCTACAGTCTTCCTGATGTTACAGCTACAATAGCATGTAATCCAATGTGGCGAGACTCTTTTCCTAATGTTTTAACCTGTGTTAAATTGCTTTAGTTCAATATTCAAGTAATGCGTGAAAGAGGTTTTAGCACATGCACACTTATAAAGACCAAGCTGCGTGATAGCATGGAGTTATGGACCTTGGATGCTATTATGAAGATCAATATTGAAGGACCCTCCAAGCTATGTGGCTCAAAGTTGGAGGAGAGTATGGTTTTATGGGGAGAAAAGGCTCATGGACATCTCTACACGGTGCAAGGTATTTGTAGCTTAATCATCCAATGATGAAGGTACGTTTTTTGTAGCTTAATCATTTCTTTTGATCGCCTTTTTTTTCATATTCACCTACTAACTTGTTATGGGAGTGGATGAAGTGCATTCACTTTATATATATCCACTCCCCGAAGAGGGCTTGGTGTAGCCATTCAAAATGGTGACGGGGTTCAATTCCCCAACTCTCTCCTTGTATGTCCTCACGTGTTCAATAATATGTATTTTTTTATCATTTTGAGCATAGATTGTGATGTGAGAAGGATGTTTTACAGATCATGGATGATGCTTTTTTGTCTACAATGACCATGTGTGTTGTCATATTTCATGGCACATTGAAGGTATGGTTGCGGTTTTAGTGTTTTGAGCTTTGAGTGAGACTATAATGTTTTGAATATGTGTAATGATGATATCATTTATGTGCAGCTACATCGTGCTCGATGACAAATGCAAACTTTGTCAACCTACTCAAAGCTTGCAACTATTTACCATGTATGTCGTCTTTTTATTTATGCAAAATTTGATCAGATTCAATGCTTAGTAACCAGTCTTGATTCATGGATTTGATCAATCGAAAGCATGATAATAGTATCATTTTTCTTGATCAGGTAAAAATTGACTGGACCATAAAGATAGAAGATCATTGGTATATTGCAGTCGGAGAGTATGTGAATGTACTCAAATCTAGCAAGGATTTTACATGTTGAGAATCTTCAAAGGTTTAACACACTAGTTTTGAATTTATTCAGGTTGCAATGGGTAAATTATTTTATTAATGGTGCCACTAATTTGCAACTACATCCTTGTGGATGGTGTGAGGTGAAAAAAAGAAGAAAAGACCTGCCTCTATAGCTCTTCCACCTCCCAAACTTGGAATAACACACACGAACGGGGGCACCACCAGCCCACCGGCTGGAACACTTCTCGCACTTCACCACCCAACCCATGCCAGACAGACAGCATAAAACAGGGGCACCGTAGACAATTGAACACCCAGAAATTTATTCCCAGATCAACACTTCATACAAGCTTCTCTCGACACAGAAGCCTTGCTCACACAACCCACAAACACTCAGACCTGTCACACTGCCGAGGATACACCACATCCCCAATCACCACATGATCCACTCGCCTGCCTGCTATACCAATCACATCAGAATGAACCCGGCCACTCACTCTTCAGAAGGCGCCCACACCAGCTAACCTTCTACTCTCTGCAGCCCATCACTTCTGCATGTGTCGTCAGCAGCAGCTACTCCATCATCTCTCTCTCTCTCTGTGTGCTGATCCTCTGCCAGCCTCACACAAACCCAAGCAGCTTATCTGCCCTGCTACCGGCCCACCACCAACCTTTCCCTCTGCTTCACTCGGTACCCACTCTGTCCACTGTCCTGTCTCCTAGGCTGCCCACACCAGCCAACCCTCAGCGACCTCAACACATCAAACACTCTGACCAAGGCGGTTCTTCCTCTCTCTCTTTGCACCAGCCACTCTCACTAGTGCCCTCCATGCTCAGCAGCCCATCGCTGCTCCAGTCACCGTAGCCACCTCTGCCTCTTTCCCTTAGGCAGCGCCCCACCAGCCTCTACTGCTGCAGCTCACCAGACGACGGCCCCCACTACCTCTAAATCCCTTCAGACTAACTACCAGCTACGCTTCACAAGCCTCTCTATCTCGCCAGCACCCGTTGCACTTAACTCTGGCGCCAGGTTTCTTGCTAGGAGGTCTCCTTCTCCATTGGCTCCCCACGACCCACCAAGGCCTACACCAGCTTTCTCTTTGCCTGCTAGGAGTCCTTCACCAAAGAGGCAGTCATCTCTATGCTGTGTCTCTCTCCTGCCATCAACCAAACACCAAGGCGGCAACCTAACAAGGCTCCACAGTAGCTTTAGCTCAAGCCGTCCCTCGTCTTTGCACTTATCTCGTCAACCAGCAGCTGCGCCCTCTCTTTAGCGCCTTCTACGCTAGTTTTACCTGACACCAGAACTCGTCAGCTTTCACAGCTGGTGCTCCATGCTCCTCTATTGCTAGCTTTCTCTGCTCTGCCTCGATCACCCTTGCCAGCCACCTCAAAGACTTCCCTTCGGCTCTCTCTATCTGCAGCTGGGCTACATAGCCCCGTCACGCTCTTATGAACCCACGCACACGTGGTCCTCGCTGGGGCTCCAACCACCGCTTCTTCTGCACCACCAAGGATGTTTTTGTCCACGCCGCCAGCCCGACTCGCTGCAACTTCTCTTCAGGGCGACCTCCCCACCTTTGTGTGCCTGCGGCTACTCTCGGGAGCCCCCCACTTAACAACACGGCGGCCTTCTCTTGTACCTGCAGCTCGCGCATCACCTGCCACCTCCACTTCACGTATCTTCTGGAGAACCCGCTCTGCTGGCGGCAGCTCAAAGCCTCCAAGTGGCTTTCAATTTTATGGCCACATCAATATTATCTTTTTTTTGATTTTCCAAGGCCTAATGAATGGCCACCATAACATCCTATGCTTCCATTTCACACCAAACAAAATGCTATACTAATCCTTTCTTTCCTAATTTCCCATGCCTTCCACACACATTCAAATGCAACTCAGGATCCTTGGGGACGTGTACACACTTCAAGACGACCAAGTGGCTGATACCATCTCCATGGACCCTGTTTCGGACAGGCCTGCACAAACCCAAAATGAAATCCATCCACACTGAACACACTGGCAATGCCCTCAAAACCAAACTCTTCACAATTCCCATGCATCCATATGTACACGAGCCATAAAAACCTCTCAGAAAAATGCCTGACATACTTTGCCAACCCCCCCATCTGCTAGAGCATTTATGCTCAGCAGCATTCAGCATAAGTCCACCAATAGCTATCCACCAGGATCAAAAGGAAACAGTTCCAACTCACCATCCCATTCCCCAACATCCGTAAAACACCATGGCTGCATCACTGTATACCAAACATCAACCATATGCACCACCAAATCATTTCCATGCACTTCACCCACAACCAACCTCCCTTTCTTCAAAATCTGTGGCATTGCAGCATTTAGCATCCCATCCATCAACACCTGTGAAGGCCAGGTTCCAACATCTTGACCTTTCTACACACCAAAATCCACATCCTTTTCAACAGCAGTGCCCACAAGCACTTCTAGCTCCTGTACTTCAGGCATCTCCTCATAACCATACAGCTCAACTGGTTCAGTACCCTTGTCATCCATGCATTTTGCCTTTAGCATATCAACAACACGTAAAGAAGCCTTTGTTACACTCTCGACCATATCAGGATCCATCTCCATCTCTGGCTCCTGCTCATCAAGGCTAGCAACTTCCCACATATCATCCTCAGGCACAATACTCACCACACAACGCTCTTCATCAGCCAAATCTACATGCATACCTTCTTGAATGTTGCCAACCCCCCTGGTATCATCGTCCAAAGACTCCCTTGCACTTAATGCATCCAATGAAAAAACATCCATACCATTCATCACAGCAGGTACCATACCATCATCAAGCTATCCCAAAAAATCCAAGATGATAGGATCTTCCTCCACGCTCTCCACATCCGCATCACAAACCATCTTCACTTGATCACAAGTCTCTACCCCATCCTCCTCCCTTGTAGAATTTGGAAAAGAATCATCCTCAAAACATCCTATACCCAGCTCCTCTTCCTTCTTATCATCAGCCAATCCCAAGGCATCGTCCTCATTGCTTTCATGTGCATGCATATCATCCAGATCCAAGGAAGAATCCACTGGCAACTCCTTATCTTCACTTTGCCCCTTCACCTGCTTCTCATCCACCTTCTTTTCAACACATCAAACACTCTGACCAAGGCGGTTCTTCCTCTCTCTCTTTGCACCAGCCACTCTCACTAGTGCCCTCCACGCTCAGCAGCCCATCGCTGCTCCAGTCACCGTAGCCACCTCTGCCTCTTTCCCTTAGGCAGTGCCCCACCAGCCTCTGCTGAAGCTCACCAGACGACGGCCCCCACTACCTCTAAATCCCTTTAGACTGACTACCAGCTGCGCTTCACAAGCCTCTCTGTCTCGCCAGCACCCGTTGCACTTAACTCTGCGCGCCAGGTTTCTTGCTAGGAGGTCTCCTTCTCCATTGGCTCCCCACGACCCACCAAGGCCTACACCATCTTCTCTTTGCCTGCTACCAGGAGTCCTTCACCAGAGAGGCGGTCATCTCTACGCTCTGTCTCTCTCCTGCCATCAACCAAACACCAAGGCGGCAACCTAACAAGGCTCCACAGCAGCTCCAGCTCAAGCCGTCGCCCGTCTTTGCACTTATCTCATCAACCAGCAGCTGTGCCCTCTCTTTGGCGCCTTCTACGCTAGTTTTACCTGACACCAGAACTCGTCAGCTTTCACAGCTGGTGCTCCACGCTCCCCTATTGCCAGCTTTCTCTGCTCTACCTCGATCACCCTCGCCAGCCACCTCAAAGCCTTCCCTTCGGCTCTCTCTGTCTGCAGCTGGGCTGCATAGCCCCGTCACGCTCTTATGAACCCACGCACACGTGGTCCTCGTCGCTAGGGCTCCAACCACCGCTTCTTCTGCACCACCAAGGATGTTTTCGTCCACGCCGCCAGCCTGACTCGCTACAGCTTCTCTTCAGGGCGACATCCCCACCTCTGTGTGCCTGTGGCTACGCCCGGGAGCCCCCCACTTAACAACACGATGGCCTTCTCTTGTACCTGTAGCTCGCGCATCACCCGCCACCTCCACTTCATGTATCTTTTGGAGAACCCGCTGGCGGCAGATCAAAGCCTCCAAGTGGCTTTCATTTTTATGGCCACGTCAATATTATCTTTTTTTTAATTTTCCAAGGCCTAATGAATGGCCACCATAACATCCTATGCTTCCATTTCACACCAAACAAAAGGCTATACTAATCCTTTCTTTCCTAATTGCCCATGCCTTCCACACACATTCAAATGCAACCCACGATCCTTGGGGACACGTACACACTTCAAGATGACCAAGTGGCTGATACCATCTCCATGGACCCTGTTTCGGAGATCCCTGCACAAGCCCAAAATGAAATCCATCCACATTGAACACCTGGCAACGCCCTCAAAACCAAACTCTTCACAATTCCAACACATCCATATGTACACGAGCCATAAAAACCTCTCAAAAAAACGCCTGACAGATGGTACTTGAAAAAGCTACAAAAGCCAAGCTACAAAAGTCTACAGGATGGTTTTGGCAGGTATGCTCATGTTTGGTAATATGGTTCCTTTTAATCATCACAACTCAATAACTAGTTGTCTTGCTCCAGAAGGTTGAACAGTTCAGACTTCAGAGCTATGGGCAATGGTGCTAGATTCAACATTTGGTGCTGGTCAGCCAAAGCACATGAGCTGTAATGCTGAGGTTGCAAATGAGGTTGGCATGTCGCTTGATGAAGAGCGGATATCGCATGCTACTGGAGCAATGAGTCACACATATTTATCATGGTATGCATCAAACAAGCTGAGATCTCCATAGTTCATACAAAAGATTAAGAATGTATTCGAATAGTAGGAAAGAGTGAAAGGCTAAAAGATTAGCTTGTTTGAATATGAGAAAGAACAAGATTCTATTTTTGAATGAAATAGCGATAGATTTGTCGAAAAGAAAAATTTTCGGTTCAATTCAGTTTGAAAAGGATCAAGCTTCTCCAAATTTGGCAAAGCCCGTTCATCTTTGGTCAAGGGGGATATTTTGCTGGTTCACTTTGTAGGTTTTCCCGAGCCCTGGTGTGTTTGCATCTGCGCCCACACCATTCTCGGTCTGCATCGATCTCAAAAAGATATCTCCCATGTTTAGGAACTGACTATGCTTTTCTAAAGGGAGTGGGACTAAGAATCTTGCATCTTGCAAGAAGAAACAAAATAACAGTCACATCCATCGAATGACACATATAATATGAAATGGTCTAACAACACAACACAGAAAAAAATCCAAAAGAATGAAAATCCTACTGAATATATGGTAGAGTTGCAATGCCCAGCAACAACAAGTACACTGACCTCAACTAATACTAAACCTAAAAATCCAATCTGGTTTTAATTTTGATTCCGATTTCCATTTCATTTTGCAAAAATCATCATTAATGCAAGCTCTACCTTACAATAGTAGATATCCCAATTGCCCTTCTTTTCAAGCCGCTAATTCCACATTCTTATGCTTGCATTGTGTTGGGTTTGATTCTCTACAACCCATATGTCTTTGTGCCCGTAAGACTGATTGATTGTTTGAACATCCTCATCTTACAAGATTTTTAGTGCTAAATCTTCTTTGACCATTGGCATAGCTCCACACAATCGAATATCGTACTGAAGCTAAATGAAGCACCTAGACTAAACACTCTTCGATTGCCAGAATTCAGTTTCTTTAATTTTGGCTCCTTTTTTTTGACTTGGATGTGTTCAGTCAAGTCTTCATCATTGACTACTTTTTGATGCTACAAATTTTCTCTTCCTTTATATGTTCCTCACACTCGTAATCATTTCTTAGGCCTGATTTACTCTCCAAGGTTTTTAGATATGAATAAATCGGATTCTCAAAGACTCTTAAAGGGCATTATGGCCATTTCAAATCATAACTTGGTTAATCTCGGAGGTTTGTTATAGCTACACATGTATTAGGGTTGTGTCTTGGGAAAATTGTGGCTTTTAGTCTTACATGGGAATAGCCTACAAACTTTCATCTTGTAAATACTCCCAATACTTCAACGTTTGAACCATAGAAATATCCTTTCACTTTGATAATCCAACCTTTGTAACTAAGCTACTTTACCTTGATAAAACAAAGATGTCTAGATCTAATGCAAAGTCTAATTATAATGTATATTCAAGATCTGTTTAGCCTAAAGACTAATAAGACAGTTCATGCATTCAAGATCTCTTGAAGGAGAACCTCTATGTACACTCAAGTTTTGCATGTGAGATTACCCATCACATAACCCTAGATCTCTATTTACGCTCAACAAAGTGGCCAACTGTGAGACATGTATCAATATGTAAACTAGGTATCTCCCTTGTTTGACGACCTTAGAATGCACTTTGGAGTTAAGGATATTAAACCAGTCAAATTGCCTAGGTTTACACATTCATAATCTTGTCTACAATTTTACTTCTCTTTGCACCATCATTGTTTATGTTTCCTACAAGCTTCATAACTTCTATAGATTCATGATTCAGAATGAGTTTAATGCTCTTGCTTGATTTTTTTGATACCACCTTCATTTTTAAAATTGATATTTATCCCTAGTATATCGCATCGTTTATCTAATGGAAGCATAGAAGGGCCAAGAATTACATGCTTGGATTGCCATAATGGGTTATTGTTGGTAACACCTTGGTTGATATGTATGCTAAGTGTGGCTTGCTTGCAAAAGATGAGAAAGTTCTAAACAAACTTCCAGTTAGAGATCCAGTCAGAAGGATTGTCTCAAGGAATGATGCAATAATTGCAAGATATGTCAACACGGGCAAGGTGAGGAAGCACTGAACTATTTCAATCAAAAGAGGGTGTATCTCTAAATTATGTCACTTTTGTCTCTAACTTGAATGGGTTGCTCAAAATATTATCATAAATGGATAATTGTAAATATTATTGTATCTCTCAATGGGTATTTTCAAATATTGTTTTATCTCTCAATTCTATCACTTTTGTTTACACCTTCAATGGAATTGTAGAAGCTAAAAGAAAAACATGCTCATACTTCCATAAATGGGTTACTAGAAATATTGATTAAAAGGAACCTTGTTCTTCTTGGTAGCACCTTCGTTAATATTTATGCGAAGTGTGGATTGCTTGCAGAATCTAAGAAGATTGACAAGTTTCTCACTAGAGATGTAGTCTCATGGAGTCATAGAGTAATAGTAGGATATGTCTAACACGAGCATGGTGAGGAAGCATTGAACTATTTTAATAAGATGACGGTGTGAGGGTGGTATCTCTGAATTCAACCACTTTTGTTTACACCTTGAAAGCTTGTGGCACCCAAGGACCTACATGCAAGGGCCTTCAAATAAATGTAGAGATTTTCAAAAATGTTTTATTGGCAAAAGACCTTTGTTGCTAGATATGTATTCTAAGGGTGGTTTTCTTGTGAAAGCACATAAAGTGTTTGACAAGTTTCTAGTCTAAGATGTAGTCATGCTTGCAAAAGTATAAGAAGTGTTTGACAAGTTTCCAGTTTAAGATGTTATCATGCTTGTAAAAACACATGAAGTTTTTGACACGTTTCTAGTCTAAGATACAGTCATGCTATGTGCGGCATGCTTGCAAGAGCACAAGAAGTTTTTGACATGAAAAGTTTCTAGTCTAAGATCTAGTCATGCTAAGTGTGGCTTGCTTGTCAAACACATGAAGTGTTTGACAAGTTTCTATACAAAGACCTATGGCGCTTGCTTTCAAAATCATAAAAAGTGTTTGAACCTAAAATTACATAACCATACCACATGGATTCAAAATGTAGTCTGAAATGTAATTTCATGGATTGTAGGATATGCTTGCGGGGTATGCACCTAATAACCACTATGTATAGAGCAAACATAAACAACCACAAAAACATAGAAGGGTACGACTAATATGAGAACATACTCTCATGGATAAGCAATCCATGAGCTAGAAGCAAACATAACCTGTCCTTACTAGTATGGCTAATCAATGGGCTAACTTTAAGCTGGGCATGTTGGGAGCTTGCATTTGGTAGCTTTTTGCAAAGCTTTTAGCTTTCTTGGAGCTCGTGGGCTCGAGGGAGTCTCATAGGCTCTCATTAAGTCCCCCCGCTAAGTCCTTCCTCATAGGTTCTATGAGGGAGTCCTCAATATAGGCTCCCACTAAGTCCTTCCTCATAGGTTCTATGAGGGAGCCTCATAGGCTCTCATTAAGTCCCCCCACTAAGTCCTTCCTCATAGGTGCTATGAGGGAGTCCTCAATATAGGCTCCCACTAAGTCCTCGCTCACTACATCAGTAGTGGTCATAAGTTTTGTCAACACCTTTGCTTTGCTCTGAGGGTCTCTCACATAGGTTCTATGACTAGACCTTTGAACCAAGGTTTGAGATATGTTGGGGTAGGGTCAATGGTCCTTACTCCATCACTTGCTCAAGTTTGGGCTCTAATTTATCATGTATCTTTCTTACAATCTCTTGGTCTTATTTTATATTCTCTTTCTTCAAGACACAATTTGGGTTCTCCATGAGTTTCTTCATAAGGATTTGTAATTAATGGGTTTCTTCTCTTTGGGAAGATTTGTTTTGCATGGGAGATCACTTATCTCCATGAAGGGATGTAAAAGCTTTGGAGCTCTCATGTCAACCACTTTCAATGTTCACAATGTTTTTATCCTTGACAACTTATCATGTGTTATGTTTACATGTGCTCTTTGAGGTCTTATTCTTTTGGAGGACCTTTTGGTTTTATTTTGTTAGCCTTTTTAGGGGCTACCAGCCTTTAGGGCTTGCACCTTGATCTCTTTAGTTGCTTGCTTTGAGGTTAATGCTTGAGCTTTTAGCTTATTAACAACCTTTTATATTCCCTTGGCTACTTCCATCATCTTGGATTAGAGCCTTGTGATTGAGTTAATGAGTAATGTATGAGTTGCAATGCCCAGCAAGTACTTTAACCTCAACTAATACTAAAACTAAAAATCGAAATCTATTTTAAATTTTAATTCAAATTTTCATTTCATTTCGGGAAAAATCTCATTACTAAAGGCTCTACCTTATGATAGATAACCCAATGACCTTCTTCTCGATTGCCTTGAGCCTTGTCTAATTCCATGTTCTTCTACTTGAGTTATATGGGGTTAGATTATCTATAGTCCATATATATTTGTGCCCTTAAGACACTGATTGATTATTTAAAGATCTTGGTCTTACAAGATTTTTAATGCTAGATCTTGTTCGATCTTTGGCACATTTCCATGTAATCAAGAACCATACTTAAGCTAAATTAAAAACATCTACTAAAGGGTCTTGGATTGCCTTAATGCACTTTCTTTGATTTTGGCTCCTACTTTTGACTTAGATGTTTTAACTCAAATCTTCCTTGACTACTTTTGATGTTTTAACTCAAATCTTCCTTGACTACTTTTGATGATAGTAAATTTCTCTTCCTTTATATCATCTTTAACCTGATTATGGTGACCATGAAGACCCATGAAAGGCTAAATTGGGCCAAATTTTACCTCCTACTAAGTCCTCTCCCACTGCATCTAGCAATGTGGAACTTGGTTCAATTGGTTCTAGAGGTAAAGTTTTTGAAATTGGCTCTTTTTATTGTCTATTGAGAATGGTCATACAATTGGTCAAGGTCATTGTGGTTTTCTCTAAATCTCTTGAATAAGTTCAATGATTGGCTCTAGTAGAGCTCTAGTATAAGATTTGGGATATGCTCACGCAAGGTTAGTGGTTTTATACTCCACTTGCTCAAGTGTGGGCTCTAATTTAGCATGTGCCTTTGTGTTTTATAGTAATGGGTTTCTTCACTTTTGGAAGGGCTAGTTTAAGTGAGACACCACAAAAAATGAAGAGCACAGCCACGTGAAAAGTTGCAAAAAATTCAAAGGGTCTATAAATGGGGAAAAATTGTACTCACCTGGCTATAAGCGTGGCTATGAATGCCGCTACGAGCACACGGCGACAGTCCTACAAATAATTTTTTTAATAACCATATCTCCACATATCTCACCCGTTATGTCCCAATTTTTTTTCTTAAATTTGTACGTTTTTTAAAGACAAACACTTTAAACACCGAAAAATGCAATACAAAAATTTCATGGTCTTTACTTCTTACAAATTATATACAAAGTTGCAAAATACATCAGGTGTTTATGTTCCAAAAATGAATAAAGATGAAGACACTAATTAAACTAATTCATTATCTTCATCTTAATCTTTGTTCACACCTTCACCACGTTCACCACCACCTTCATCATCACCACCACTTTTAGTATCCTCATCTTTCTATGTAAAATAGTGATACAATGCAAACACATTAGCCACAAGAAAAACAAGTTGGGTGATAATTAAAAATCATGTTTAAAGTCTCACCAAGTTGTTGTATATTGAGCTCTTTGGATATCTGTTTCAGTGACCACTCCTTGGTGTTTGAGCCACTCCCAAGTTGCTTCGTTGTTGTACCTATTTTCCCTAGATGTTGGGGGCGACGTGTTACCCTTCCCTACAAACAATTTTCAACATGCATGAGATATGAAAAGCATGACGACACATGAACTAAACTTAGTGGAAAATGTCAAAGAGAAAACTTACAAATCCTGCGAGATAGCTTGCCTTTCCCCCGGATCCATACTTCATCACACCGTACTTCAACACTTGATTCACACTTGTCTAAACTCCAGTGAAGCAGTTACAATGGCAGATAAATTCTTTCCAACAAGTTTCTTGACCATTCAATTTCACCTACTTGTTCATGTGGTTGACGAGATTGCTATAGTAGGTGTTGTTCGTAGGTTGATGGATATTCTTCCTCGAGAGTTTATGAAGGCAATGAAAGGTTTTATTCTTCAAAAAGCTCGCCCTGAGGGAAGTATGGCAATGGAATGGCTTGTTTAATAATCTCTTGTATATATAACAGAATTTCTTAGTACGTAGACCTAGATATGGCCACCATTGTGGACACAAGCAGAGGATGATCGACTGGTTTGAGAAGAGCCTCAAGGACAAGGGCTTCAGAGAACAATGGATATGGCCTTGTGAGAGAATATTAATAAATTTTGTAACCTCAACTCAAGTGCTATGGAGAAATGGATCGAGAGGTATAACCTAGCAACCAAAGAGGGAAAGAGACCGAGATCGTTCAAATTTTGGAAAGAGTCGAACAACTAGAGCATTGCCATACCCAGATTCGCTTCCTCAACTTCCATAATTTTCTTCCAGTAGATGGCTTCAACAAACCATACAACAAGAAAAACAAAGTGGCAAGGTTATAAGTGACAAGGAGGAGTAGCTTGCATATGGTTTTGATTACCATGTAAGTGGGTTTTCTATGTACTGAAAAAATTGTAAGACATAGTCTTGTATAAGCTTTTGTTCTTGATACAATTTGATTATCTTTTTTTGCTTGCACTATCGCAAATCTAGTGCACTTTGGTCATGCGGTCGTCACTTTCGAGTGGAGTGAATAGATAAGAAGAGAACAACATTTGATTGTGGTGTTAAAGAAAATTTCATGCAAGAGAGTTGTTCAAGTGCAAGTGATCTAAGGAGTGAAGTTGGCATGCTTTGGAATGATACAAGGCATTATCAAGGTTGGGTTCATAAAGTTTTCTATGTTCATTTTCTATCTGACGTGATTCAAGGTAGTGAGTCAAGGACCACAAGCAACCATGTTCAGAGATAAGAGTGGATTTGTTCAAGTAAACTCCAAAAAGATATGGACAAAACAAAGGGACACATTTGTGCTACTAGAGCATTGCGAGCAGGTCATCTTCAAGGTGGACCTGAGAGATTATAGGTGGTTTTTTGTAATCCAAATTGATCCACATAGTAAACAAACATATGAAGATATGAAAATTTTAGATGTAGTAGAGATTAAGGAACCCACTCAAGTAGCACAAGAAATAGATATTGATCTCATTGAACAACTAGAAGAAGGATCAAATGAACGTATAGTAATTCAACAATTACTAGCACTTGAATCAGAAGCAAACACAACAACTAATCTGTAATTCTAAGAAGAAATAGAAGAACAACTTTCAACACAACCACCTCTATTAATGCCTGAAATAGAAGAGGATGATAGAGAGGCTACACCTATTGACGAAGATGCAGATGGAGAGGTATTTCTGGAAAAAGATGTATTCAGAGCCATAGATCTAGCTGAGGATGAGTGAGTTGATGATGAGCTAGAACATATTATTTTAATTTTATTATCCAAGAAATACTTGGTTTTTGTCAATGTTGTCTTTTTTTGCACACTTACTTTTTTATAAGTCCAAAATAAAAATATAAAAATTTACTTTTCGATGATTTCAAGCCTCTAGCTGTGCACCGTACTTCCTTCTCTTCTTCAAAGCAGGCAGGCAAGGGAAACTCCGACAAATCTGTCGTCCAACATCTCTAGCTTTAAGTATAAAGCGGCCAACAGCACACTCAAAGATGAAGATGGCCGGTTTCGAAGTGAAATGGAGGTTCAGCAAATCATCATCGCTTATTGCACATGATAAGAAGGATGGATATGATAAGGAGGATGCAGATGAGGAGGAGCATGTCGATGGTGCAGCAGGTTTCCAAGTGTCCCTTCAAGTCACTGCAGGCAGATTCTTGACACCCAATTTCATCTGGCAGATAAGGAGATTGTTGAAAATTGGGAGTGAGAAGAAGCTTTTAGATGCCTTAGAAGAAGTAAAAAGGTTCTCAAGCTTTGTCATTACAAGAGTAGAGAAATCTGTGTATGAAGAAATCAAAGGGATCCTTAAAGCTAACGAATCCAAACCACAACACCACACAGATTGTAATGCAACCACAGAGATAGGAACCTTTTCCTTTGATGAATTGAGGAAGATGAACTATCTGCAGGCTGCCTTATCAGAGTCAATGAGGCTATACCCTCCCGCGCCATCTGATTGCAAATATGCAACACAAGATGATACTCTACCAGATGGAACTCAAGTTCTTAAGGGTTATCGAGTGTCATACAATGTGTTTGTAATGGGCAGGGCACATAAAGTATGGGGAAAAGACTGCCTTGCATTCTGGCCTAAGAGGTGGTTGGGGGAAGATGGGCAATATGTTTCTATGAAGCCTTACAAGTATCCCATGTTCCAAGCTAGTCCAAGAATCTACCTGGGAAAGGATTCTGCCTTCATTCATATGAAGCTACTAAATTTTGCTTCTCCTGTCTCAAAGAGTTATGGGGAGAGGTAGAGGGGCAACTATAACATTGTTGAGTGCTCGTGTGACAAAAGAGTCATGCCACCTTTAGAGGGCTTAGATATCAATCTACCCATGCTTCCACCAAGCCTTCCCAAGAAGCTATATACGAGAAGATCCAGCTCTAGTCCAAGAAATCCTTTGCACCCTTCTTGGACAGGGTATGATCATTTTAGAGGACTAGTAAATGGTACTTTAGAGGATTGTGCTTGATATGTATGTCAAGTGTGGTGCTCTTACCAAAGCACCACACTTGGTGATGTTGTATATATCTTGCAATCAGTGCACTCCAAGTGATAACATCCTGAGAAAGAAGCTCCTCAATCATGCCCTCTTTAGGCTTAGCTATTTGATTAAGCTGTCTTGATAGCCACTTGTAGGAGAAGCTTTGCCTGCATCTTAATTTTATTCCTGATTTGAAAGTTTTTTTTTGCAAATTGCAACTTTGGTTACAAGGTCAAAGATAACTCGTGGAACCAATAGTGGTTATAGCTCTTCATTAATCAGCGATCCTGAAATAATATCACATGAGACTCATTGCATCATCCACTTCAATATCATAGGCTGACAAAGGTATTCCTATTTTTCTCTCTTTTATATTCGAACAAACTAATGTGGTCACTTTCAACACTGAAGGTGTATCTTTGGCCTGCTTTCGATGCTGAATGTGTTATTTGTGAAACGGGGGAAAGGAACATTCCCTTATGTTTCTAAAATTTTGGGGAGGATTGTCCCAACTCCCCACCATACTTTATGTATGGTTTTTTCTCCACTCGCACAAACAAGCATAAAATTCGTATGACTTGAACAACAACATGTAACTTTGATTCAGATGAGCTAACCAATTAGTAATTACCCTTAGGTACTAGAAGATCTCCATCGATCATAAGCATAGGCATGTAGTTCATCGATAGTGGATGTGCCTCTAGCAACCTTTCTAAGTATGTTGAACAACACATGGAAAGGGTAAGGCTACATGATGGCCACCTCGTTCTCCACATCCTCCTTTCATGCCAAGGTATCGCAGAGCACTTTTCTCACTGCCAATTGGCGTCCTGAGGTGGGGTCCATGACCAGGTGCACCCTATCACATCCACCAAATACATTTGGCAAGCTTGTATATGCTTGAGAATCCCCAACTACCTCATGCACAAGATGTCTTGGTGCGGAAACAAGCAGGTACTATCTCTCTATCTCTCTCTCTCTCTCTCTCACACACACACACACACACAAACATATACACACACATCATCATCATCAAAACCAAGTGTACTCCATGCTCTAAAACTTACAAAACAAGATTTTTTTTTAAATTCTTTTACCATGTTTTGTGTGAGTGCTTGGGTAGCATACTTCGTGTAGTGTAGAGCATATTTGAAATGATCGAATGAACATAAATTTGAAAGCATTGTTGGAAGCAATGCTAGACTGACATCTGCAATTGATGAGCTTGAAGCCTAATCTTATGTTCGATGGGGATTCAAAAGTACCTTGCAAATTAGAAAATTAGAAATTCATTACCATATTTGAAAATGAGTTTTGTATCATAAATCAATACATAGGACTAATGGTCGCCTTCAACACTAAAGGTATTTGGGTCCACTTTCGATATATCGAAAGTGCTATTTGGGAAACGAGGGAAGGGCACGTTCTCCTATGTTTGTAAAATTTCAGCGAGGATTGTGCCAACTCCCCGCCATACTTTATGTATGTTTTTTTTAAAAAAAAAACTTCACTCACACAAACGAGTATGAAAATCCTATGACTTAATGAATTACGTGTAACTCGGATTCAAATGTGGTAATGAATTTGGAATTATCAACCTTGCGAAGTACCTTGAGATCTCTTTCGATGTCCATCAATTCTTCACGTCGAATATAATCATAGCCTTGATGTTCATGCTCGTTCAAGCTCTATAAGCTATTCATATACTGAGAAAGACACGCATACGAAGAGGACATGCTGCAGAAATGGTATGGGTTGCAATGTCCATCTTCATTCCAACGCTTGAAGATGTTTATACGTGAACGGAAAGACACACGTTGTTTAAAAGTATGTTGACAACGAACAGGTCCAAGCAATCAAGAGAATAAGGGTACCCAAGCATTCTAGTTGCATTAGAGAGTGACAGGGTTTATTCTTGAGAGAGAGAGAGAGTAGTTAACTTAGGTTCTTGCTAAACAAGGCATATTTGAATCTTGATGATTCTCCAAAAATAACAACACGTTCACGAAGAATGTTTTTTACTATAATTAATCAATATGCAAGGTGAGAGAAGCATTTGGGGTTCCTATTTTGACAAGATTAAAACATGTAATTTAACATTTAAAAACTCTAGACAAGCCAACCTCGCACGGGACGTGGCCATGAGAGGCTGGCTGGGTCACTGTATTCTGTCGGCAGCTAGGCCTGCGCCCGCGTGGACGCGCTCAACACTAATGACTAGAGATGAGGAGCAGGTCACCTACGAGGAGTAGGTCCCCTATGAAGATCTATTTGTAGATTTGGATATAGGCATGGACATTAAGATAGATACTTTAGCAAGGGTTGACCTCATTGAGGATGAGGTTGAAGTCTAGTTCTTTCATTGTACTTTTATTATGGCTATGGTCTTCCTTTTGGTTGTTTGTTATTGGTGATTGATTGATTGAGATTACATGTATAGATTCATGTCTTTTTGAGATTACATGTATAGATTTATTGTGATATGTTGCTTTTCGTGGCATTACTTAATCATTCACCTTTGGACTATTTTTCATGGAGGTTCAAGAATTTTTTAACAAGCTTCACTTTGATGAAATTATATGGGGACTAAATCATTGTCCTTTGGATTGTTTTTCATGGCATTTCTTGATATACCTAAGCCTTTGCATGTATCCATCCCCTTCACCACATTACTCGATTTATACCTATTTCTTTTCTCTTTCCTTAGCATATTTTTCCTTGAAATATGCTTTCTAAAGATTCATTTGTATATAAATGCAACAAAAAAAAAACATGCATACTATCAAAATCTTGTGCATATAGTTCAGCAAACGATATTTTTGGGGATTGAAGATTCTGTTTTTCTTTGCAAGGTCCACAATTACAGTTGTATAGGAAATTGTTGCAAACTCCATCTATAAGCACGTCTATACTCACGTCTAATTTCAAAGAAACTAGACATGCTTATAGACACTTTAATAGACGCTAGTATAGATGCAACCGTAACTTACGTGTCTATAAGAGCGTCTAATTTCAAAGGAACTAGATGCGCTTATAGATGCACTTATAGACGCGAGTATAGACACCCCCGTAACTTGCGTGTCTATGTAGCGCCTCTATGCTTGCTTTATGTTGTAGTGCATCAAGTAAGTGGTCCGAAAATTTTGCCCTTGTAGTGGAATGGATGCTGTTTGGCATGCTCCCACGTCAACAACTTCATTTCATTTCATCTTTCGTGGGAATGTTGCTTCTGGTGAGGTGTTTGGCATGCCAGCGTGCCTTTGCATTTGGCACGTCCACCGATCTTGGTTGAAGAACTTGAACAAGAAGGTTCAAGATGTTTCCAAATGTGCGGACATGCTCAAAGCTCCAGGGAAAATAATGCACATGCACAACCACACAAGCGGTAGTCAAACAAACACAAAACAAAAGGCTCTTTAGCTTATGCATGATTTTATGCACAAATACAAGGAAAAGCAAGAACTCGTCAAGTATTTCAAGGACCAATGGATGGGCACAATATGTAAGAATTTATAGTTCCAGAATACTCTTGTTCTCACCATCATTTCTATCAACCTAATAATTTCTCTTCTTAAAGGGATGTGGGTCTGGGGGCAACTCGCAATATGCCCCACTTGAATCAAGAAACAAGTGATAGCATCGAGTCGTACCATGGCATTTTGAAATAATGATTTTTGACTGGCCGTAAGACAATACATGGTCAGCGAGTTGATTGGTTGTTGCAAAAGTTTCTTGGACCATGCCATTGTTACTCTACTGGTATCAAGAAATGTTGAAAGAGGCCAGCTTCAAGAAAAAATTCAACATTATTGATGTTTTTGCTAGCTCCATGCAACATGCATAGATGATACTTGATGGTGACATCAAGTTCTTGGATGCCAAACACAAGGTTGCCATGGTCAAGAGTCACAGCCACAGTGACCTATGGCACAAAGTTGAGAATGCGGATACAGAGTGGGCATGTTGCTCCTGAGAGTGGGCGCTAAGGGGGAACCTTTGCAAGCATCAAGAAAGGGTCTTGATGATTGGTGGAGTGCATTTGTCCCATGTGGTCACGGCCTCCATGGACGTGAAGGATTACTCTCATAGGGATCTCTCATGTGAGTCATCTTCTTGCTCTATTCTTTGGTAATGTTTTTATTGCAGAAATCGACATTAATTGAGCTTTGATTGGTGGTAGGCCATGGCGTCTTGCATCGAATTGACCCACTCGTCTAATACGAACTGCCAACAATGTCACCACATGAGGGCCATGCAGGTACAGTAATCCCAGCAGGGCGGACGAACAATAGGATGCTCTTCCCAATAAATGTGAGAATTTTGATGTGCTTTGCTGCGTGTTCAGTGTCATCAAAAACACCAATTCATGACAAGGCTGCACAAACACAACATATTGTCCATGATTGCATCTTGCTATGCGGTAACCATCTTCGAGCTTCTGTGTTGGTGAATGGATTTCATGATGGTGTTGTACTAATAAACTCCTCATTCCATAGGTGTTGATGCCGATTATCAGTCCAACAGGCCAAGGCATTGAAGTCTTAGATGCTTGCACATCCAATTAGCAGGTTGCGTCCACTTGATGAATGGGTTCAGGACCTTTCTGGCACGTGCACGGCCATTCATAGAATCATGCCCCCACAAAAAGACATTAAAGTGCAAGGAAAAACTTCGAGCTTTGACTTCTTTCCCCAAACCCCCAAAGAAGAAGAGGGTGATAATGCAAGGTGGACTAGATAGGGCTTGTGAAGATGTTCCTAGTGGGCACGCATCCCCTTGAGTTGTGGTATTGACATTGCTTCACATGGTAACATTTCTATTCAAGTTTTTTTGCCCCTAGTAGTTCAAGCAACTCAAGTAATTCATTTCAATTAGTTATTTGCAACACTGCAAAACGAATTGGTTGTGTAGTGAAGGTAGTAATTGCCACAAGTTACAATGTAGCGTTAATTGTTATAGGTTAGTAGTTGCTTGGAATTGGTATATGTTAGTAATTGCTATGAATTGTTGGAAGGATTGCATGAAGTTAGTATTGGCTGTAGTTTATTGACTAGAAGGATCAGTGGTGAGAAAGGGATTACATGAAGTTAGTATTCGCTATAGTTTATTGACTAGAATGAAGTTAGTACTTGCTATAGGTTAGTGATTGGAAGGAATTGTGGCAACAATAAAGGGAGTGCATCAAGGTAGTGTTTGCTACATTTTAGTAATGACTAAGATTATCTTAAAGATAGAATTAGAACTACTAATAGATATGCAGTTGTATTTGCAAAACAATCCAACTCTTGCCATTTGAAAAAATCCAACAAACAGCCAAAACCATGCTCCACATAGGTGAAGGGACTTTGTAAGATATCTTTTGGTATAGGATTATCTGAATCATTTTTAATATTTATATCCTTGTTTCCTTAGAGAACCGATCCGATTCCTCTTTATTATTCTCCACTACCACCTCTAGACTCTCTAAAGGTGATCCTACTTGGTCGAACTACAACACATTAGTTTGGATAGTGTCTAGTCCCCTACTTGACATTCTTGATCCCAGTTTTGTGCATCCTTTAAATGATGATTTTCCTTGATCGGATCTTTATATCCTCCCAATACTCGAGGTGCGGCAATCCATTCATTATGGTCTTTTGGTAGTGCCAAGTCCTAGCTGTCTCCACCTCAACATCATCTATGTGTGTCCCCTTAGTGTGCTCTCCATCTACACAAAAGGCAAACAAAAGAAACACAAAACATAAGATTCGCATAAGCAAGTTCACATCAAAAGGAGATGCTTGAAAGAAAGGCACTCACCTACCGTTATGTTGCTGCCAACAATGTTAGTGCTCACCTACTCTCCCACCAACCTCGTAATTCCATATGCGGAGACCTCCTCCTCAGGGTGATCATCACTAGCCCACACACTCATGCCCACATCATCTACACAACAAACTAACTACAGCTCAAAGACTCATTGTAGAATGCAAACAATGTATCCAAAATAATCTACAAAAGGCCACTCACTCTTAGACTTCAAAGGCCATTCACTATTAGACTTCAAAGGCCACTCATTGTTAGTCTTATTGAGCCACAAATTCTCAAGTACTAGACCACCTACTAGATTGCATTCCTGTGTGACTCTAGACCGAGCCATGGCACTATATTGAGCCCGATGTCCTGGACTCCCTAGGCCTTTGCAAGTAGCATAGACATTAGCCCTAGCTTCAGGAGATCTTGAAGAGGCAAAGAGCCACCTTCCCATGCCTGGTGGACCTGCAGGGCCTTCTACAAGCTAACCCCATGCTCGATATCCTTGATGGCCCCCTCTTGCAACCAGGGGGCTAGCTCCATTAGTTGTTTGATGATGATGGTCCCACTTTGTATCACATGGTTTGAATTGCGCATTCCGAGCTCATAACTCTAGTTTTTAATTCTCTTTTCTACAATGATGAGATTACATGGACACTATTGTTTCACTTTTGGTCTCATACACCCATTGGATCTTTTGAAGCCATTTCATAAACCTTTATTTCTTTCTTTCTCTCTCTGTATCTCACACAGACCGCTCTCTTCTCTCTCTCTCTCTCTCTCTCTCTCTCTCTCACACACACACACACACACACACACACACACACATGTACACATCCCTCTCTCCTCTCTCTCTCTCTCTCTCACACACACACATACACGTCTCTCTCTCTCTCTGCATATCATTGTACCACTCTTTAAGAGTGGGGACCCCATGGTACCAGGACGATCATGATTGGTCATTACTTGGCCAAATTATATGGCTCTATATTTGAGTTAGAGTTGAGCCGATGGGCAGAGAGGCATGGTCATCGAGCACATGGACATGCTGGCTTCACGAGAGGATTTACTACCTTGGATCACATAGTGACACTTCGGGCACTTATTGAAGAGGGCAGGGCACAAAACAGAACGATATACGATTGCTTTGTGGACTTCCACAAAGCCTTTGATACCGTACCACATGCCAGGCTTATGCATAGATTGCATGACATTGAGGTACCCGAGGATATGCAGTGGGGGATATATGCTTTGTGAGCTCCAGGTGGACTATCTAATAGGGTGACCAGCACGATAGGGGTGAAGTAGGGATGCCTGCGATCGCCCACCCTCTTTGGACTGTACATTGATGCGGTCTCTGATTATGTAGACAGATTGGGAGGCCCAGGGGCATGCCTGGTAGGGGTGTTGATACCCATCTTGTTATATGTTGATGATATTGTTTTAATCTCAGACTCTCCGGGAGGACTACAGAGACACCTGGATGCATTACATGCTTTCTGTGCGGATAGAGATCTGACAGTGAACCTTGGGAAAATCAAGGTTATAGTGTTTAACACCACACAGGCATGGGTGACGAGATTAGAGCCTCAGTTCACTTTCCGAGGGGAGCCCATAGAGTACGTCAAGTCATATGTCTACTTGGGAGTTACTTTCACAGGACCGCATTTCTCCCTGAAGGAGGCAGGGAGCAGCTAGATTAGCTCAAGGGCATGCAGCCTTGGGGGCACTTGAGAGGAAGTGTGCACACATACTGTCTCTTCAGGAGCCACGCACCAAATTGTGGCTATTTGATTTGCTTGTCACGCCGACCCTCCTGTATGGAGCTCCAATTTGGGGGCCCAGTATACATCACAAATCTTAGAGAGGGACAGATGAGGGATGGAGTCAAATGGAGAGACCACTAATTATGATGATTGCGCACATGATTTGGAGCAAATCATCAGTACCACATGAGATTGTTCTGGGCTGAGCTGGGTGCCCCACTAGTAGTAACCGAGGCCCTATTCCAGGCAGTTACCTTTTTACAGCGGCTATGGGAGCTCCCTCAACAGAGGTACTCCCGTTTGGCATTGACCTCATCCATATAGTTTGGCAGAGGATGGAGATACTCATTGTTGGTATGCTCAGATGAGATCATGGTTTGACCTACATGGTTTGCGGATAGAGGCACTACCACCCTTTCAGTACAGTCTGGATTGTCCATTTTTGGATCTCACCCGCTCAGAGCGAAACCGTGTGATCAGGATGGATATCATCAGAGTGGACACAAAGAGGACATGGACTAGCCCCCTTGAGCCCTTGGGCATGAAAATGACTCATTACAAGAGCCATTTTCTACACCTCTCACCGGATGATTTTATCACCCGCCCGGCGTACATGGATGTACACCTATCACATGGGATCCAGACCTCATCACACCAACTGCAGATTGAGACAGGGCGATATGTGCATCAGATCGTGGATGACCACATTTGTCAGCTATGCTACTAGGAGGTAGAGACAGAGGAACACTACATTTGCCGATGTACATTCTATTATGAGATCCGAGGGAGATATCATTGCCTCTTTCGAGAGGGTTTTGGGCTGTTACGCAGGGTCATGGAGTTTGAGGATCAGAGGTGCCTCGGATTGTTTCTACTTGAGCTCAGGAGACATAGAGAGACCCTCTTGGGGCAGACAAGAGGCCGAGCCAGGATGTACCTAGATAGAGGACCCTGACAGATTTCTTCAGCACCAGCACCAGCACACCTCCTGATACCTCTTCCATTGGGCCATAACAGCACCGTGACCATGCTCCCAGGGAGTCACCACACTGATAGAGCAGATGTCTTATGTCATGCTCGTCGACCACGCCCACTAGGATCTCGACCATGGCATCCTCACCATCGCCAGATCAGAGCCATTATTGCTTGGCATCGGAGGCGCCTCCATTCTAGACAGCCCCATGGCGGAGATACTTGATCTAAGGAGAGGGCAACACTTCAACTGATCAGCATACATGGATCTACCTGATATACATTTTCCAATATTTTCTACTCAGTATCATCTCGGAGTCTTGCAGTTGTGTTCTTATAACTGTAGGACAATCACTTTATTGTACTTTTTTAGACTTGTTCTCTTTGATGAGACACCAACTTCAGATGTACTCTCAGTTTTGGTCTCATAGGCCATTATGGCCTCTTAGAGACCACACACACATACATGTCTTTCTCTCTCTTTCTCTCTCTCTCTCTCTCTCTCTCTCTCTCTCTCTTTCTCTCTCACACACACACACACACACACACACCAAACCCACTGACCTTGACAGGAGGCTAGAGAGTAGGCATGGCTAGAGTAGGCAAACATCACCTAAGTGATGCCACTCCAAAAATTGAGTTTGCAAGCATCATTACAGATGTCATATAAGCGACGAATAATAAGCCTTCTTTATGTCATGCTAGAGTGTGTCGCATATACGATGACTATTATCGCTAAATTAAGGAACACAAAAATAAGTCCCCGCATCTCAATGTGTATCTTCATTTAGATGATTTGGGGAAGCCCCCACTGTGTGACAGGTATACAAAACCAACAGAAGAGGTAGCTAGAGTGCATCTTGAAGGTGGGGGCTTCTCATCTCGGCCGCATGAGGACGCTAGACACTTCCGTGCATATATCATAAGTCAATTTGTCAAATTTACTCAATGTGTTTATGCATATCGTGTGCCATATGTGTGCGCAATTGTCCTTAATGAATGTGTGTAGAAGAAGGTTTGTGCTTGTGCACAAGACAAGTGTGACTATGCATGGAGGTATAGAACATTGGCAGCAAGATGGTACCAAACACTTTCGAGTATATTTTGTAAGTGAGTCCCTTATATTTCCCTTATATTTACTCAATGTGTTTATGCATATCTTGCACTACAAGACAATGCTGCCATACACGCGTTTCATACAAGCGATAAATTACGAGCGCGTGTATGGTCGCGCTCGTATTTGAATAGAATCGAGCGCGTGTATTTTAGCATTTAAGTTCGCGTGTATATTTGCATTTATCAACGCGTGTATAAACGCGTTTATATACACGCATCTATACACGCATCTATACACGCTAATATTCACAGATTAATACACGCTATTATACACGGATTAATACACGCTACTATACACGGATTAATACACGCATGGCAGAGAAAAACTAAAGAAAAATTGAAGAAATACATGCATTTACAAGAGTGAAATATATTCAAAAATAAATCATGCATATGAGATGATAGAAATGTCATCAATTTAGAACGTACAGTGACGGATTGGTTAGGGTTCGATCTCATCTTCAATAAGATCCATCCTTGCCAAACGATCAACATCAATATCCATTTGATCAATTTGTAAGGCTACGATTAAATTTATTCCACTATCGATATTCTGTACTCCATTGATAATGGTATCGATGTCCTGATCATCCTCATCAACATCACCATCATCCTCAATGGTAGGGTCATTCTCATGATCATGAGAAATGGCATGCTCGTCCTCATTATCATGATCATCTCTTATTTCTTGATCATCGATCACAACATCTTCAATGGCATGTTCGACATCATCTTCATTGCGGCTTGTTACATCCTCGATATGCTCCATATCAGTGAATGTATTATACATCACTTTGGAACGTGGTGAAATAGGGATGACGTACCACCATTTAATGTCATGTACCATTGGTAGATAGATAACCTACTCAAATACACATAGTACAGTAATTAATTAGCATATCAAAAGTCAAGGGGTACGCGAGCTTAGATATATATGTACATGAAACACATTAGTAAAAAAATGCATACCTGCTCACATTGTTGTGGCAATACGAGCCTATCTTTCTTTGTTTGCGAGAACTTTGTAGAGTCAATAGTTACATATCCACTTGCATGGCGTTTTATCGTTGCATCAGGCCCTTTTTCCACCACGTTCATTTTCCATTTGACATCCAAAACATACACAAAGAAGCGACGAAAGTCAAGCCTAAATATGTCTTGGATTATGCCACAATAATCATCCATTTTTCCATTAGCTCCCTCAAAGCTACTAATGACACCGCAATCTTGTGTATTTCTCTTTTCATCAATTCTTTGTGTTCGAAAATGCTTACCTTCACACCATATAGCATTGAACATAGTGCACTGAACCAAAATAGAAGCAATATTTATGTAAGCAATGTGAATAAATATTAAAAGCAAATCACTTACAACTAATGCAAAACATTAGTTCTATGTACCTTTGACATGCATCCTCGTGCATACTTCCATTCTTCCGCCGTGATATGCAGCCCCTCGTCGCTCTCTGCTCTCTCCATTTCCTCATGCAACCAATCAACATGGATATCATTCGAAAGTGTTGCTAGATGCTTAGGGTACGCCTTCCGAGAGCTATGTTGCCTCCGAAAGAGAGCTCTTTCTGCTTGCCTTTTTGTCTTTGCATCCTCATATCTTGTAACCCATCTGCTCATCACATCACTATTAAGGATACAAGTGAAATTGAGATCATCAATCAATGTTCTGTCAATTACTTTACTCTGTCCTTTTCCTTGAGGCACAATAGAGGTCATCCTCAAGTCCTCTTCATTGCTCCATAGTCGTGGCAAAGAGCTGTCCACCTGACCAAGAAATTCTGAAATATATACAAGAGACTCTTGTATCACAACCAACCCTCGGCCATGCTTCCTTCAGGCCTTGCACTTTGCCTCACAAAGTCTTTTAAGGTCTTCATGAAGCGCTTTAGGAAGAACATCCAACGTGCATGCACAGTACCACATAAAGCGATTTCGTCCACTAAATGCACAATGAGATGTAGTTGACTTGTGAGAATGGTTCGCGAAAAAGTCTCCTCTACCAAACAAACCACCTCCACTGCCATAACACGCGCATCATCCAACGTGGCTGGATCAATTGCTTTGGAACTAACATATCTGAAAAATAAATAAATAGTACGTTATACCTCATGCACGTTCATTTTGCAAGGTATAATGAAGGGTGATCTGAGCATGGATTTTACATACCTCACAAGCTCGCCCATCTTATAAATACATTTTTTCAAACTCTTATTTGCATAATGGTCGATGCTAGTAGGTAGTATGAACTGCGCACATAAGAGCACATGTATGTATGGTTTATGGCATTACAAAATTTAATTTCAACGTACGTACAAGACTTGGAAAACACTTACTTGAAGCATCTTGTGCCAGTCGTGGGACTTCAACCCATATAGTTGCTCAACGCCTCTTTTCTTAGTGGTTGTAAAGGCTCCCTTCAATGATCTCATGCATCCAGTGGGAGTACGCAAAGTGGTGATGGCCTGCTTTACCTGCTTCTCCTCTTTCTTTGATATAATCCATGGTTCAGGCGGAAGACGAACGTGCCCACCCACCTCTCGTGGCCAAGCTTGACGCATACGTCCTGCGACCCGCAAGTCCTCACGTACGCTAACATTGTCTCGTTTACCAATAATATGTTTCCAAATACTAGATCCCACATTCTTGAAGATGTGCATGGGATCAAGAAGATGGTTGATCTTAAGATGGGTCCAATATGGTAGCCGAAAAAAATGGAGTACCTACACAAGGGATTGCTCTATGTGACCTTTAATCCAATTAGAGACTACACAAAACAAGATTGAAAAAACATTACTATACCTGTTCATGCCATCTGGAGGAAGAATAGTTGTAGACTCCCAAATACGCTTCCAATCTTTTACACGAAGTGTTTGTGGAGGAATGTTACTCTTACTAGCAACATATTTAGGATGATCTGAGGGGAGAAATCGATGATGATTATCGAATATAGTCTTACACAAACCGTCAGCATACTCATGTACTAACGAAGGGCCACGAATAGGACATGCAGGTTTACTCGATGTTTTCAAACCTGTTAAAATATAAATAAAAGTTAGAATAATAAAGTCAATATGTATAATTAATATATATAGCCAATAGTAATAGAGTAGGGAGGTAATTAGAATTCTTACCAAAACAATCGCTGTATCCTGGAAAGTCATGCATTGTCCACATCAACACTGCTTTTAAGTCGAAGTGTCGAGAGGAGGGAGGCATACTAATGTCCACCACCGCAACACCTCTCCATAGTTCCTCCAACTCATCAATCAATGGTTCAAGATAAACATCCATATGCTTGACTTTATGTTTCCCTGGAATTAGAAGGGATAACATAAGATGTCCCTTCTTGATCATGCCATTGATGGTGGAAGGTTGTAATTCACCAACACAACTGGCCACACACTATATGCGGTGCTTTTGAAACCAAATGGATTCACTCCATCCATACCTAGGCCAAGTCTCAAGTTTCTAGGCTTTGTTTTAAAGCTGGGCCACTCATCTTCAATATGCTTCCAAGCAGGAGTGTCTGCGGGAATTCTCCACATGCCATCATCCGATCGATGTGAGGAATGCCATGACATGAGCTCTGCTATGGATTTGCACTTGAACATGTGTTTGATGCGAGGAATTATAGGAAAGTGTCGCAAGACTTTACGAGGTACATCAAAACTCTTCATATCTGTTCTATACCTTGCTTCACCACAAGTGGGACAATGTAGAGCCTCCTTATGCGTCCCACGAAAGAGAATGCAATCATTGATGCATGCATGTATGCGATCATAATCCAGTCCTCCAAGAGATGTCACATAGCGCCTCGCTATGTCTCTTGAGGTGGGTAGTCTATTTTCCTTTGGAAGCATGTTTGATAATAGCCTGCATCCAATATCATCAATTATAATTAGTCTTAAATCCTAAACCTTAAACCACTAATTCAAATTTGTAAGTTATAATGCTTACTTCAATAATGCGTCAAGACTTGCATTGCTCCATCCATAAACTCACGTACACCCTCACAGCCACACTCACGTACACCCTCACAGCCACCACCTCGTCCCAGACACACTCACGTACACCCTCACAGCCACCATCACGTGCTCCCTCACAGCCACCGTCACGTAGACAATCCCCTAGTCGTGACTCCACCCGCAGCAGTAGGAAGAGTGGGAGTGGAGGATGCGGCGGGTGCTTGGTGGGGGAGGTGGGGGAGGTGGGGGAGGTAGTAGGGCACGCGGTGAGAGAGCAGAAGACAGTTCGGAAGAGGAGGAGATGAGAGAGATGGAGAGAGTGGTCTGCTATGATGTGACGGATAGGGGCGAGATAGTGATGGATGCGAGGGGGAGGGAGGTAATGGAGTACATGCGTGGGGTAGTATCAAACTCATATAGAAATTATTTTATTAAATTTAAAGATCAAAATAGCCGATTAGTTGGGGAGGTGATAGAGGCTGTACATAGTCGGTACCCCAATCCCCCACATGCTACATTCTCGGATATATGGGGAAGGACGCGAATAAGGGAGATCTTAAGTAATAAAAGATCTCACCTTAAAAAACTTGCGTACGATGACCGGCTAAATGTAGCTGCGGGTGGCTATCCTGCCGAGAAACCTGCCACTGCGCACAAACGCGAGTGGAAGGAGGCAAAGAAACGAGCAGAGGGTGGCGTGAAGAGCAGGCAGCATGTGGAGGCACGACGGATCCAGATGGAGACCATTGGATCTTCGCATTTCGGATCTGGCAACGTCGAGTCATGGGAGGCAGAGTTCGTAAGTATCTTGCCACTTTATTTGATTTTTTACTTAATTCATTGATTCTATGATTGTTTTAATCTTACAAATTGTGTTGATTATGATACAGCGATGGGTTACGGGGAGGAAGCCCACAACCCACGATACTGCGTATGCTCGCTGGCATAGCAGACGTGACACGTGGGCCATCTTCAGAGCCGAGGGACGTATTACGGACGCGCAGTTTGAGATGGCCATGAGACCATACGGTCGACAGGTACTTGAAAATTCTAAACGAATGATTTTGGTTTATTGAATTACATATATATATACTTATATACTATATATTACTTGAACAGGCACAAGCTGCTGATGATCCACCCGCCGCCACTGCAGAGGGTGGACGTGAGCACTACTCATCGGACATTCCGACTGATGTGAGCTCATCTGAGCATGGAGGGAGCACCGAGTCATCATCTAGGTCTGAGTAGTACTCAGACTTATAGTATCACATTCCATATTGAGGATGTGGTTGTATATATTTTTTTGTAAACTAAAGCCATGGGCTACTTCGAGATATGGACTCCCTTGTATACATGTATGAAATTTTGATAGTAATATTGAATCGTGAATCGATAGTATTACATTCATGTCTGTCTTGAATCGTGTATTGACAATGTATGCATTCATGTCGTTCTTGTCTTAATCTCCCTCGTGCATATGTTCTTCGTGGATGGTCTAATGCACAAAAAAAAAAAATCCAAAGAGTGTTATTGGGTGCTGGAATGCTGGAACAGTATTCAGGCACCAAATAGCACTCTCTGGATTTTTTTTTTGCTCTCTGTTCGCGTGTATAAACGCGTCAGAACTGCTAAAACTCGCGTGTATATACACGGATAATCTGTAAAATACGCGTGTATTAATGCATCAAAACTGACATTTCCGCGTGTATAAGCGCATCTAAATTAAAGAAACGCGTGTATAGACGCAGGTATTAATGCGTCTCAGTACATCTGAACAGAAAAGAACGCGGCTATACACCCGTGTATAAGCGCGTCTAAATTAAAGAAAGGCGTGTATAGTCGCATGTATCAACGCGTCTGTGAAAAGAACGCGGCTATACACCCGTGTATAAGCGCGTCTGAGAGGTCCTATACACGCGCTTTTACACGGATGTCTGTGGCCGCGATGATACACGTGCTGGTACACGGGCCCGCTACTTTTTTTCACAAGTCATTTTTAGCAGCTAGGAGCGCGGGTATGAGCCCGATCCCTTGTAGTGTTGTACCATATGTGTGCTCAATTGTCTTTATGACTATGTGTAGAAAAAGATAACTCATCGTGCCTATGCACGTAGTAAACAAATATTTGAAGATATGGAAATTTTAGATCTATTAGAGATTGAGGAACCCACTCAAGAAGCACAAGAAAGAGATATTGATCCAATTGAACAACTAGAAGAAGGATCAAATGAGTGTATAGTAATTCAACAATTACTAGCACTTGAACCTGAAGCAAACACAACAACTAATCTAGAATTTGAAGAAGAAATAGAAGAACAAATTTTAACGTAACCACCTATAATGCTTCAAATAGAAGAGGACGATACGGAGGCTACACCTATTGACGAAGATGCAGATGGAGAGGTATTTCTAGAAAAAGATGTATTCGGAGCCATGGATCTAGCTAAGGATGAGCGAGTCGATTGATGAGCTAGAACATCTCATTTCAATTTTATTTGCCAAGAAATACTTGGTTTCTGTCAATGTTATTTTTTGCACACTTACGTTTTTTTAAATCCAAAATTTAAAAAAAAAGTTTACTTTTCGATGCTTTTTTCACGCTTATTCCAACTTTTATTTCGACGCGGTTCTCAACTGTTATTTGGACACCTATTTCGATGCTTCTTTGTGATAGTTATTTCGATGATCATTTTGATGGTGTATTTCGACATGTATATCGAGGGGTATTTTGATGGCATGGAAACTGTTGATACTAGGCATGGAAAATGGGTCATCCTGTAGTAGTGTTGTATGACATACCACCATTTCTTGTCATTTATATCCACGTGAAGCACAACCTTATAAGAAGAAACACATCAAGTGTAGCATAAACATGCATACGTATGATATAATAAAAGCTTAATATGGTAAGAATTTACTTGTTCACAATGGTGAGGTAGCACGAATGTCTTCCTCTTTTTTTCCTAAAAGAAACACCCAACTTGTTTTGCTTGTGGTGGCTAACATGTTTGCATTGTATCACTATTTAATCTAGGAAGATGAGGATGCTAAAAGCGACGGTGATGACGAAGGTCGTGGTGCACATGGTGAAGATGCAGGCAAAGATGAAGATGAAGATGATGACAATTAATTAATTTAAGTATTGTCTTCGTCTTTATTCATTTTTGTGACATAAACACCTTTCTATGTATTTTGCAACTTTGTATATAATTTTAAAGGGAAAAAAAACATGACATTGTTGTATTACAAAATTTTTGTGTGTTTTAAGTGTCTTAAAAAACATTTAAATAATGTTATATTTTTTACAGATAGGATGTGACTATAGTTGTGCGTGGCTATATGCACTACTGTAAATGGAGTTATTTACATGGTCGTAGTCGCGTGCTCATAGCCGCATACATAGGTGCACTAATAGTTGCATGAATGTTTTTTTCCATTTATAGATCCTTTGAAATTTTGTCGGCTCTTCATATGCGCAGCTCTACTCTTCATTTGTTGTAGTGGAATCTGGTGATGGAGGGGGAGCATATTTCTTTTTTTGGAGTATGGTTCGTTTATGTGGAGCCAAATATGAAAGGAAAGTGGCTAGAATAAGAGTGTAGTTGGTAGGATAGTAGGGACCATGTTTATTGGACTTTACATTTAGACGAGTATTAGTGATGTGGACAACCTATCGGCCACTTTGTTGGCATGTTTTGAGTCTTAGTGATGCGGAATACTTATTTGTGTGAAAATTGGTAGCTCTTTATAGCTACATTGCATTAGAAAGTGATAGGGTTTTTTCGTGAGAGAGAGAGAGAGATTTGCTTGGGCCTCTCACTTGTATTAGAGATGAATACAATGAGCGTGTGATGTCCTTCTTGTTGCATTAGAGAGTGATAGGGTTTATTCTTGAGAGAGAGAGAGAGCAGTTAACTTGCTAAACAAGGCATATTTGATAATTCTCCAAAAATAACAACACCCAAGAGGTTCACAAGGAATCAAGACAAGGCATATTTGGTAATTCTCCAAAAATAACAACACCCAAGAGGTTCACAAGGAATCAAGACAGTGGAATCATTGGAAGATTCCTCGCATGTTTTTTTACTATAATTAATCAATATGCAAGGCGAGAGAAGCATTTGGGGACAAGATTAAAACGTGGATTTTAACATTTAAAAATTGTGGCTGTGAGAGGCCGGCTTGCCGGCAGTAACGAGAGAGGAGGAACAGGTCGCCTACGACGAGGATCTATGTCGAGCACTAGTGTCTGCGTTCGTTAATTCTGCCCGCCTTTCCTGTGCTGGTGAGCACGGCAGTTCTAGTTGTCCTACTCCTGCAGGCCGGCCCTCATCCCAGTTGGGTGAGCGCCGCGGATGAGGACCCCCTGCAGGACTTCTGCGTTGCCCTCAACTCCGCGGAGCAGCAACAGCAGCTGGGCATGCTCACCTTCAACGGGCTGGCCTGCAAGCCCGCCGTCAACGTGCAGTCCTCCGACTTCGCCTCCTTCACAGGTGAACCTTCACAGGTGAGCTGGGTGTGGCCGTCAACCTTGCCAGCGCGGCCTCCTTCGGGGCGCTGAACACCCAGGGCCTCTCTGTCGCGCGCATCGACTATAAGCCCAAGGGCCTCAACCCCCCGCATGTACACCCGCGTGCCACCGAGGTGCTCTACCTGGCCGAGGGCACGTTGCTTGTGGGCTTCGTCTCCACTGCGCCAAACAACACCCTCTTCTACCAGACCATCTATGCCGGTGACCTCTTCGTCTTCCCTCGTGGCCTCGTACACTTCCAGCTCAACCCGCACAAGTCCAAGACCGCCTTGGCCATCTCTGCCCTCAATAGCCAGAACCCGGGCGTCTCTCAGCTGGCTGCTGCCCTCTTTTCTTCCAAGACGCCCCTCCCTGACGAAGTTCTCGAGGCCACCCTTGGCATCGACGACGACGATGTGCACCGCCTCATCGCCAGCGTTCAGAAGACCCTCACTTAGACGCTCCAGCTCCTGCTTGTAGTTTGATATTGGATAACACAATTAATTCTTACATTTTCTATAACGGAACAATATTTTAACGTCCTTGCAGTGCTGTTGTGCCCTCAGCCGCCGCGTGTCTTCCAAGGTATCTCCAAGTAGTATATGTATATCACCTCCTCTAATTGCTTGTATGACGTTACATCGGGTGTGTTTGCATCTGCGCCCACACCATTCTCGGTCTGCACCGATCTCAAAAAGATATCTCCCATGTTTAGGAACTGACTATGCTTTTCTAAAGGGAGTGGGACTAAGAATCTTGCATCTTGGAAGAAGAAACAAAATAACAGTCACATCCATCGAATGACACATATAATATGAAATGGTCTAACAACACAACACAGAAAAAAATCCAAAAGAATGAAAATCCTACTGAATATATGGTAGAGTTGCAATGCCCAGCAACAACAAGTACACTGACCTCAACTAATACTAAACCTAAAAATCCAATCTGGTTTTAATTTTGATTCCAATTTCCATTTCATTTTGCAAAAATCATCATTAATGCAAGCTCTACCTTACAATAGATATCCCAATTGCCCTTCTTTTTGAGCCGCTAATTCCACATTCTTATGCTTGCATTGTGTTGGGTTTGATTCTCTACAATCCATATGTCTTTATGCCCGTAAGACTGATTGATTGTTTGAACATCCTCATCTTACAAGATTTTTAGTGCTAAATCTTCTTTGACCACTGGCATAGCTCCACACAATCGAATATCGTACTGAAGCTAAATGAAGCACCTAGACTAAACACTCTTTGATTGCCAGAATTCAGTTCCTTTAATTTTGGCTCCTTTTTTTTTACTTGGATGTGTTCAGTCAAGTCTTCATCATTGACTACTTTTTGATGCTACAAATTTTCTCTTCTTTTATATGTTCCTCACACTCGTAATCATTTCTTAGGCCTGATTTACTCTCCAAGGTTTTTAGATATGAATAAATTGGATTCTCAAAGTAACTTAAACAGCATTATGGCCATTTCAAGTATCAAGTGATTATGTGTATCCTTCTTGAGCAAATGGAACAAGTAGTTTTAGAACTTCTTAAAAATAATAATAGGCTACTGTGATGGTCCTGAATCTAACCATATCTTAATCGTACAACTTAATCTAAGAAAACATTAAACTCACTTAATCCTGCTATTTCTACATAGCGAATACAATCAAATCAACCTTCTCAAATAGCAAACAAGCATGCATGCCATATCCAAGGTTCTTATCACATACACAAAGAATCATGTAATCTCAAACAAACATTTACATGATATAAATCTCTATCAATTGCAGCATAAAATAATGTATGTGTCTATCTCAATATTCTATCATCATCACCATGCTCAACAACATGGTTAGTCATAATGACCAAAATCCAACCAATCTAGGGCTTTCTTCGATGCGCGTCCACCCAACCTCCACATTAGACATCGCGGCTATCCCTGGTATGCCTCTTTCTGAATCTCGTCCTCTCTGGGTTCTACCACATGGCTCCGAGAGGGCATAAATCTTGTTCTCTGTCTGACATTCCTTGTCTAAGGAGACGACCGGCCCGAATCTCAAAATCTCATGTCGAGTCTCATCATCATACACATGCATATCAATCATTTATACACATGCATATAAACCATTCATTTTAAACAAAGCAATGACAAGTCATGCTTATCAGATCTCTAGTCCATAATCTTCTAAGAGAATCATATTCAAATCAATCGGAATCAACCTCAAGTATAGAAATAAGCTTTTAATTCAAACAGTCCTTAAAGACCATATTAGGGAGTTTGGAAAAATCTCATTACTCTGGGAATTTTCTTTTCAATCTACTTTTTGGTGTATCTTCAACAAAACTTTAAATTTGTCAGAGAATGTGGATTTAGAATCTACTCTTCAAGAGCTTTCCAATGATATGTTACATAAGGGGGTTTTGACAAAATCTTAAAAGGATTCACCATGCCCTCCATTTTCCCAAACTCCCTAATATGGTCTTCTTAACTTCTCTTAGTCTTTTATTTCTTTCAAGTCATATAGGAATCTTTGTTTTTAATATAATTAATTATCATGTTCTAATCAAGAAGATCATCTCTGATTGCAATAGCTAAGTCATAACCATTCTTACATAAAAGTCTATCCGGTCTATATCTCTTTGGGAAGATTTGTTTTGCATGGGAGATCACTTATCTCCATGAAGGGATGTAAAAGCTTTGGAGCTCTCATGTCAACCACTTTCAATGTTCACAATGTTTTTATCCTTGAGTGACAACTTATCATGCGTTATGTTTACATGTGCTCTTTGAGGTCTAATTCTTTTGGAGTACCTTTTGTTTTTTTCTGTTAGCCTTTTTAGGGGCTACCAGCCTTTAGGGCTTGCACCTTGATCTCTTTAGTTGCTTGCTTTGAGGTTAATGCTTGAGCTTTTAGCTTATTAACAACCTTTTATATTCCCTTGGCTACTTTCATCATCTTGGATTAGAGCCTTGTGATTGAGTTAATGAGTAATGTATAAGTTGCAATGCCTAGGAAGTACTTTAACCTCAACTAATACTAATACTTTAACCTCAACTAATACTAAAACTAAAAATCGAAATCTAGTTTAAATTTTAATTCCAATTTTCATTTCATTTCGGGAAAAATCTCATTACTAAAGCCTCTACCTTATGATAGATAACCCAATGACCTTCTTCTTGATTGCCTCGAGCCTTGTCTAATTCCATGTTCTTCTACTTGAGTTATATGTGGTTAGATTATCTATAGTCTATATATATTCGTGCCCTTAAGACAGTGATTGATTATTTAAAGATCTTGGTCTTACAAGATTTTTAATGCTAGATCTTGTTCGACCTTTGGCACATTTCCACGTAATCAAGAACCATACTTATGCCAAAATAAAAACATCTACTAAAGGGTCTTGGATTGCCTTAATGCACTTTCTTTGATTTTGGCTCCTACTTTTGACTTAGATGTTTTAACTCAAATCTTCCTTGACTACTTTTGATGATATTAAATTTCTCTTCCTTTATATCATCTCTAACGTGGTTATGGTGACTATGAAGACCCATGAAAGGCTAATTTGGGCCAAATTTTACCTCCTACTAAGTCCTCTCTCACTGCATCTAGCAATGTGGAACCTGATTTAATTGGTTCTAGAGGTAAAGTTTTTGAGAATGGTCATACAATTGGTCAAGGTCATTGTGGTTTTCTCTAAATCTCTTGAATACGTTCAATGATTGGCTCTAGTAGAGCTCTAGTATAAGATTTGGGATATGCTCACGCAAGGTTAGTGGTTTTATACTCCACTTGCTCAAGTGTGGGCTCTAATTTAGCATGTGCCTTTGTGTTTTATAATAATGGGTTTCTTTACTTTTGGAAGGGCTAGTTTAAGTGAGACACCACAAAAAATGAAGAGCACAGCCACATGAAAACTTGCAAAAAATTCAAAGGGTCTATAAATGGGAAAAAATTGTACTCACGTAGCCATAGGCGTGGCTATGAATGCGGCTACGAGCATGCGATGACAATCCTACAAATATTTTTTTTAATAACCATATCTCCACATATCTCACCCATTATGTCCCAATTTGTTTCCTTAAATTTGTACGTTTTTTAAAGACAAACACTTTAAACACCGAAAAATGCAATACAAAAATTTCATGGTCTTTACTTCTTACAAATTATATACAAAGTTGCAAAATACATCAGGTGTTTATGTTCCAAAAATGAATAAAGATGAAGGCACTAATTAAACTAATCATTATCTTCATCTTAATCTTTGTTCACACCGTCACCATATTCACCACCACCCTCATCATCACCACCACTTTTAGTATCCTCATCCTTCTATGTAAAATAGTGATACAATGCAAACACATTAGCCACAAGAAAAACAAGTTGAGTGATAATTAACATATTTAGAGTCTCACCAAGTTGTTGTATATTGAGCTCTTTGGATATCTGTTTCAGTGACCACTCCTTGGTGTTTGAGCCACTCCCAAGTTGCTTCGTTGTTGTACCTATTTTCCCTAGATGTTGGGGGCAAACCTGTTACCCTTCCCTACAACAAATTTCAACATGCATGAGATATGAAAAGCATTACAACACATGAAGTAAACTTAGTGGAAAATGTCAAAGAGAAAACTTACAAATCTTGCGAGATAGCTTACCTTTTCCCCGGATCCATACTTCATCACACCGTACTTCAACACTTGATTCACGCTTGTCTAAACTCCATTGAAGCAGTTACAATGGCAGATAAATTCTTTCCAACAAGTTTCTTGACCATTCAATTTCACCTACTTGTTCATGTGGTTGACGAGATTGCTATAGTAGGTGTTGTTCATAGTCGATGGATATTCTTCCTAGAGAGTTTATGAAGGCAATGAAAGGTTTTGTTCTTCAAAAAGCTCACCCTGAGGGAAGTATGGCAATGGAATGGCTTGTTTAATAATCTCTTGTATATATAACAGAATTTTTTAGTATGTCAGACCTAGATATGCCACCATCGTGGACACAAGCAGAGGATGATCGGCTGGTTGGAGAAGAGCCTCAAGGACAAGGGCTTCAGAGAACAATGGATATGGCATTGTGAGAGAATATTAATAAATTTTATAACCTCAACTCAAGTGCTATGGAGAAATGGATCGAGAGGTATAACCTAGCAAAGAGGGAAAGAGGCCGAGATCGTTCAAATTTTAGAAAGAGTCGAACAACTAGAGCATTGCCATACCCAGATTCCCTTCCTCAACTTCCAGAATTTCCTTCTAGTAGATGGCTTCAACAAACCATACAACAAGAAAAACAAAGTGGCAACGTTATAAGTGACAAGGAGGAGTAGCTTGCATATGGTTTTGATTACCATGTAAGTGGGTTTTCTATGTACTGAAAAAATTGTAAGACATATGGTTTTAATTACCATGTAAGTGGGTTTTCTATGTACTGAAAAAATTGTAAGAAAAACAAAGTGGCAAGGTTATAAGTGACAAGGAGGAGTAGCTTGCATATGGTTTTGATTACCATGTAAGTGGGTTTTCTATGTACTGAAAAAATTGTAAGACATAGTCTTGTATAAGCTTTTGTTCTTGATACAATTTTATTATCTTTTTTTGCTTGCACTATCGCAAATTTAGTGCACTTTGGTCATGTGGTCGTCACTTTTGAGTGGAGTGAATAGATAAGAAGAGAACAACATTTGATTGTGGTGTCAAAGCAAATTTCATGCAAGAAAGTTGTTCAAGTGCAAGTGATCTAAGGAGTGAATTTGGCATGCTTTAGAATGATACAAGGCATTATCAAGGTTGGGTTCATAAAGTTTTCATGTTCATTTTCTATCTGATGTGGTTCAAGGTAGTGACTCAAGGACCACAAGCAACCATGTTCAGAGATAAGAGTGGATTTGTTCAAGTAAACTCCAAAAAGATATGGACAAAATAAAGGGACACATTTGTGCTACTGCAGGGTCTTCTATAGACTAACACCATGCTTGATATCCTTGATGGCCCCCTCTTGCAACCAGGGGGCTAGCTCCATTAGTTGTATGATGATGATGGACCCACTTTGTATCACATGGTTTGAATTGGGCATTCCCACCTCATAACTCTAGTTTTTAATTCTCCATTAGGTCTTTTGAAGCCGTTTCATAAACCTTTATTTCTTTCTTTCTGTCTCTATCTCTCACACACACCGCTCTCTTCTCTCTCTCTCATTCTCTCTCTCTCTCTCTCTCTCTCTCTCTCTCTCTCACACACACACACACACACCCACACACACACACATGTACACATCCCTCTCTCCTCTCTCTCTCTCTCACACACACATACACCTCTTTCTCTCTCTCTCTCTCACTCTCTCTCTCTCTCTCACACACACACACACACAAACCCACTGACCTACCACCACAGCAGGCTAGAGAGTAGGCGTGGCTGAATTCGGAGGCTCAAGAATGGGCAGTAGGTGGTGGAAATCATCTCTCTCTCTCTGTCTCTCTGTCTCTCTCTCTTTCTCTTTATTGTTATTCTTGAAATGTTTTAGGAGGGATCTGTTTTAAATTTTTTATTTAAACACATGCAAACATCGCCTAAGTGATGCCACTCCAAAAATTGAGTTTGCAAGCATCATTACAGATGTCGTATAAGCGACGAATAATAAGCCTTCTTTATGCGATGCTAGAGTGTGTCGCATATACGATGACTATTACCGCTAAATTAAGGAACGCAAAAATAAGTCCCCACATCTCAATGTATATCTTCATTTAGATGATTTGGGGAAGCCCCCACTGTGTGACAGGTATACGAAACCAACAGAAGAGGTAGCTAGAGTGCATCTTGAAGGTGGGGGCTTCTCATCTCGGCCGCATGAGAACGCCAGACACTTCCGTGCATATATCATAAGTCAATTTGTCAAATTTACTCAATGTGTTTATGCATATCGTGTGCCATATGTGTGCTCAATTGTCCTTAATGAATGTGTGTAGAAGAAGGTTTGTGCTTGTGCACAAGACAAGTGTGACTATGCATGGAGGTATAGAACATTGGCAGCAAGATGATACCAAACACTTCCGAGTATATTTTGTAAGTGAGTCCCTTATATTTCCCTTATATTTACTCAATGTGTTTATGCATATCTTGTACCATATGTGTGCTCAATTGTCTTTATGACTATGTGTAGAAAAAGATAACTCATCGTGCCTATGCACATAGTAAACAAATCATATTTGAAGATATGGAAATTTTAGATCTATTAGAGATTGAGGAACCCACTCAAGAAGCACAAGAAAGAGATATTGATCCAATTGAACAACTAGAAGAAGGATCAAATGAGTGTATAGTAATTCAACAATTACTAGCACTTGAACCTGAAGCAAACACAACAACTAATCTAGAATTTGAAGAAGAAATAGAAGAACAAATTTTAACGTAACCACCTATAATGTTTCAAATAGAAGAGGACGATACGGAGGCTACACCTATTGACGAAGATGCAGATGGAGAGGTATTTCTAGAAATAGATGTATTCGGAGCCATGGATCTAGCTGAGGATGAGCGAGTCGATTGATGAGCTAGAACATCTCATTTCAATTTTATTTGCCAAGAAAATGGGTCATCCTGTAGTAGTGTTCTACACCCGCGTGCCACCGAGGTGCTCTACCTGGCCGAGGGCACGTTGCTTGTGGGCTTCGTCTCCACTGTGCCAAACAACACCCTCTTCTACCAGACCATCTATGCCGGTGACCTCTTCGTCTTCCCTCGTGGCCTCGTACACTTCCAGCTCAACCCGCACAAGTCCAAGACCGCCTTGGCCATCTCTGCCCTCAATAGCCAGAACCCGGGCGTCTCTCAGCTGGCTGCTGCCCTCTTTTCTTCCAAGACGCCCCTCCCTGACGAAGTTCTCGAGGCCACCCTTGGCATCGACGACGACGATGTGCACCGCCTCATCGCCAGCGTTCAGAAGACCCTCACTTAGACGCTCCAGCTCCTGCTTGTAGTTTGATATTGAATAACACAATTAATTCTTACATTTTCTATAAAGGAACAATATTTTAACGTCCTTGCAGTGCTGTTGTGCCCTCAGTAGTATATGTATATCACCTCCTCTAATTGCTTGTATGACGTTACATCGGGTGTGTTTGCATCTGCGCCCACACCATTCTCGGTCTGCACCGATCTCAAAAAGATATCTCCCATGTTTAGGAACTGACTATGCTTTTCTAAAGGGAGTGGGACTAAGAATCTTGCATCTTGCAAGAAGAAACAAAATAACAGTCACATCCATCGAATGACACATATAATATGAAATGGTCTAACAACACAACACAGAAAAAAATCCAAAAGAATGAAAATCCTACTGAATATATGGTAGAGTTGCAATGCCCAGCAACAACAAGTACACTGACCTCAACTAATACTAAACCTAAAAATCCAATCTGGTTTTAATTTTGATTCAGATTTCCATTTCATTTTGCAAAAATCATCATTAATGCAAGCTCTACCTTACAATAGATATCCCAATTGCCCTTCTTTTCGAGCCGCTAATTCCACATTCTTATGCTTGCATTGTGTTGGGTTTGATTCTCTACAACCCATATGTCTTTGTGCCCGTAAGACTGATTGATTGTTTGAACATCCTCATCTTACAAGATTTTTAGTGCTAAATCTTCTTTGACCATTGGCATAGCTCCACACAATCGAATATCGTATTGAAGCTAAATGAGGCACCTAGACTAAACACTCTTCGATTGCCAGAATTCAGTTTCTTTAATTTTGGCTCCTTTTTTTTGACTTGGATGTGTTCAGTCAAGTCTTCATCATTGACTACTTTTTGATGCTACAAATTTTCTCTTCCTTTATATGTTCCTCACACTCGTAATCATTTCTTAGGCCTGATTTACTCTCCAAGGTTTTTAGATATGAATAAATTGGATTCTCAAAGACTCTTAAAGGGCATTATGGCCATTTCAAATCATAACTTGGTTAATCTCGGAGGTATGTTATAGCTACACATGTATTAGGGTTGTGTCTTGGGAAAATTGTGGCTTTTAGTCTTACATGGGAATAGCCTACAAACTTTCATCTTGTAAATACTCCCAATACTTCAACGTTTGAACCGTAGAAAAATCCTTTCACTTTGATAATCCAACCTTTGTAACTAAGCTGCTTTACCTTGATAAAACAAAGATGTCTAGATCTAATGCAAAGTCTAATTATAATGTATATTCAAGATCTGTTTAGCCTAAAGACTAATAAGACAGTTCATACATTCAAGATCTCTTGAAGGAGAACCTCTATGTACACTCAAGTTTTGCATGTGAGATTACCCATCACATAACCCTAGATCTCTATTTACGCTCAACAGAGTGGCCAACTGTGAGACATGTATCAATATGTAAACTAGGTATCTCCCTTGTTTGACGACCTTAGAATGCACTTTGGAGTTAAGGATATTCACTACTACATGTTAGCCTAATACCGACGTCATTGAACGGGGTCTAAAAAAGCCCCATCATCGATATAAACGCCGGTAAATGTGCCGGAATGAGGACGTCGGTATAAGCATCGGGAAACAATACCGACGCCCATACCGGTGTCTATACCGACGTGTCACCGGTGCTAATACCGATGACTATTTCGGCATCGATACCGGCTACTATACCAGCACTTATACCGGGGTATATACCTGCCCCTATACCGACGTTTACCGACGTCTATACCGACGGCACTACCGGCATGTATACCGGCACATATACCGATGAATATACCGGGGAATATACCGACGCTGTACCAAATTTTTTTTTTGGACAGAATAGTGTTGCCTGGCTGTTGCCTGGCTGCCTGCAATGAACAGGATCAACAACAGTAAACAGAGAGCACCATTCTGTCTAAAATAGAGCACAAAAACAACCGTGCTCATTTTTTTATTTTTCAGATCGATAAACAAGAAATTAAATTAAACATTAATACTCAAGAATGTTTTGATCATATACCATTAGTTTGAAGGTCATCTTACATCATGGTAATGCCTCCCAATTGGCGGTCTCTCCTTCTTCTTCAAGCATCTCAAATAAGGCCACAAGGCCATGTTTGTGAGCGTACTTCTCCTCTCGCCTACTTGGTGGGCGATTCATGGCCAACTCCTACACAAACGATTAACAATTATAACTATTAGAAATCAACATTTAGCCCACATACATACATTTACATACATAAAATTGCTACAAATACTTACGAATTCATGGCGCATGGTTTCGTAACCACCACTCCCAAGATGAGAAGCCCCTACTATTTGGAGTCTTGCCCTTGCCGCCTCTCTTTGTTGTTGAAACCTCTCTGGTGTCTCTGTGAGCTCCTGAGCAATGGCTGCCCACTCCCTGTCATCTAGCCAAACAGGTTTCTCTTTCCCCTCTCTAAATGCATCCCTCGCCTCTGATCTACGATGCCCCATCAAAATGCGAGCTGAATACTGTATCCACTCATTAGAGACGACATTCATAGGGTCAGATGGCTGAAACTCTTGCTTTATCTTTGTATTTATATAAATTTTCTTCCCCTTATCTTGCTGATCCTATTTAGTCATGACAGAGTCGTGAAATTGTATAGTGCACAATTGTCGAATGCATGTCTTCATTGCCTTCCCTGCACTATTCATTATTGGTGCCCCATCCCTAATTGTGTATATCTTGCTGTTGTCATGGTCATGTGCACCCCAGGGAGTGGAAGGTGACCCTATGGGTGTGCTATCAACAGATGAGAGTGAAGGACGACGCTCACGTGGTGGTGGTGTCACAGCATCTGTGGCACTACCACCACAACAACCTCCCCCTAAATACCTACTACGTGAGCGTCGTCTATGTGAAGAGGTGGTAGATCGAGGTGTAAGAGGAGTGAAAGGCTGTGTGGTATGAGGTGTGGGAGCTGCTGTCGTATCCACGGGTGTGGAAACTGGCGTCGGGAAGCCAGATAGTGAGGCAGATGTCCCTGCTCCAGAACCCCAATAACTCTGAGCCATGGCTCTCTGCTCTAGAGTCATGGACGAAAGAAAACCATATAACTACTAGGGACTCATGCCCTGCGGTGTAGGATTAAATGAGAAATCAGGACTGTAGTCGTAGGGCAGTGAGTCACCCATGGCCTGTTGGACAAAAAACCATATGACAAACTTGTGCGAAATGAAAATTACACGGTAAACAATGAAAGAACCATATGACAAACATTAACAATGATAAACAATAATGGTAAAACTATATCAACTTGCACCTACAGTAGTGATTATAATGGTAAACATTAACAATGGTAAACAATGAAATGACCTTAAATGTCATAAAATCATTACAAATATGTCATAACTATTTGCATAATCATTAAGATACATCATTTTAAAAATCATTATCTATTCTATCATCCTCATTAAGATCAGTAGCCCCAAAGAGATCTATGTCTATGTACATTTCAACATCCTCATCATTAAAAGTCCCTTGATGAAGGATGTCCTCATCATCTATGTCTTCTTCCTCAACATGTTTTTCAGCTTCCTTGGTTTGCACCTCTTCATTTGGATCTTGCTCTAGTTTCTCCTCTTCATTTGCTTGCTCCTCTTCATTGTTGATATCGGCTTGTTCTTGCTGCTCTCCACCACCCTGTGCATCCACATCACCTTGTTGTAGCACAAATTCTTCAAAAATTTACTTACTATACGGGGGGCGACTTGAACCACAAATAGTCAGCGTGGATCTTTTGGATCCGCTTTAAAGACAACCTGCTCACAATTCTCTGGGCGTACAAAAGTATCTTGCTGATCGGTCCATACCTTTGTGGAGTCCACTTGGATGAGGCCACTCTTGTCTCTACATACAGTTGCATGTGGCCCATTCATGATTACCTTGAACCACTTCACATCCAAGATAAACAACTCAAAACTTCTGAAGCCAACCTTTAATATATCTTGAATGGTTCCAAAGTAATCAAGCATTCCAGTAATTGTGTTATCATCACTTGCACTTGCACGACTTTCTTGAACAAACTGTGCTGTGACACCACAATCAAAGATTGCTCTTCTTTGGTTTATTCGTTCTACTCGAAAATGACGTCCATGTGACCAAAACGCCCCATATTTGTGATACTACAAATAGCACATAAAGATTGTTGATGGAGAAACAAACACTGAGACATGTAGAGAGAAAAAAGAGAGACATGTAGAACTTAAACACTTACATGCCAATCGCATCCTTTTGTAAGCTCCTCCTCCTCCTCTGTTATAGTTAAACCAGCACGTTTGGCTTCTAAAATTGTAGCTTCTAGCCATCTACCTGTGGGAAAGTCCGAAAGAGCTTGCATACCTTCTAGATATGGGAGATTTCTTGTAGTGCGATTCCTTCTGAAACTTAAACGATCTTGTACTCGCTGTCGCTTGAGAGCTTCATATGTCTCAATCCACTTCTCCATTACATGAGAGTTCAAGATGCAAAATTTGTTGATTTTTTCCCTCAAATTTTATCCATCTTTCTCTTAATGCCTTGGCCTTGAGGTTCCTCACCAATGACTCGCCTGTTAGACTCTTGAGACCATAGTCGAGGTATCTCTGGATCTGAGGAACTTAAATATTCAGTGATGTAAACAAGGGACTCTTGTATCAGCCACCCTTCTGACATACCACCCTCTGGGCGAGCCATTTAGCGAACAAATCCCTTTAATGTCTTCATAAACCTCTCCAAAAAGAACATCCATCTTGAATGGACTATTCCAGCAACTGCAACCTCATCTACAACATGAACTAGCAGATGCATCTGGATTGTTAATAAACTTGTAGGGAAAAACTTCTCTACCATGCAGACTGTCTCTATGGAGTTTAAACGCGCTATCTCCAAAGTGTCTCTCTTTATCTCTTTTGAAGAAATCCAGCGCACCAATGTGCCAATCTTATAGATAGTAGCTCTAATGTCTTCAGTGAGGCAATCTTTTATTGCTATGGGTAGCACAAATTGTAGAAACTGGTGCCAATCATGACTCTTGAGGCCACTAAGATCATCATCTTTGTAAATGCACTTTTCAAGCAATGCATACAACCTGTAGGAGTCCAAAACTCTGAAATTGTCCTCTTGACTTGTTGTTCCTCCATCTTACTAAAAACCCATGGTGCTCTTGGAAGTAGCACCTTTCCATTGGGTCTAGTGCGAGCCCACAACTCTTGCATGCAACCAATCTCTTCCAAGTCATCCCTTTGGCCTTTAGTCTCTTTTTTTCCTGTCATGGTCTTCCACAGAATGTCAGCTACATTCTTGAAAATATGCATCGGGTCAAGCAAATGGTTTATAAGGAGATCACCCCAATAGGGGAGTTGGTGAAAGATAGAGAGCCTCTTCATCCCAGGACATGCCAAGTTGCCACATTCCTCCCATTTGATCTTCCAATCGCTTGCCTTCAATGCACTTGGAGGAGGTCTTCCTAGATTACCATCCCGCAATTCATGATTTTCTGGAAGATACCTAACATGTCCTTGGTAGACATTCTTTCGTAATGCTTTTGAGTATCTTGAATCAAGTCGAGGACCACATACAGGACATGCATTGTAACCCGATATAGACAAACCTGAGCATTCTCCATAGCCAAGTCAATCATGCATTGTCCACATGAGAATATCTTGCACAGTTGTAAGTCTTTGGCCACTCTGCTGCTTCGACATATCCTTCACTTTAATTCCGTTCCACAAGGTGCGTAACTCATCAATAAGTGGTGCCAAATATACATCCATGTTCTTCACCTTGTACTTTCCTGGAACTATTAATGAGAGCAATAAATGACCTTTCTTTATTGCTAACCATGGCAGAAGATTATAATTCACAAGGCAAAAAGGCCATGTGCTCCATGAAGAGCTCCTTAAACCAAAAGGGTTTACACCATCCATTTCTAGGCCAAGACGGAGGTTTCGAGGTTCTTCCTTAAAAGCCGGCCATTTCTCTTCAATGTGTCTCCATGCGGGTGAATCAGCAGGCACACGCATCTCTTCATCTGTGGATCGAGTTGTGGCATGCCATGTCATCAAGCTTACTATAGATTTACACCTGAATATGCTTTTTATTCTTGGGATGATTGGAAAGTGCCTAAGAACCTTTACCGGGATAGCTTCCCCCTGAACATCTTCTCTATATCTGTTAGAGCCACAATGGGGACATTCTTGCAAATGCTCATATTCATGGCGGAAGAGGCAACAATCATTGCGACAAGCATGAATATTATTGTAATCCATGCCTATGGATTTGAATAACTTCTTGGCATCTGCACGAGATGGAGGCATTTCATTGCCAGGGGGCAATATCTGGTCTTTCAAAAGCCTACAAGTATGGCAATATCTGATCGTTATTATTAAGATTTAGTCAAATACAAGTTGAAAATTTATCATTTCAACAGTAGGTGTAATCTCCAAAAAAAGTCCTTACTTGAATAGTTCAGTGACACTTGTATTAGACCATCCAAAAATTGACTGCAAATTTAGCATCGTAAGAGATGCACGCAATACAGATATGTTGGCACCATTGTATAATGGAAGGCGTGCAAGTTTACGCATGGCCTCTTCCTCTGGTTCATAATTTGACCATTGAGAATGTCGTGGTTGATGATCTTCATGTTCATGCTCCTCGAAGAGAGCTTCTTGTTGCTCGATGAAGGCATCCAACATTTCTTCCATTGGACCTTCTTCCATTTCCTGACCTTCTTCCATTCCCTCGCGTGCTGTTAATTGAGCTCCATCTGTCACTCCCTCCTGCGATATCCTCATCCTTTGTTAGAGACGAGAATTCACAGGCGCAATGTTATCAAGATGCGGCTGCACACTTGCTTGGTTGTACGATTGAAACCGTAAATTTTGCAAGCGCTCCATTGGAAATATGCCAGCGTCATGAACATGCTGGTTGCAAATCCTTCGTTTTCGAAAGATTTGGTACTTACATCGCATGCATGGACACGCTATTCTCTCTTCAAGATTGAGAGACTCCATCTAGCAGGATAACATGTATATGTAGCTCATTAAATACAAATCATTATGCATTACACAAAGCATTATGTAAACCATAAAACAGGGCTTCTTTTCCCCAGCCGTGATGAGAGATATTTTAAAAATAACATTTAAAGCGTCAAACGGGGTTCTTTTCCCCAACCATTGAGGGAGATTTTAAAAATAACTTATACATTAGCTTATCTTCTCTCCATACAAAATTAAGAAGGTAATTAGAACAAGGATGGAGAGAGAAGCTATCTCTATTCATAAATAGCTATTTATAAAGGCCTTATGCAAAAATCTATATGCATAGATTCTGTAAATAGAGCCTACACATTGAGCTCTATGCATAAAAGCCTACACCTAAAGCTGAACGCATAGAGCCTTATGCATAAAGCCTATGCATAATGATCTATACATAAGCTTATGTGTAATGCTCTATACGCAAGTCTTATGCAAGCTTTATGAATAAGGTTTATGCAATCGTATGCATAGTAAGGCTTGCAAGCCTTAAGTATAAGCTTGCATAATAAGGCTGCAAGACTTATGCATAAGCTCTATGCATAAGCCATATGCAAAGGTCTTATGCATAAGCTCTATGCAACACTTATGCATAAGCCATATGCATAAGTCTTATGCATAAGCTCTATGCATAAGTCTTATGCATAAGCTCTATGCATAAGCCATATGCATAAGTCTTATGCATAAGCTCTATGCTATAAGCCTTATGCACTATGCTAACCCTTAATCCCATCACCCCCAATGGTGTAATAAACATGATCTTGTCTTACATGGATAAGAGATCTTACCTTGATAACATATATAAACTCTATGAATAAAGAGAATACCTTATGCATAGAAAAATAGAGCATAAGAAATATATGTTATATGTATAAGAGAGTATAAACATTTAAAAAGCTTATGCTCTCCATCCATGCAAGGCACTCTACATCAAAAAAAGCTTTATGCATAAAAACATGACGCATGTGAAGTCTTATGCATAAAGCTCATCCATAAGATTTATACATAAAACATTATGTATTAAGCTTTATGCATAGATCTTAATTCATGCATTCAGCTAGATTCATATAGCTCTATGCATAAACTCTATGTATAGAGCTTGCATAAGCTTACAAGCCCTATGTATAGAGCTTTCATAATCTTACAACCTCTATGTATAAAGCCTATACATAGAGCATATGCATTAAGCTTTTACAAGAAGGCTATGCAGAGCTTTCAACAAAAAGGCTATGCAAGCTCTATGTACAATGTCCATGCAAGCTTTCAAGAAACCTATGCATAGAGATTTTATAAGCTTGCAAACTCTATGCATAAAGCCTATGCATAAAGCTTATGCATAGAGATTTCACAAGCTCACAAGCTCTATGAATAGAGCTTATGCATAAAGCTTGCAAGAAGGCTATGCATAGAGATTGCAAGCTTATGATAGGTTTTATGCATAGATCTTGAATTAATCCTATGTATAAGCTTACAAGAACCCTAAACTAAACCTAAACCATAAAACAGGGATGCAATAATACGTAGAAAAAAGCATAAACAAGGAAAATCGAAAGAGGGTCTACCTCTTTTTTGCGAAGCTGAAGGAGAGGATTGGTGAAAGATTGGTGAAAGAGCTGCAAAATAAAATATTAAATAAAATAATTAGTAAATTAAACACAAGAATAAGAACTAATACAAAACCCTAAAATCTCTATGCATGCATTAGGAGATCTATGCATACATAGAGAGCTCTCAACATGCATAGAGAGCCAAAAAAACACAAAACCCTAAACATCCTATATCCTAAATTAAAAAGCAAGAGCATATTAGTAAAAGTGGAGAAGGAGAAGAGGAGAAAAGAGGAAAGAAGGAGAAAAGAGGAGAGAGGAGAAAAGAGGAGAAGAGGAGAAAAGAGACAACGCATACCTTCTCTCTGCAACGCTGCAAAAAACAGAGAAAATATGCTCTCGGCTGTAAAAAACTTACGAGCGTCAGTATGTGCGTCGGTATCAGTGCCGGTATATTCTACAGAATGTGCGTCAGTATCAGCAACGGTATATGCTTCGGTATGTGCTTCGGTATACGCGTCGGTATACGAAAATTTGAAATTACCCCGCCCGACTTGTCTCCTCCAAGATTACGACGGGCATACCGACGTTCGACATTTGCGTCGGTATGCCCTCAAGCTCTAGTAGTGATTAAACCCGTCAAATTGCCTAGGTTTACACATTCATAATCTTGTCTACAATTTTACTTCTCTTTGCACCATCATTGTTTATGTTTCCTACAAGCTTCATAACTTCTATAGATTCATGATTCAGAATGAGTTTAATGCTCTTGCTTGATTTTTTTGATACCACTTTCATTTTTAAAATTGATATTTATCCCTAGTATATCGCATCCTTTATCTAATGGAAGCATAGAAGGGCCAAGAATTACATGCTTGGATTGCCATAATGGGTTATTGTTGGTAACACCTTGGTTGATATGTATGCTAAGTGTGGCTTGCTTGCAAAAGATGAGAAGGTTCTAAACAAACTTCCAGTTAGAGATCTAGTCGGAAGGATTGTCTCAAGGAATGATGCAATAATTGCAAGATATGTCAACACGGGCAAGGTGAGGAAGCACTGAACTATTTCAATCAAAAGAGGGTGTATCTCTAAATTATGTCACTTTTGTCTCTACCTTGAATGGGTTGCTCAAAATATTATCATAAATGGATAATTGTAAATATTATTGTATCTCTCAATGGGTAATTTTAAATATTGTTTTATCTCTCAATTCTATCACTTATTTACACCTTCAATGGAATCGTAGAAGCTAAAAGAAAAACATGCTCATACTTCCATAAATGGGTTACTAGAAATATTGATTAAAAGGAACCTTGTTCTTGGTAGCACCTTCGTTAATATTTATGCGAAGTGTGGATTGCTTGTAGAATCTAAGAAGATTGACAAGTTTCTCACTAGAGATGTAGTCTCATGGAGTCATGGAGTAATAGTAGGATATGTCTAACACGAGCATGGTGAGGAAGCATTGAACTATTTTAATAAGATGATGGTGTGACGGTGGTATCTCTGAATTCAGCCACTTTTGTTTACACCTTGAAAGCTTGTGGCACCCAAGGACCTACATGCAAGGGCCTTCAAATAAATGTAGAGATTTTCAAAAATGTTTTATTGGCGCAAAAGACCTTTCTTGCTAGATATGTATTCTAAGGGTGGTTTGCTTGTGAAAGCACATAAAGTGTTTGACAAGTTTCTAGTCTAAGATGTAGTCATGCTTGCAAAAGTATAAGAAGTGCTTGACAAGTTTCCAGTTTAAGATGTTGTCATGCTTGTAAAAACACATAAAGGTTTTGACACGTTTCTAGTCTAAGATACAGTCATGCTATGTGCGGCATGCTTGCAAGAGCACAAGAAGTTTTTGACATGAAAAGTTTCTAGTCTAAGATCTAGTCATGCTAAGTGTGGCTTGCTTGTCAAACACATGAAGTGTTTGACAAGTTTCTATACAAAGACTTATGGCGCTTGCTTTCAAAATCATAAAAAGTGTTTGAACCTAAAATTACATAACCATACCACATGGATTCAAAATGTAGTCTAAAATGTAATTTCATGGATTGTAGGATATGCTTGCGGGGTATGCACCTAAAAACCACTATGTATAGAGCAAACATAAACAACAACAAAAACATAGAAGGGTACGACTAATATGAGAACATACTCTCATGGATAAGCAATCCATGAGCTAGAAGCAAACATAACCTGTCCTTACTAGTATGGCTAATCAATGGGCTAACTTGAAGCTGAGCATGTTGGGAGCTTGCATTTGGTTGCTTTTCGCAAATCTTTTAGCTTTCTTGGAACTCGTGGGCTCCTAACCTTTTTTTGCGATCATCTTGGCATGAAGGGTGATCTTATTTATGTTGATATTTCCAATTTCTAAAGGACGTCGAATCCACAAGCTCAACCTAGCAAAGCTAGTGAAGATCCATCTCCATGGGGAGAAGATATTTCTTAGGATTTATATGTGGTGAATATGGTTTTATCCTTCTTGCTGCCCGAGTGATGGTGTGGGCAATATAGAAGACATCCCCTTCTTCCTGTGGTGGAGGGGTCCTTGCTAGATGAATCATTAGCTACTCCTAGTTCAAAGTCTTTATTTTCTCTAGGTATACTTCACTAAGCATGAATAGGAAGGTTATTTTTGTTATGCCCAAGATTTTTTGAGAGAGTGTCTATCATTTCCAAGACATGAACCCAATCACACCAGTTGCTTGCCTCTACAAGAGGCAAAGTGTTCAGAGAGTTGTGTCAAACTCATTGGCAAGAATTCTTGGACCCATGGGATGACTCTTCTCTATTTTTAAAGAGTTATTTTTCGAGGATTGGTTACCCTTGCATATCTAAATGTGATTGGTTTCCCAATCGTGAGAACTAACCTTGCATAAAGCCTTTCAAGGATCATGGTGTACGACCCTCTTATCTAGAAATACATCGTCACAAATGTGTGGAAATGGGGAAACTTAGCCTCAACGTCTTGATCTTTGCATCTTCTTAGCCTCAAGGTCTTGATATTTGCATCTTCTATGCTACCTAATGGTTTGAATTCGTTTCCATTAGATAAGATTAACAATGAGGCTTATGTGTAGGAATAGTGATAGGGACTTCCCCACTAGGCCTCCCAAACGTCCTTGTTGAGTATGTTGGCACCAACATCACCATTTAACGTCACAAAGAGACCATTGCTCCTTTATAAACCATAGGTAACATGACATTCATTTCATCATTTTCAAAGTAGTTTTCGAGCTTCTTTATGGGTATTTAGGACATGTGTCCTTTGATTTTGGGTATAGAATGAGAGTGCACATCTCATCCTCCTCCTTACGTTCCTCTATTTAGATATTTGTTTCCTTAGGTTTACATAAGTCTCTCCAAAGGTGATACCTTCCTTACAAAAAGAGAACTTATCAAGACTCAAAATTCCAAGGACAAGAAGCTTGTGAGTCTTGCTATGACGACCCAAGTATGATATTCACACTCACTCAAACCTGCCATGTCCATTGATCTGTTCCTCTAGAGGGGATGAAATAAACTCGTTGCTAACCACCTTGGAGAAAATTTATATGGTGACTGTAAAGACACCTGAAAGGATAAATTTTACCTCCCAATGAATCCTCCTTCAGTGCATCTAACAATGTGGGGTATGATTAATTTGATTTTAGAGAGGATTCAAAATTGAATCTTCCTATAGCCTCTTGAGAATGGTCATAAGTTTGTTGAAAGCCTCTGGTTTTACTTTAAAACTCCCACATAGGTTCTATGAGGGAGCCTCATAGGCTCTCATTAAGTCCCCCCACATAGGTTCTATGAGGGAGTCTCATAGGCTCTCATTAAGTCCCCCCACTAAGTCCTTCCTCATAGGTTCTATGAGGGAGTCAATATAGGCTCCCACTAAGTCCTTCCTCATAGGTTCTATGAGGGAGCCTCATAGTCTCTCATTAAGTCCCCCCACTAAGTCCTTCTCATAGGTGCTATGAGGGAGTCCTCAATAGAGGCTCCCACTAAGTCCTCGCTCACTACATCAGTAGTGGTCATAAGTTTGGTCAACACCTTTGCTTCGCTCTGAGGGTCCCTCACATAGGTTCTATGACTGGACCTTTGAACCAAGGTTTGAGATATGTTGGGGTAGGGTCAATGGTCCTTACTCCATCACTTACTCAAGTTTGAGCTCTAATTTATCATGTATCTTTCTTACAATCTCTTGGTCTTATTTTATATTCTCTTTCTTCAAGACACAATTTGGGTTCTCCATGAGTTTCTTCATAAGGATTTGTAATTAATGGGTTTCTTCTCTTTGGGAAGATTTGTTTTGCATGGGAGATCACTTATCTCCATAAATGGATGTAAAATCTTTGGAGCTCTCATGTCAACCACTTTCAATGTTCACAATGTTTTTATCCTTGACAACTTATCATGTGTTATGTTTACATGTGCTCTTTGAGGTCTTATTCTTTTGGAGGACCTTTGGTTTTATTTTGTTAGCCTTTTTAGGGGCTACCAGCCTTTAGGGCTTGCACCTTGATCTCTTTAGTTGCTTGCTTTGAGCTTAATGCTTGAGATTTTAGCTTATTAACACTCTTTTATATTCCCTTGGCTACTTCCATCATCTTGGATTAGAGCTTTGTGATTGAGTTAATGAGTAATGTATGAGTTGCAATGCCCAGCAAGTACTTTAACCTCGACTAATACTAAAACTAAAAATCGAAATCTAGTTTAAATTTTAATTCAAATTTTCATTTCATTTCGGGAAAAATCTCATTACTAAAGGCTCTACCTTATGATAGATAACCCAATGACCTTCTTCTCAATTGCCTTGAGCCTTGTCTAATTCCATGTTCTTCTACTTGAGTTATATGGGGTTAGATTATCTATAGTCCATATATATTTGTGCCCTTAAGACACTGATTGATTATTTAAAGATCTTGGTCTTACAAGATTTTTAATGCTAGATCTTGTTTGATCTTTGGCACATTTCCACGTAATCAAGAACCATACTTAAGCTAAATTAAAAACATCTACTAAAGGGTCTTGGATTGCCTTAATGCACTTTCTTTGATTTTGGCTCCTACTTTTGACTTAGATGTTTTAACTCAAATCTTCCTTGACTACTTTTGATGTTTTAACTCAAATCTTCCTTGACTACTTTTGATGATAGTAAATTTCTCTTCCTTTATATCATCTCTAACATGATTATGGTGACCATTAAGACCCATGAAAGGCTAAATTGGGCCAAATTTTACCTCCTACTAAGTCCTCTCCCACTGCATCTAGCAATGTGGAACTTGGTTCAATTGGTTCTAGAGGTAAAGTTTTTGAAATTGGCTCTTTTTATTGTCTATTGAGAATGGTCATACAATTGGTCAAGGTCATTGTGGTTTTCTCTAAATCTCTTGAATAAGTTCAATGATTGGCTCTAGTAGAGCTCTAGTATAAGATTTGGGATATGCTCACGCAAGGTTAGTGGTTTTATACTCCACTTGCTCAAGTGTGGGCTCTAATTTAGCATGTGCCTTTGTGTTTTATAGTAATGGGTTTCTTCACTTTTGGAAGGGCTAGTTTAAGTGAGACACCACAAAAAATGAAGAGCACAGCCACGTGAAAAGCTGCAAAAAATTCAAAGGGTCTATAAATGGGAAAAAATTGTACTCACCTGGCTATAGGCGTGGCTATGAATGCTGCTCTATGAGCACACGGCGTTAGTCCTACAAATAACTTTTTTAATAACCATATCTCCACATATCTCACCCGTTATGTCCCAATTTGTTTTCTTAAATTTGTACGTTTTTTAAAGACAAACACTTTAAACATCGAAAAATGCAATACAAAAATTTCATGGTCTTTACTTCTTACAAATTATATACAAAGTTGCAAAATACATCAAGTGTTTATTTTCCAAAAATGAATAAAGATGACGACACTAATTAAACTAATTCATTATCTTCATCTTATTCTTTGTTCACACCTTCACCACGTTCATCATCACCACCACTTCTAGTATCCTCATCTTTCTATATAAAATAGTGATACAATGCAAACACATTTGCCACAAGAAAAACAAGTTGGGTGATAATTAAAAATCATGTTTAGAGTCTCACCAAGTTGTTGTATATTGAGCTCTTTGGATATCTATTTCAGTGACCACTCCTTGGTGTTTGAGCCACTCCCAAGTTGCTTCGTTGTTGTACCTATTTTCCCTAGATGTTGGGGGCAACCTTTTACCCTTCCCTACAAACAAATTTCAACATGCATGAGATATGAAAAGCATGACGACACATGAAGTAAACTTAGTGAAAAATGTCAAAGAGAAAACTTACAAATCCTGCGAGATAGCTTGCCTTTCCCCCGGATCCATACTTCATCACACCATACTTCAACACTTGATTCACACTTGTCTAAACTCTAGTGAAGCAGTTACAATGGCAGATAAATTCTTTCCAACAAGTTTCTTGACCATTCAATTTCACCTACATGTTCATGTGGTTGACGAGATTGCTATAGTAGGTGTTGTTCATAGGTCGATGGATATTCTTCCTAGAGAGTTTATGAAGGCAATGAAAGGTTTTATTCTTCAAAAAGCTCGCCCTGAGGGAAGTATGGTTATGGAATGGCTTGTTTAATAATCTCTTGTATATATAACAGAATTTCTTAGTACGTAGACCTAGATATGGCCACCATTGTGGACACAAGCAGAGGATGATCGACTGGTTGGAGAAGAGCCTCAAGGACAAGGGCTTCAGAGTACAATGGATATGGCATTGTGTGAGAATATTAATAAATTTTGTATCCTCAACTCAAGTGCTATGGAGAAATGGATCGAGAGGTATAACCTAGCAACCAAAGAGGGAAAGAGACCAAGATCGTTTAAATTTTAGAAAGAGTCGAACAACTAGAGCATTGCCATACCCAGATTCACTTCCTCAACTTCTAGAATTTCCTTCCAGTAGATGGCTTCAACAAACCATACAACAAGAAAAACAAAGTGGCAAGGTTATAAGTGACAAGGAGGAGTAGCTTGCATATGGTTTTGATTACCATGTAAGTGGGTTTTCTATGTACTGAAAAAATTGTAAGACATAGTCTTGTATAAGCTTTTGTTCTTGATACAATTTTATTATCTTTTTTTGCTTGCACTATCGCAAATCTAGTGCACTTTGGTCATGCGGTCGTCACTTTCGAGTGGAGTGAATAGATAAGAAGAGAACAACATTTGATTTTGGTGTTAAAGCAAATTTCATGCAAGAAAGTTGTTCAAGTGCAAGTGATCTAAGGAGTGAAGTTGGCATGCTTTGGAACGATACAAGGCATTATCAAGGTTGGGCTCATAAAGTTTTCTATGTTCATTTTCTATCTGACGTGGCTCAAGGTAGTGACTCAAGGACCACAAGCAACCATGTTCAGAGATAAGAGTGGATTTGTTCAAGTAAAGTCCAAAAAGATATGGACAAAACAAAGGGACACATTTGTGCTACCAAAGCATTGCGAGCAGGTCATCTTCAAGGTGGACCTGAGAGATCATAGGTGGTTGTTTGTAATCCAAATTGATCCACATAGTAAACAAACATATGAAGATATGAAAATTTTAGATGTAGTAGAGATTAAGGAACCCACTCAAGTAGCACAAGAAATAGATATTGATCTCATTGAACAACTAAAAGAAGGATCAAATGAACGTATAGTAATTCAACAATTACTAGCACTTGAATCAGAAGCAAACACAACAACTAATCGGGAATTCTAAGAAGAAATAGAAGAACAACTTTCAACACAACCACCTCTATTAATGCCTGAAATAGAAGAGGACGATAGAGAGGCTACACCTATTGACGAAGATGTAGATGGAGAGGTATTTCTGGAAAAAGATGTATTCAGAGCCATAGATCTAGCTGAGGATGAGTGAGTTGATGATGAGCTAGAACATATTATTTTAATTTTATTATCCAAGAAATACTTGGTTTTTGTCAATGTTGTCTTTTTTTGCACATTTACTTTTTTATAAGTCCAAAATAAAAATTTAAAAATTTACTTTTCGATGCTTTCAAGCCCCTAGCTGTGCACCGTACTTCCTCCTCTTCTTTAAAGCACGCAGGCAAGGGAAACTCCGGCAAATCTGTCGTCCAACGTCTCTAGCTTTAAGTATAAAGCGGCCAACAACACACTCAAAGATGAAGATTGTTGAGGCCGGTTTCGAAGTGAAATGGAGGTTCAGCAAATCATCATCGCTTATTGCACATGATAAGAAGGATGGATATGATAAGGAGGATGTAGATGAGGAGGAGCATGTCGATGGTGTAGCAGGTTTCCAAGTGTCCCTTCAAGTCACTGCAGGCAGATTCTTGACACCCAATTTCATCTGGCAGATAAGGAGATTGTTGAAAATTGGGAGTGAGAAGAAGCTTTTAGATGCCTTAGAAGAAGTAAAAAGGTTCTCAAGCTTTGTCATTGCAAGAGTAGAGAAATCTGTGTATGAAGAAATCAAAGGGATCCTTAAAGTTAACGAATCCAAACCACAACACCACACAGATTGTAATGCAACCACAGAGATACGAACCTTTTCCTTTGATGAATTGAGGAAGATGAACTATCTGCAGGCTGCCTTATCAGAGTCAATGAGGCTATACCCTCCTGCGCCATCTGATTGCAAATATGCAGCACAAGATGATACTCTACCAGATGGAACTCAAGTTCTTAAGGGTTATCGAGTGTCATACAATGTGTTTGTAATGGGCAGGGCACATAAAGTATGGGGAAAAGACTGCCTTGCATTCCGGCCTAAGAGGTGGTTGGGGGAAGATGGGCAATATGTTTCTATGAAGCCTTACAAGTATCCCATGTTCCAAGCTGGTCCAAGAATCTACCTGGGAAAGGATTCTACCTTCATTCATATGAAGCTGCTAAATTTTGCTTCTCTTGTCTCAAAGAGTTATGGGAAGAGGTAGAGGGGCAACTATAACATTGTTGGGTGCTCGTGTGACAAAAGAGTCATGCCACCTTTAGAGGGCTTAGATATCAATCTACCCATGCTTCCACCAAGCCTTCCCAAGAAGCTATATACGAGAAGATCCAGCTCTAGTCCAAGAAATCCTTTGCACCCTTCTTGGACAGGGTATAATCATTTTAGAGGACTAGCAAATGGTACTTTAGAGGATTGTGCTTGATATGTATGTCAAGTGTGGTGCTCTTGCCAAAGCACCACACTTGGCGATGTTGTATATATCTTGCAATTAGTGCATTCCAAGTGATAACATCCTGAGAAAGAAGCTCCTCAATCATGCCCTCTTTAGGCTTAGCTATTTGATTAAGCTGTCTTGATAGCCACTTGTAGGAGAAGCTTTGCCTGCATCTTAATTTTATTCTTGATTTGAATGTTTTTTTTGCAAATTGCAACTTTGGTTACAAGGTCAAAGATAACTCGTGGAACCAATAGTGGTTATAGCTCTTCATTAATCAGCGATCGTGAAATAATATCACATGAGACTCATTGCATCATCCACTTCAATATCATAGGCTGACAAATGTATTCCTATTTTTCTCTCTTTTACATTCGAACAAACTAATGTGGCCACTTTCAACACTGAAGGTGTATCTTTGGCCTGCTTTCGATACTGAAAGTGTTATTTGTGAAACGGGGGAAAGGAACATTCCCTTATGTTTCTAAAATTTTGGGGAGGATTGTCCCAACTCCCCACCATACTTTATGTATGGTTTTTTCTCCACTCGCACAAACAAGCATAAAATTCGTATGACTTGAACAACAACATGTAACTTTGATTCAGATGAGCTAACCAATTAGTAATTACCCTTAGGTACTAGAAGATCTCCATCGATCATAAGCATAGGCATGTAGTTCATCGATAGTGGATGTGCCTCTAGCGACCTTTCTAAGTATGTTGAACAACACATGGAAAGGGTAAGGCTACATGATGGCCACCTCGTTCTCCACGTCCTCCTTTCACGCCAAGGTATCGCAGAGCGCTTTTCTCACTGCCAATTGGCATCCTGAGGTGGGGTCCATGACCACGTGCACCCTATCGCATCAACCAAATACATTTGGTAAGCTTGTATATGCTTGAGAATCCCCAACTACCTCATGCACAAGATGTCTTGGTGCGTAAACAAGCAGGTACTATCTCTCTATCTCTCTCTCTCTCTCTCTCTCTCTCTCTCTCTCTCTCACACACACACACACACACAAACATACACACACACATCATCATCATCAAAACCAAGTGCACTCCATGCTCTGAAACTTACAAAACAAGATTGTTTTTTTAAATTCTTTTACCATGTTTTGTGTGAGTGCTTGGGTAGCATACTTCGTGTAGTGTAGAGCATATTTGAAATGATCGAATGAACATAAATTTGAAAGCATACTTGGAACCAATGCTAGACTGACATCTGCAATTGATGAGCTTGAAGCCTGTTCTTATGTTCGATGGGGATTCAAAAGTACCTTGCAAATTAGAAAATTAGAAATTCATTACCATATTTGAAAATGAGTTTTGTATCATAAATTAATACATAGGACTAATGGTCGCCTTCAACACTAAAGGTATTTGGGTCCACTTTCGATATCGAAAGTGCTATTTGGGAAACGGGGAAAGGGCACGTTCTCCTATGTTTGTAAAATTTCAGCGAGGATTGTGCCAACTCCCCGCCATACTTTATGTATGTTTTTTTTTAAAAAAACTTCACTCACACAAACGAGTATGAAAATCCTATGACTTAATGAATTACGTGTAACTCGAATTCAAATGTGGTAATGAATTTGGAATTATCAACCTTGCGAAGTACCTTGAGATCTCTTTCGATGTCGATCAATTCTTCACGTCAAATATAATCATAGCCTTGATGTTCATGCTCGTTCAAGCTCTATAAGCTATTCATATAGTGAGAAAGACATGCATACGAAGAGGACGTGCTGCAGAAATGGTATGGGTTGCAATGTTCATCTTCATTCCAACGCTTGAAGATGTTTATACGTGAACGGAAAGACACACGTTGTTTAAAAGTATGTTGACCAACGAACACGTCTAAGCAATCAAGAGAATAAGGGTACCCAAGCATTCTAGTTGCATTAGAGAGTGACAGGGTTTATTCTTGAGAGAGAGAGAGAGTAGTTAACTTAGGTTCTTGCTAAACAAGGCATATTTGAATCTTGATAATTCTCCAAAAATAACAACACATTCACGAAGAATGTTTTTTACTATAATTAATCAATATGCAAGGTGAGAGAAGCATTTGGGGTTCCTATTTTGACAGGATTAAAACATGTAATTTAACATTTAAAAACTGTAGACAAGCCAACCTCGCACGGGACGTGGCCGTGAGAGAAAATCTCTATCAATCGCAGCATAGCATCTCAATCAATCATAATGTATGTGTCTATCTCAATATTCTATCATCATCACCATGCTCAACAACATGGTTAGTCATAATGACCAAAATACAGCCAATCTAGGGCTTTCTTCGATGCGCGTCCACCCAACCTCCACATTGGACATCGCGGCTATCCCGGTATGCCTCTTTCTGAATCTCCTCCTCTCTGGGTTCTACCACATGGCTCCCATAGGGCATAAATCTTGTTCTCTGTCTGACATTCCCTGTCTAAGGATGACCGGCCCGAATCTCAAAATCTCATGTCGAGTCTCATCATCATACACATGCATATCAATCATTTATACACATGCATATAAATCATTCATTTCAAACAAAGCAAAGACAAGTCATGCTTATTAGATCTCTAGTCCATAATCTTCTAAGAGAATCATATTCAAATCAATCAGAATTTTCCTCAAGTGTAGAAACAAGTTTTTAATTCAAACAATCGTGAAAGACCACATTAGGGAGTTTGGGAAAATCTCATTACTTTGGGAATTTTCTTTTCAATCTACTTTTTGGTGTATCTTCAACATAACTCTAAATTTGTCAGAGAATGTGGATTTAGAACCTACTCTTCAAGGGCTTTCCAACAATATGTTACATGAGGGGGTTTTGACAAAATCTTAAAAGGATTCACCATGCCCTCCATTTTCTGATCTTGCAAAATGGGAATTGGTATTTTCCCAAACTCCCTAATATGGTCTTCTTAACTTCTCTTAGTCTTTTATTTCTTTCAAGTCATATAGGAATCTTTATTTTTAATATAATTAATTATCATGTTCTAATCAATAAGATCATCTCTGGTTGCAATAGCTAAGTCATAACCATTCTTACATATTAGTCTATCCGGTCTATATAGAACGTATGCGGTCTACAACCCAACGCGGGTGGAATCGCCAAAATTAGCTCTATGTGAAAGTCGACTCCAAAAATAGGTTACATTTTACTTTTTTATCAAATTTCGATTTGCATGTCCATCTACACACTTAAAGGCTTCCTTTGAGTATACTAACTAATTGAAAAATCAATCTTGAGTTTTCACTTTAATTTTAACTGCTCAAAAACCACTGAAAACCTACTGGAATTCATGATTGAAATGTGTAGCATCTAAAACTTAGGATTATCTTTAATCATACCTTGGTTAATCTCAGAGGTATGTTATAGCTACACATGTATTAGGGTTGTGTCTTGGGAAAATTGTGGCTTCTAGTCTTACATGGGAATAGCCTACAAACTTTCATCTTGTAAATACTCCCAATACTTCAACGTTTGAACCGCAGAAAAATCCTTTCACTTTGATAATCCAACCTTTGTAACTAAGCTGCTTTACCTTGATAAAACAAAGATGTCTAGATTTAATGCAAAGTCTAATTATAATGTATATTCAAGATCTGTTTAGCCTAAAGACTAATAAGACAGTTCATGCATTCAAGATCTCTTGAAGGAGAACCTCTATGTACACTCAAGTTTTGCATGTGAGATTACCCATCACATAACCCTAAATCTCTATTTACGCTCAACAGAGTGGCCAACTGTAAGACATGTATCAACATGTAAACTAGGTATCTCCCTTGTCTGACGACCTTAGAATGCACTTTGGAGTTAAGGATATTAAGCCCGTCAAATTGCCTAGGTTTACACATTCATAATCTTGTCTACAATTTTACTTCTCTTTGCACCATCATTGTTTATGTTTCCTACAAGCTTCATAACTTCTATAGATTCATGATTCAGAATGAGTTTAATGCTCTTGCTTGACTTTTTTGATACCACCTTCATGTTCAAAATTAATATTTATCCCTAGTATATTGCATCCTTTATCTAATGGAAGCATAGAAGGGCCAAGAATTACATGCTTGGATTGTAGGATATGCTTGCGAGGTATGCACCTAAAAACCACTATGTATAGAGCAAACATAAACAACCACAAAAACATAGAAGGGTACGACTAATATGAGAACATACTCTCACGGATAAGCAATCCATGAGCTAGAAGAAAACATAACCTGTCCTTACTAGTATGGCTAATCAATGGGCTAACTTTAAGCTGGGAATGTTGGGAGCTTGCATTTGGTAGCTTTTCGCAAAGCTTTTAGCTTTCTTGGAGCTAGTGGGCTCCTAACCTTTTTTTGCGATCATCTTGGCATGAAGGGTGATCTTATTTATGTTGAACTTCCCAATTTCTAAAGGATATCGAATCCACAAGCTCAACCTAGCAAAGCTAGTGAAGATCCATCTCCATGGGGAGAAGATATTTCTTAGGATTTATATGTGGTGAATATGGTTTTATCCTTCTTGCCGGAGTGATGGTGTGGGCAATATAGAAGACATCCCTTCTTCCTGTGGTGGAGGGGTCCTTGCTAGATGAATCATTAGCTACTCCTAGTTCAAAGTCTTTATTTTCTCTAGGCATACTTCACTAAGCATGAATAGGAAGGTTATTTTTGTTATGCCCAAGATTTTTTGAGAGAGTCTATCATTTCCAAGACATGAACCCAATCATACCAGTTGCTTGCCTCTACATAAGGCAAAGTGGTTCAGAGAGTTGTGTCAAACTCATTGGCAAGAATTCTTGGACCCATGGGATGACTCTTCTCTATTTCTAAAGAGTTATTTTTCGAGCATTGGTTACCCTTGCATATCTAAATGTGATTGGTTTCCCAATCGTGAGAACTAACCTTGCATAAAGCCTTTGAAGGATCATGGTGTACGACCCTCTTATCTAGAAATATATCGTCATCACAAATGTGTGGAAATAGGGAAACTTAGCCTCAACGTCTTGATCTTTGCATCTTCTTAGCCTCAAGGTCTTGATCTTTGCATCTTCTAGGCTACCCAATGGTTTGAATTCTTTTCCATTAGAAAAGATTAACAATGAGGCTTATGTGCAGGAATAGTGGTGGGGACTTCCCCACTAGGCCTCCCAAACGTCCCTGTTGAGTATGTTGGCACCAACATCACCATTTAACGTCACAAAGAGACCATTGCTCCTTTATAAACCATAGATAACATGACATTCATTTCATCATTTTCAAGGTAGTTTTTGAGCTTCTGTATGGGTATTTAGGACATGTGTCCTTTGATTTTGGGTATAGAATAGAGTGCACATCTCATCCTCCTCCTTACGTTCCTCTATTTATATATTTGTTTCCTTAGGTTTAGATAAGTCTCTCCAAAGGTGATACCTTCCTTGCAAAAAGAGAACTTATCAAGACTCAAAATTCCAGGGACAAGAAGCTTGTGAGTCTTGCTATGACCCAAGTATGATATTCACACGCACTCAAACCTGCCATGTCCATTGATCTGTTCCTCATCTAGAGGGGATGAAATAAACTTGTTGCTAACCACCTTGGAGAAAATTTATATGGTGACTGTAAAGACACCTGAAAGGATAAATTTTACCTCCCAATGAATCCTCCTTCAGTGCATCTAACAATGTGGGGTATGATTGATTTGATTTTAGAGATAGAGGATTCAAAATTGAATCTTCCTATTGCCTCTTGAGAATGGTCATAAGTTTGTTGAAAGCCTCTGGTTTTACTTCAAAACTCCCACATAGGTTCTATGAGGGAGCCTCATAGGCTCTCATTAAGTCCCCCCACATAGGTTCTGTGAGGGAGTCTCATAGGCTATCATTAAGTCCCCCCACTAAGTCCTTCTTCTCAGAGGTTCTATGAGGGAGTCCTCAATATAGGCTCCCACTAAGTCCTTCCTCATAGGTTCTATGAGGGAGCCTCATAGGCTCTCATTAAGTCCCCCTACTAAGTCCTTCCTCATAGGTTCTATGAGGGAGTCCTCAATATAGGCTCCCACTAAGTCCTCACTCACTACATCAGTAGTGGTCATAAGTTTGGTCAACGCCTTTGCTTTGCTCTGAGGGTCCCTCACATAGGTTCTATGATTGGACCTTTGAACCAAGGTTTGAGATATGTTGGGGTAGGGTCAATGGTCCTTACCCCACCACTTGCTCAAGTTTGGGCTCTAATTTATCATGTATCTTTCTTACAATCTCTTGGTCTTATTTTATATTCTTAGTAGCACTCTTCTCTTTGACAGGGGTCTTCTCTTTGCTTGGGGTTTTCTCTTTGACAGGGGTCTTCTCTTTGATAGGAGTCTTCTCTTGAGCTGGTGAAGAGCTCTTCTCTTTGGCAGGAGGGCTAGGGGTCTTCTCTTTGATAGGAGTCTTCTCTTGAGCTGGTGAAGAGCTCTTCTCTTTGGCAGGAGGGCTAGGGGTCTTCTCTTTAGCAGGAAGGCTAGGGCTCTTCTCTTTAGCAGGAGGGCTAGGGCTCTTCTCTGTAGCCTTCTCTTGAGCTGGTGAAGAGCTCTTCTCTTTGGCAGGAGGGCTAGGGGTCTTCTCTTTAGCAGGAAGGCTAGGGCTCTTCTCTTTAGCAGGAGGGCTAGGGCTAGGGCTCTTCTCTTTAGTAGGAGGGCTAGGGCTCTTCTCTTTAGCAGGAGGGCTAGGGCTCTTCTCTGTAGCCTGAGGGCTCTTTCCTTTAGAATGGGTCTTCTCTTTAGTAGTGCTCTTTTTCCCCTTGGAAGATCTGCTCTTAGTAGGGCTCTTCTTTCTTTTCTTCTTCTCTTTGGTAGAGGTCTTTTTCTTTTTGGATGAGCCATCCTTGACATGGCTTTCCTTCTCCTCCTTTTTTCTTTTCTTTGAGGTTGTACCCTTGGCTCCTTTATTAGGTGGAAAGGGGGAATCAGGATCAACTGGATTGATAGATCTGTCCAAAACCATAGACACTGCCTTCTCCCTTACCCAACTTACCCAAGAATCTGGATATTCATGCAACTAAGGCAAAAGAAAATAAGAAAATTTCTTAATATGAGAAAGTCACTAAATGTATTGACCCAATCAATCAATGCTATTATTACATGAACTTACAGTAAGTGTTGTCATTCTAAATCTTGACTCAAGATATCTCCAAGCATTAGCAAGCACCATCCATCCACAAGATGTTGAGTCTTTCTGCAAAGGAACTTCCTGATTGTAGTACTTAAAATCTTCAAGTTTGTAGTCTTCATAGGTGGAACCTAGAAAACTCAAGATAAGTTTGGTAGCACTGCAAGCATAAAATATTGAGGGTCAACCAAACAATTGAAAACATACAAAATATTGCTGTAGAACATAAACCATGGTAAAGTTGATTCTTACATTTTACTTCTCCCATGAATGGATGCTAAAGAATTCATAAAGATTACATCTCTATCCAATAGATTGAAGATAATAAGACTCCAATGGCCTCTGTGATGAGATGAATACTGCAATTAGTTGTGAATATTGTAATGATGGATAAAAGATAATTAAGTGTAACTCTTACACTTCAACATAAGGGTATACAATGTAATTGCATGTCAACATATCAAAGTTTTTGAGAAAACTTGCAAGATCCCCTTGCCTATTGAAAAGGCACTGTGTAACAAGGGGATCAAGAATGGTCACTTGCATAGCCATTGAGTCAGGAAGATCCCTCATAAAACATTTGGAGACATAAACAAAACATATCAACAAAATATGGAGTCTGCGAAATTCATCAAGAAAGCAAACACTACAAGGGATCGGGCTCATACCCGTGCTCCTAGCCGCTAAAAATGACGTGAAAAAAAGTAGCGAGTCCGTGTGTCAGCGCGTGTATCATCACGGCCAGAGACATGCGTGTAAAAGCGCGTGTATAGGACTGCTCAAACGCGCTCACACACGGGTATATACACGCATTCTATTCAGTTCAGATGCATTTAGACGCGTTGATACATGCGTCTATACACGTATTTTGTTAATTTAGATGCCCTTATACACGCGTATTTCTCAGTTTTGACGCGTTTATACACGCTGGAATTATAGATTATCTGCGTATATACATGCCATTTTTAGCAATTCTGACGCGTTTATACACGCGAACAGAGAGCAAAAAAAAAATCCAGAGAGTGCTATTTGGTGCCTGAATACTGTTCCAGCATTCCAGCACCCAATAACACTCTCTGGATTTTTTTTTTGTGCATTAGACCATCCATGAAGAACATATGCACGAGGGAGATTAAGACAAGAACGACATGAATGCATACATTGTCAATACACGATTCAAGACAGACATGAATGTAATACTATCGATTCACGATTCAATATTACTATCAAAATTTCACACATATATACAAGGGAGTCTATATCTCGAAGTAGCCCATGGCTTCAGTTTACAAAAAAATATATACAACCACATCCTCAATATGGAATGTGATACTATAAGTCTGAGTACTACTCAGACCCAGATGATGACTCGGTGCTCCCTCCATGCTCAAATGGGCTCACATTGGTCGGAATGTCCGATGAGTAGTGCTCACGTCCACCCTCTGCAGTGGCGGCGGGTGGATCATCAGCAGCTTGTGATTGTTCAAGTAATATATAGTATATAAGTATATATATATGTAATTCAATAAACCAAAATCATTCGTTTAGAATTTTCAAGTACCTGTTGACCGTATGGTCTCATGGCCATCTCAAACTACGCGTCCGTAATACGTCCCTCGGCTCTGAAGATGGCCCACATGTCACGTCTGCTATGTCGGCGAGCATACGCAGTATCGTGGGTTGTGGGCTTCCTCCCCGTAACCCGTCGTCGCTGTATCATAATCAACACAATTTGTAAGATTAAAACAATCATAGAATCAATGAATTAAGTAAACAATCAAATAAAGTGGCAAGATACAAACTCTGCCTCCCATGACTCGATGCCGCCATATCCGAAATGCGAAGATCCAATGGTCTCCATGTGGATCCGTCGTGCCTCCACATGCTGCCTGCTCTTCACGCCACCCTCTGCTCGTCTCTTTGCCTCCTTCCACTCGCGTTTGTGCGCAATGGTGGCAGGTTTCTCGGCAGGATAGCCACCCGCAGCTACATTGAGCCGGTCATCGTACGCGACTTTTTTAAGGTGAGATCTTTTATTACTTAAGATCTCCCTTATTCGCGTCCTTCCCCATACATCCGAGAATGTAGCATGTGGGGGATTGGGGTACCGACTATGTACAGCCTCTATCACCTCCCCAACTAATCGGCTATTTTGATCTTTAAATTCAATAAAATAATTTTTATACAAGTTTGATACTACCCCACGCATGTACTCCATTACCTCCCTCCCCCTCGCATCCATCACTATCCCGCCCCTATCCCCCACATCATAGCAGATCACTCTCTCCACCTCTCTCATCTCCTCCTCTTCCGGACTGTCTCCTCTAACTCTTCTCCTTCTATCTCCTCTCTCACCGCGTGCCCTACTACCTCCCCCACCTCCCCCAGCTTCCCCACCACCAAAGCACCCGCCGCATCCTCCACTCCCACTCTTCCTACTGCTGCGGGTGGAGTCACGACAGGGGGATTGTCTACGTGACGGTGGCTGTGAGCCCTGACGTGACGGTGGCTCTGAGGGAGCACGTGATGGTGGCTGTGAGGGTGTGCGTGAGTGTGTCTGAGACGAGGTATGTCTCCTTGGTGGACATGGAAGAGGAGAAGCTGCATGCCATCTCGTTGGACTCGTAGGCAAAAACGGCACTGGAGTGCCCTGGATACTCGCGGTAGGGGTATAGACACCAGGCATGGAAGGAGGGAGATGGGCATACATATACTCTGTAAGCTCAACTGGACCAGGATGGTGCCCAAAATGATTTAGCATCTCCATCAGCCAATTGTTGTACGCAAATGGATCGGATGAAGAACCTGGAATATCCATAAAGAACCTGCAAAAATAATCTTCATGTACATCATGGACTGTCTCTTGACTCACACAAATATCATCATTCAAGTCACCTATCAGCCTGCAAATCATACAAACAGGAAACGCAGTCTCGTGTATACACCCGTCCAGAAACACGTGTATACACCCGTCAAAAAACGCGTGTACACACCCGTCCAAAAACGCGTGTATATCTGCGTGAACAGACTCTGTAGACAGGATACACGCGCTTTTACATGCGTTTCTACACGCGACCTGCGCAAATTTTTTTTTGAAAAAGGACCGACCTCCGACAAAGTGTCCTTATAAAAGGACCACTGTCGCCCCTGTCAGAATCGTTCACCCAAAATCGTGTGCACAGAAGCAAAAGGACGGAGACAAACCCAAAAAGCAAAGAGAAAATAGCATAAACAAATCTGAGGAAGGAGACAAGGCAAAGGACAAACTGACTCACCTCTGAAAAAGTGAGTCTTCTTTCTTGCTCGGTTTCCTCCCGTGTGTGCTCCTTCTCTACTCCCTCCTTGCACTTAGGTTTTGTTTCTGTTGGAAGAGGCGAAAACGAAAGCAGTGTTGATATGTTAGTTCAAAATCTTTATTTGGGGAAGGCAGGCTATTTTTAGTTTAAACAGACCATTGCGTTTATAAACGCATGTATGTTTGCGTGCATGATAATTTAGCTGCGTTTATACACGCGTTTTGCAGAAATCACTTGCGTTAATACACGCGATTTTTAGGAAATAGTCACGTTAATACACGTAATTTTTAGGAGATAGCCGCGTCAATACACGCGATTTTTATACTTTCATTAAAAACATATTATGATTTTGTGTTTTCTGGTTTGTGCATAGGATATCATCAACCTCTTCAAGCAGTTCTGGGGAAGATGAGACAATGCGTCATCGTAATCGCGATGTGTGGTTGGGACAACGGATCAAATGTATGTGTAATCGATGTCAAGGATGCATTGTACGAGCACGTCGAATTACCTTGAATCACATCTCCATGTATGGAGAATGGAATCAAACAGGTTTAGAGGTGAGTAGATGTAAATTGATGGTATTTAAATGACTCATGGTATCCAAATTAAATTAATAGAGTTGTAATATATAAACTCTAATTGAAGCAGGATGCAGAACCACACCCTAACATGGTTCCCTATGCGCGACGAGAGCACGCAAAGCATCGACGAGATGATGCTGGAGCTTCGAGATCTATTGTCAGAGATGAGTGGGAAAGGGATGACAATAGCCCTACACCCCACGAAGTTGTGGAAGAGGAAGTGCTTGATGATATGGTGTGGAATCTTTTTAAGGATGATCACAAAGGTATGGACGACGATGATATGGAACAAGAGCATCTTTACAAGGCTTCATCGACACCGGTGTTTGAAGGGTGCACATTCTCTGTTTTACGTGCTTCACTTGAACTACTCAATATACAAACAGTTTATGGATGGAGCAATGCAAGTCTTGACGCATTATTGAAGTAAGCATTCTAACTTACAAATTTGAATTAGTGGTTTAAGGTTTAGGATTTAAGACTAATTATAATTGATGATATTGAATGTAGGCTATTATCAAACATGCTTCCAAAGGGAAATAGACTACCCACCTCAAGAGACATAGCAAGGTGCTATGTGACATCTCTTGGAGGATTGGATTATGATCACATACATGCATGCGTCAATGATTGCATTCTCTTTCGTGGGACGCATAAGGAGGCTCGACATTGTCCCACTTGTGGTGAAGCAAGGTATAGAACAGATATAAAGAGTTTTGATGTACCTCGTAAAGTCTTGCGACACTTTCCTATAATTTCTCGCATCAAACACATGTTCAAGTGCAAATCCATAGCAGAGATCATGTCATGGCATTCCTCACATCGATCGGATGATGGCATGTGGAGAATTCCCGCAGACACTCCTGCTTGGAAGCATATTGAAGATGAGTGGGCCAGCTTTAAAATAGAGCCCAGAAACTTGAGACTTGGCCTAGGTATGGATGGAGTGAATCCATTTGGTTTCAAAAGCACCGCATACAGCGTGTGGCTAGTTGTGTTGGTGAATTACAACCTTCCACCATCAATGGCGATCAAGAAGGGACATCTTATGTTATCTCTTCTAATTCCAGGGAAACATAAAGTCAAGCATATGGATGTTTATCTTGAACCGTTGATTGATGAGTTGGAGGAACTATGGAGAGGTGTTGTGGTGGTGGACATTAGTAGGCCTCCCTCCTCTCGACACTTCGACTTAAAAGCAGTATTGATGTGGACAATGCATGACTTTCCAGGATACAGCGATTGTTCTGGTGAGAATTCGAATTACCTCCCTACTCTAATACTATTGGCTATATATATTAATTATACATATTGACTTTATTATTCTAACTTTTATTTATATTTTAACAGGTTTGAAAACATCGGGTAAACATGCATGTCTTGTTTGTGGCCCTTCGTTAGTACATGAGTATGCTGACGGTTTGTGTAAGATCATATTCAATAATCATCATCGATTTCTCCCCTCAGATCATCCTAAATATGTTGCTAGTAAGAGTAACATTTCTCCACAAACACTTCGTGCAAAAGATTGGAAGCGTATTTGGGAGTCTACAACTATTCCAGATGGCATGAACAGGTATAGTAATGTTTTTTCAATCTTGTTTTGTGTAGTCTCTAATTGGATTAAAGGTCACATAGAGCAATCCCTTGTGTAGGTACTCCATTTTTTTTCGGCTGCCATATTGGACCCATCTTAAGATCAACCATCTTCTTGATCCCATGCACATCTTCAAGAATGTGGGATCTGGTATTTGGGAACATATTATTGGTAAACGAGACAATGTTAGCGTACGTGAGGACTTGCGGGTCGCAGGACGTATGCGTCAAGCTTGGCCACGAGAGGTGGGTGGGCACGTTCGTCTTCCGCCTGCACCATGGATTATATCAAAGAAAGAGGAGAAGCAGGTAAAGCAGGCCATCACCACTTTGCGTACTCCCACTGGATGCATGAGATCATTGAAGGGAGCCGTTACAACCACTAAGAAAAGAGGCGTTGAGCAACTATATGGGTTGAAGTCCCCCGATTGGCACAAGATGCTTCAAGTAAGTGTTTTCCAAGTCTTGTACGTTGAGAATTAAATTTTGTAATGCCATAAACCATACATACATGTGCTCTTATGTGCGCAGTTCATACTACCTACTAGCATTGACCATTGTGCAAATAAGAGTTTGAAAAAATGTATTTATAAGATGGGCGACCTTGTGAGGTATGTAAAACCCATGTCAGATCACCCTTCATTATACCTTGCAAAATGAACGTGCATGAGGTATAACGTACTATTTATTTATTTTTCAGATATGTTAGTTCCAAAGCAATTGATCCAGCCACGTTGGATGATGCGCATGTTATGGCAGTGAAGGTGGTTTGTTTGGTAGAGGAGACTTTTCCGCGAACCATTCTCACAAGTCAACTACATCTCATTGTGCATTTAGTGGACGAAATCGCTTTATGTGGTACTGTGCATGCACGTTGGATGTTCTTCCTAGAGCGCTTCATGAAGACCTTAAAAGACTTTGTGAGGCAAAGTGCAAGGCCTGAAGGAAGCATGGCCGAGGGTTGGTTGATACAAGAGTCTCTTGTATATATTTCAAAATTTCTTGGTCAGGTGGACAGCTCTTTGCCGCGACTATGGAGCAATGAAGAGGACTTGAGGATGACCTCTATTGTGCCTCAAGGAAAAGGACAGAGTAAAGTAATTGACAGAACATTGATTGATGATCTCAATTTCACTTGTATCCTTAATAGTGATGTGATGAGCAGATGGGTTAAAAGATATGAGGATGCAAAGACAAAAAGGCAAGCAGAAAGAGCTCTCTTTCGGAGGCAACATGGCTCTCGGAAGGCGTACCCTAAGCATCTAGCAACACTTCCGAATGATATCCATGTTGATTGGTTGCATGAGGAAATGGAGACAGCAGAGAGCGACGAGGGGCTGCATATCACGGCGGAAGAATGGGAGTATGCACGAGGATGCATGTTAAAGGTACATAGAACTAATGTTTTGCATTAGTTGTAAGTGATTTGCTTTTAATATTTATTCACATTGCTTACACAAATATTGCTTCTGTTTTGATCCAGTGCACTATGTTCAATGCTATATGGTGTGAAGGCAAGCATTTTCGAACACAAAGAATTGATGAAAAGAGAAATACACAAGATTGCGGTGTCATTAGTAGCTTTGAGGGAGCTAATGGAAAAATGGATGATTATTGTGGCATAATCCAAGACATATTTAGGCTTGACTTTCGTCGCTTCTTTGTGTATGTTTTGGATGTCAAATGGCAAATGAACGTGGTGGAAAAAGGGCCTGATGCAACAATAAAACGCCATGCAAGTGGCTATGTAACTATTGACTCTACAAAGTTTTGGCAAACAAAGAAAGATAGGCTCGTATTGCCACAACAATGTGAGCAGGTATGCATTTTTTTACTAATGTGTTTCATGTACATATATATCTAAGCTCGCGTACCCCTTGACTTTTGATATGCTATAGTGTACTATGTGTATTTGAGTAGGTTATCTATCTACCAATGGTGCATGACATTAAATGGTGGTACGTCATCCCTATTGCACCACGTTCCAAAGTGATGTATAATACATTCACTGATATGGAGCATATGGAGGATGTAACAAGCCGCAATGAAGATGATGTTGAACATGCCAATGAAGATGTTGTGATCGATGATCAAGAAATAAGAGATGATCATGATAATGAGGATGAGCGTGCCATTTCTCATGATCATGAGAATGACCCTACCATTGAGGATGATGGTGATGTTGATGAGGATGATCAGGACATTGATACCATTATCAATGGAGTACAGAATATCGATAGTGGAATAAATTTAATCGTAGCCTTACAAATTGATCAAATGGATATTGATGTTGATTGTTTGGCAAGGATGGATCTTATTGAAGATGAGATCTAACCCTAACCAATCCCTCACTGTACGTTCTAAATTGATGACATTTCTATCATCTCATATGCATGATTTATTTTTGAATATATTTCATTGTTGTAAATGCATGTAGGGGGATTGTGTAATGATGTATACTGTAATGTACTATGAGATGGTTTAAAGAAAATAGTTCTTAATTTTGTAAAGGAATTCAGTTTTTTTTCAGTTTTTCTTTACCATGCGTGTATTAATCCGTGTATGGCAGCATGTATAGATGCGTGTATTACTGCGTGTATATAAACGCATTCATACACGCGTTGATAAATGCAAATATACACGCGAATTTAAATGCCAAAATATACACGCCCGATTCTATTCAAATACATGCGCGACCATACACGCGCTCGTAATTTATCGCGTGTATGAAACGCGTGTATGGCAGCATTGTCTTGTAGTGAAAAGGAAATCCACACAAACCTCAGACAGATGAAGAGAATTGTGTCAGATATCTCAATATTGTGATTCACAAGCATACTTGTGTCTTCAGGGGCAATGTCACAATAAACCTCATCCTCTCCATGCATGGAGACATCTACTATCATTTGACCTGTTACATTCTGATAAAGTTCTGAATTGGATGCATGAAGAATTTCAGCTTGCTAGAAAGAATGGCATCCTCTGTAATCTTCTCCTTCTCTCTCTCTTTCTCCACTTCTTCTTTAATATCCTGAGCTTTTCTTGTATTATAAGTATGCAAAATATCTTCAATAACAACTGATTGTTTGGGTTGTCTTGCTAGAGGATTATTTAGAATTTCAAAAGCCCTCATATCTTGACTTGGAATGGGTCCCAAAGCTTTGTCAAACTTGTATCTAAGTCTGGACACAAGCACAAAATCTTTGCTCATAAAAGTGATCCTATGAGCAAATGCAGCAGCAATGTATCCATCATTCATAAAGTCGATTAAAAAATCTTCAGCAGCCTCTTGAAGACACATAAGGGCCTGTGACTCCCATCGGACTTTATCAAGATTTGTGTTTCTCATTTTGCCAACTAACCTTTCTGATATGTCCTTGACAACCCGAATAAATGGCAGTTGAGGGATGAGAAGACTAGTAGATTTCTATGCCGCTCTGATCTCTCTTAATGACTTCACCTGATAGTTTAATCTCTTTCTTGCTGTTGCCCTAGCACAAGGCTTTGGAGGAGGCTTTTCTTGTTTTTCATCGCTAACTGGCTTTTTGGAAGATCCTGGTTTGTCTTCAGCTTTTTGTCTCCAAAGGGGGGTAGACTTTCCTTGCAGTTTGTTTTGTCCTCGCCATTGAAGTTAAAGAAAAAAAGAGACCAGATCGAGGTGATTTGTGTGTTGAGATTAAAAAAACTTATAGTGGCCCGAACGAAGCAATGGGGCGGATCCAAAGTGGTTGGATATGCACTATCGCTTGATTTGGGAAATGACAAATGGAGATAGAACTACGCGATTGAAAGCTTCCAAAAGTATTGGAAATGCGCAATCGCTTGGTTCTAGCTATGTCTGAAACAAGGTGAAAATATAGATCTCTTGCTTGATTCGGTATGGCCAAGTGATAGGGGAGGATCCGGAACGAAGCGATGCAGAAGGTTAGATTGATATGGATGAGATCTATCGCTTGATATGGGTGAGAAGGGTAAAAGGAGATTCTGGGAATTTCAGAGCAGTGATCTTGCTTGATACCGTGTCGGTGAAAAATAGAAACGTTTTCAAGAAAATTAACTTTTTATACCTCGAATCCGTCGTACATAGGACCATTGGATACACGTGTCATGTAATCATTTTTGCCACATGGCACGAACGGTCACTATTTAAGGTGTTTTTGCTATGCTCCACGTGCTCCATCGGATATTCTCAAAAACTCTCTCTCAAATTTTTTCTAAACTTTTGGACCACTTATTTTCGCTTAGTCGGGCTGTGCCATATAGTGACTTCCAAGCCCTATTTTGCAAAACCCTCTCTTTTTTTTTCAAACCTTCAAATTGCCAAAGCCCGCACCAAGCGATAGAAGCATTCCAAAACTTTTGGACCACTTATTTTCGCTTCCTTCGGGCTCTTTCATATCAAGACTTCTAAGCCTTCTTCAGAATTATTCCAGCGTTTTTCTCAAATTCACAATGAGTAAAAGTGTTTAGGGACGACATGAACTTGTTGAAGAAAGCCCAAGTGAAAGACTCTTGAATGCTATTTTGCAAGATGTTCATGACATGAAGGTATACGTAGATGCAGTGGAGATATTCAATCCAAGGTTTGTTCTTTCAGATGTTTTGATGAAGCTTAAGGACATTCTTGAAGAGGAGTACAAACAATTTGAAATGTCAATTGAAGCTCATTGTTTTCATATCAGAGACAATGATTTTTGTCACCTTACCGATTTTACTCAGCTGTCAGTGGAGGAGAAAGCCAAAGTTACAAAGAGGTTCAGTAGATTTTCAAATAGAATCTCTTTCTTATGCCCTTCATCCATTTCTTGTCCAATTCATAAAAAGCTTTGTAACCTTGTCCCCAAGGATGTCTCCTTTCTTTTCTTTCTATTTTTGAGAGCAGAAATACAAGATAAAGAGCAAGAATCAAAAATTGATGCAGAGAAGGAGGAAGAAAACTTAAATGTCACCACAGTCTTGAAGCTAGAGAAAAGTGAGATTTTAGAAGAGGAAGAAATTGATGTTCAAGCTAAGGAGAAAGAAAGTGCCAATCTTGATGTTGCTGAATTTAGGGCTTTCACTGTTACTGAAGAGCCCTCAGAGGAAGCAAGTATATCTGAATCCTCTGTTTTACTATTCCAAGCCTTCCTTTCTTCTATATCAATGAGAAAGATTTTATTCCTTTGTCCTATCTTCAATGTCTCTTCAATATTAGGGAAGACTACTGTATTGCAATAATTTCAGAAGCTTGTGAGGTGACCAAAGACTTTATTGATACAGAAGTAGAGTCAAAGGATGAGTTTTTGGCACTTGATTTGCAAACATCTGACCACTCATTTATCCCTGCTCCTGATGCACTTGCCTTGTGCCTTAAAAGAGTGGATGAGGAGAAACCTTCCCTTAGAGATGAGGATTTTGAGAACAGGCTTATTGAGTTAGGTGTAGAGTCTTTTGGCAGAGATTTCAAGCTTCAGGCAGATGATAAAGTGGAAAGGGTGGCTCATGCAACTTGATGAAAGACAAAGTAGTAATTGAGGATGAGTTGCAGAAGTAGTTTTCATTTAATCTTTTGCAAAATGTTATTGTGATTGTAATTTTTTTAAAGTGAGGTTTTTGTCTTGCAGATTGAATTGCTTGATAAGGATGATTTTCTAGGAAGAGCTAAAGGCAGCAGAGTGAAAGCTACAGACACTAGGTCAAGAAGGCCTTCATTTGCTCTCATGCACTACTTACCTATATTGGATAAGGTTGTGTTCTATGCATTCCACATGAACTTCTCTGAAGATGCTGAGTTGCCAATATTTGACCTTGAAGGTGTTGTCAAGGTTCATGGGATACACTCCCCTTCAAATAAATGCTAACAAGGTCTTGCTTCTAGAGAGAGCTGTTACTCTCAGAATCTTTGGATATGCTGCAGGTTTCAATGCCTCAAGAGCAGGATACTTTCTTTGCTACTCTAGCTATGCAGCTGCAGCTGAGGAGTCAGATATCAATCTTCTTGGAGGTTATAGAAGGAGAAAATTTTTGAGATACAGAGGTGACATGCCAAATAGTCCCAAGAGAATCAAAAACTAATGTACACACAATATTTTGCAAGGACTGATTATAATTCAGCAAATATTTTGTAAGAGGTACAAATGTGTTAGTAAATCATTAGTCTCTATCTTGAGGTGTTTGTGTAGTTTCAGATTGCTGGTTCTTTGATCTCATCCTTTGTAATTGCCTCCTGTAGAACCAATTGAATAATTCTTTAAGTGCATTGCTTCTTCTTTGACCACCTCCTCTTCTGGTACATCTGAAAAAGGAAGTTCTCGCTTGATAGTGAGACTTTTCCATTCCTTGTGTGTTCCATGTTGCAAGGGGTCCTTCTGTAGCAAAATATGGTCCATGCAAGTAAAGAATATGCTACAAAGACAATTCTTTATTAGTAAATTTAAGAAATTACACTTTAATTTTAACTGTTTTGATAAGTCTGAACACTCACCAAGTAATAAGTTATGTCTTTTTCTCCCCAGGCATCTATGATAGCTTTTATTAAAAACTTTATTGCTTTTTTGAAATCATCTGCATAAATATTTGAACCAACTTGTTGTCTTAGGACTTTGAAAAAATTGTCGAGTTTTTTCCAAACTTCCATACGTTTCTTGGCTACATCTAGTCTACTTTTGACATTTGTGGTGATGACACATAGATGTTTCCAGCAGTTCCACATTGCATTGACTTGTTTGGTGTCATTGTTGCTCAAACATCTTCTTGCTTTTGCTCCTCCCATTGAAACATCTTGCAGAACATCACTTGTACCTCTAGAAAGAACAGGATCTTTTTTAAGATGCACTTCGCCACCATGGAAACCCATTTGAGAGAGCAAGGCTTCGCATTTTTCTATGCACTCATCTGCAAGTTTAGTCGGCTTAATAGAATATGCATAGTCCAGATGAAGTTAGAGCAGTTTATCCAAGATTCTTATCTCTGCATGCAATGTACATATATGCACATTTTTTAAATGTATTGGTAGAATTGGATCCCAAATTTTAACAGAAGTTGGATAATCGACAACATTCACATTATTTCTGGATGGTGGTTTTCCAATCTCATTTTCTGCAAGCCATCTCTCTTGTCCCTGTGCTTGCCATGCAATAAAGACATGGATATTTGGTATTTGCTCCTCCACATACACCAAACATACACTTCAATGCCTTGAGGTCGGCACTCAAATGCCATTCCACAATGAAATCACCTATGTCGTCTACATGAAGGTGTTCACCTGCATTTTGGCTCTGAATAACTGAAGGAATGTCTGTATGTGAGAAGAGCCACTTTAATGTTTCATGACTCTCTACTGGCACATGAGCTGATCCAATCCACCATAGCTCCATTTCTGATTGAGTTTTGTGGTATGGAGAATCAAGCTTACCTTGACTATAGTCCAATGCTTTATTCATTAGGGATATAGATATTCTTTCCATTTTTTGACATTTTTGGATTTGAGCTTCATCTAATTTTATAACAAATACAAGTTTTCCTTCATAATCTATTTCTCGAATGTTGTAATATCTCACCATAAAAGATTGGACTTTTCTAATGTTCATCCAAATATTATTATAAACGTTGTATTCAAAAGACGATTTTTTTTTTCTCTCTCATATGGCATTGTTCCCTCAATATAGAAATACTCTCCGAAATATTTGGAAATTTTCTCATTTAACAGAGTTCTATATTTTCCAACATTGTGAGGTCTAGGTAACCCAAAAGCTTTGATTTTGTAATACTTAAGGACCGTGAACTAGGTTTTAGAGATGGCTCTGTATCCCTTTCTACTCACTCCCACTGTGTCACAAACTTCTTGTATTTGGGAAGGCTGGACCAATAAGTCCATATCTTTTAGTAGATGTTGAAAGACTAGTTTTAAGTATGTGTGTGCAATTTGGCGTGATAAAGCACCTCCATTACCATTACAGGAGCCACATCACGCCAAAATGCACAAATTGCACACATTCTTTCACTAACTCTTTCTAAATTACTTTCTCTAACACCTTATCTCTATCTCTCACTCTTTCTCTCTCTAACTAGCTCCCTAAATCTTTAACCTCAACTAATACTAAAACTAAAAATCGAAATCTAGTTTAAATTTTAATTCCAATTTTCATTTCATTTCGGGAAAAATCTCATTACTAAAGGCTTTACCTTATGATAGATAACCCAATGACCTTCTTCTCAATTGCCTTGAGCCTTGTCTAATTCCATGTTCTTCTACTTGAGTTATATGGGGTTAGATTATCTATAGTCCATATATATTTGTGCCCTTAAGACACTGATTGATTATTTAAAGATCTTGGTCTTACAAGATTTTTAATGCTAGATCTTGTTCGATCTTTGGCACATTTCCACATAATCAAGAACTATACTTAAGCTAAATTAAAAACATCTACTGAAGGGTCTTGGATTGCCTTAATGCACTTTATTTGATTTTGGCTCCTACTTTTGACTTAGATGTTTTAACTCAAATCTTCCTTGACTACTTTTGATGATATTAAATTTCTCTTCCTTTATATCATCTCTAACTTGGTTATGGTGACTATGAAAACCCATGAAAGGCTAAATTGGGCCAAATTTTACCTCCTACTAAGTCCTCTCTCACTGCATCTAGCAATGTGGAACCTGATTCAATTGGTTCTAGAGGTAAAGTTTTTGAAATTGGCTCTTTTTATTGTCTATTGAGAATGGTCATACAATTGGTCAAGGTCATTGTGGTTTTCTCTAAATCTCTTGAATAAGTTCAATGATTGGCTCTAAGAGAGCGCTAGTATAAGATTTGGGATATGCTCACGCAAGATTAGTGGTTTTATACTCCACTTTCTCAAGTGTGGGCTCTAATTTAGCATGTGCCTTTGTGTTTTAATAATGGGTTTCTTCACTTTTGGAAGGGCTAGTTTAAGTGAGACACCACAAAAAATGAAGAGCACAGCCACATGAAAAGCTGCAAAAAATTCAAAGGGTCTATAAATGGGGAAAAATTATACTCACCTAGCTATAGGCGTGGCTATGAATGGGGCTACGAGCACGCAGCGACGACAGTCCTACAAATAATTTTTTTAATAACCATATCTCCACATATCTCACCCATTATGTCCCAATTTTTTTTCTTAAATTTGTACGTTTTTTAAAGACACAAACACTTTAAACACCGAAACATGCAATACAAAAATTTTATGGTCTTTACTTCTTACAAATTATATACAAAGTTGCAAAATACATCAGGTGTTTATGTTCCAAAAATGAAAAAATGAAAGAATTTTGATGTGCTTTGCTGCGTGTTCAGTGTCATCAAAAACACCAATTCATGACAAGGCTGCACAAACACAACATATTGTCCACGATTGCATCTTGCTATGCGGTAACCATCTTCGAGCTTCTGTGTTTGTGAATGGATTTCATGATGGTGTTGTACTAATAAAATCGTCATTCCATAGGTGTTGATGCTGATTTGCTTGAGTACACTCGACGCCTAGCTCTACAGATGCAGCTATCAGTGCAACAGGCCAAGGTATCGAAGTCTCAGATGCTTGCACATCCAATTAGCAGGTTGCGTCCACTTGATGAATGGGTTGAGGAACTTTCTGGCACGTGCACGGCCATTCATAGAATCATGCCCCCACAAAAAAACATTAAAGTGCAAGGAAAAACTTCGAGCTTTGACTTCTTTCCCCAAACCCCCAAAGAAGAAGAGGGTGATAATGCAAGGTGGACTAGATAGGGCTTGTGAAGATGTTCCTAGTGGGCACGCATCCCCTTGAGTGACATGGGTAGTTTGACTAAATTGTGGTATTGACATTGCTCCATTGTTGCACATGGTAACATTTCTATTCAAGTTTTTTTGCCCCTAGTAGTTCAAGCAACTCAAGTAATTCATTTCAATTAGTTATTTACAACACTGAAAGACGATTTGGTTGTGTAGTGAAGGTAGTAATTGCCACAAGTTACAATGTAGCGTTAATTGTTATAGGTTAGTAGTTGCTTGGAATTGGTATATGTTAGTAATTGCCTATGAATTGTTGGAAGGATTGCATGAAGTTAGTATTGGCTATAGTTTATTGACTAGAAGGATCAGTGGTGAGAAAGGGATTACATGAAGTTAGTATTCGCTATAGTTTATTGACTAGAATGAAGTTAGAACTTGCTATAGGTTAGTGATTGGAAAGAATTGTGGCAACAATAAAGGGAGTGCATCAAGGTAGTGTTTGCTACATTTTAGTAATGACTAAGATTATCTTAAAGATAGAATTAGAACTACTAATAGATATGTAGTTGTATTTGCAAAACAATCCAACTCTTGCCATTTGAAAATCCAACAAACAGCCAAAACCATGCTCCACATAGGTGAAGGGAATTTGTAAGACATCTTTTGGTATAGGATTATCTGAATCATTTTTAATATTTATATCCTTGTTTCCTTAGAGAACCGATCCAATTCCTCTTTATTCTCCACTACCACCTCTAGACTCTCTAAAGGTGATCCTACTTGGTCGAACTACAACACATTAGTTTGGATAGTGTGTAGTCCCCTACTTGACATTTTTGATCCCAGTTTTGTGCATCCTTTAAATGATGATTTTCCTTGATCGGATCTTTATATCCACCCAATACTCTAGGTGCGGCAATCCATTAATTATAGTCTTTTGGTAGTGCCAAGTCCTAGCTGTCTCCACCTCAACATCATCTATGTGTGTCCCCTTAGTGTGGTCTCCATCTACACAAAAGGCAAACAAAAGAAACACAAAACATAAGATTCGCATAAGCAAGTTCACATCAAAAGGAGATGCTTGAAAGGAAGGCACTCACCTATCGTTCTGTTGCTATCAACAATGTTGGTGCTCACCTACTCTCCCACCAGCCTCATAAATCCATATGCAGAGCTCTCCTCCTCAGGGTGATCATCACTAGCCCACACACTCATGCCCACATCATCTACATAACAAACTAACTACAGCTCAAAGGCTCATTGTAGAATGCAAACAATGTATCCAAAATAATCTACGAAAGGCCACTCACTCTTAGACTTCAAAGGCCATTCACTATTAGACTTCAAAGGCCACTCATTGTTAGTCTTATTGAGCCACAAATTCTCAAGTGCCAGACCACCTACTAGACTGCTGTGTGACTCTAGATCGAGCCATGGCACTATATTGAGCCCGATGTCCTAGACTCCCTGGGTCTTTGCAAGTAACACAGACATTAGCCCTAGCTTGAGGAGATCTTGGAGAGGCAAAGAGCCACCTTCCCATGCCCGGCCGGTGGACCTGCAGGGCCTTCTACAAGCTAACCCCATGCTCGATATCCTTGATGGCTCCCTCTTGCATGGTTGATGATGATGGTCCCACTTTGTATCACATGGTTTGAATTGCGCATTCCGAGCTCATAACTCTAGTTTTTTATTCTCTTTTCTACCATGATGAGATTTCATGGACACTATTGTTTCACTTTTGGTCTCATACACCCATTGGATCTTTTGAAGCCATTTCATAAACCTTTATTTCTTTCTTTCTCTCTCTGTATCTCACACACACCGCTCTCTTCTCTCTCTCTCTCTCTCACACACACACACACCGCTCTCTTCTCTTCTCTCTCTCTCTCTCTCTCTCTCTCTCACACACACACACACACACACACACATGTACACATCCCTCTCTCCTCTCTCTCTCTCTCTCTCTCACACACACACACACATGTACACATCTCTCTCTCCTCTCTCTCTCTCTCTCTCACACACACACATACACGTCTCTCTCTCTCTCTCTCTCTCTCTCTGTGCATATCATTGTACCATTCTTTAAGAGTGGTGACCCCATGGTACCAGGCAACTACAGGACGATCATGATTGGTCATTACTTGGCCAAATTATATTGCTCTATATTCGAGTCGAAGCTGAGCCGATGGGCAGAGAGGCATGGTCATCGAGCACATGGACAAGCTGGCTTCAGGAGAGGATTTACTACCTTGGATCACATAGTGACACTTCGGGCACTTATTGAAGAGGGCAAGGCACAAAACAGAAGGATATACGGTTGCTTTGTGGACTTCCGCAAAGCCTTCGAGCGATATCGTACCACGTGCCAGGCTTATGCACAGATTGCATGACATTGAGGTACCCTGAGGATATGTAGTGGGGGATATATGCTTTGTGAGCTCGAGGCAGACTATCTAATAGGGTGACTAGCACGATAGGGGTGAAGCAGGGATGCCCGCTATCGCCCACCCTCTTTGGACTGTACATTGATGCGGTCTCTGATTATGTAGACAGATTGGGAGGCCCAGGGGCATGCCTGGCAGGGGTGCTGATACCCATCTTGTTATATGCTGATGATATTGTTCTAATCTGAGACTCTCCGGGAGGACTATAGAGACACCTGGATGCATTACAGGCTTTCTGTGCGGATAGAGATCTGACAGTGAAGCTTTGGAAAATCAAGGTTATAGTGTTTAACACCACACAGGCATGGATGACGAGATTAGAGCCTCAGTTCACTTTTCGAGGGGAGCCCGTAGAGTACATCAAGTCATATGTCTACTTGGGAGTTACTTTAACAGGACCGCGTTTCTCCCTGAAGGAGGCAACAGTAGCTAGATTAGCTGAAGGGCATGCAGCCTTGGGGGCTCTTAAGAGGAAGTGTGCACACATACTGTCTCTTCAGGAGCCACGCACCAAATTGTGGCTATTTGATATGCTTGTCATGCCGACCCTCCTGTATGGAGCTCCAATTTGGGGGCCCAATATACATCACAAATCTCAGAGAGGTACAGATGAGGGATGGAGGCAAATGGAGAGACCACTAATTATGATGATTGCCTGCATGATTCGGAGCAAATCATCACTACCACATGAGATTGTTCGGGCTGAGCTGGGTGCCCCACCAGTAGTAACCAAGGCCCTATTCCAAGCAGTTACCGTTTCACAGCAACTATGGGAGCTCCCTCTACAGAGGTACTCCTGTTTGGCATTGACCTCATCCATACAGTTTGGCAGAGGATGGAGATACTCATTGTTGGTATGCTTAGATGACATCATGGTTTGACCTACATGGTTTGCGGATAGAGGCACTACCACCCTTTCAGTATAGTCTGGATTGTCCATTTTTGGATCTCACCCACTCAGAGCAAAACCGTGTGATCAGGATGGATATCATTAGAGTGGACACAAAGAGGACATGGACGAGCCCCCTTGAGCCCTTGGGCATGAAAATGACTCATTACAAGAGCCATTTTCTACACCTCTCACCGGATGATTTTATCACCCGCCCGACGTACATGGATGTACACCTATCACATGGGATCCGAACCTCATCACACCAGCTGTGGATTGAGACAGGGCGATATGTGCATCAGATCGTGGATGACCACATTTGTCAGCTATGCTACTAGGAGGTAGAGACAGAGGAACACTACATTTGCCGATGTACATTCTATTATGAGATCCGAGGGAGATATCACTGCCTCTTTTGAGAGGGTTTTGGGCCGTTACGCAGGGTCATGGAGTTTGAGGATCAGAGATGCCTGGGATTGTTTCTACTCGAGCTCAGGAGACATAGAGAGACCCTCTTGGGCCAGACAGGAGGCCGAGCCATGATGTACCTAGACAGAGGACCCTGACAGATTTCTTCGACACCAGCACCAGCAGCAACCCAGCCCACACACCTCCTGATACCTCTTCCATTGGGCCATCACAGCACCAACCACATTGATAGAGCAGATGTCTTATGTCATGCTCGTCGACCACGCCCACCAGGATCCTGACCACGGCATCCTCACCATCGCCAGATTAGAGCCATTATTGCTCGGCATCGCGAGGCGCCTACCCGCTTGTATGACCTCTCCATTCTAGATAGCCCCATGGTAGAGATACTTGATCTAAGGAGAGGGCAACACTTGAACTGATCAGCATACATGGATCTACCTGATATACATTTTCCAATATTTTTCAATATTTTCTACTCATCAGTATCATCTCGGAGTCTTGCAGTTCTGTTCTTATAACTGTAGGACAATCACTTTATTGTACTTTTTTAGTCTTGTTCTCTTTGATGAGACACCAACTTCAGATGTACTCTCAGTTTTGGTCTCATAGGCCATTATGGCCTCTTAGAGACGTTAATATATCATTTCGTTTCTCTCTCTCTCTCACACACACACACACACACATGTACACATCCCTCTCTCCTCTCTCTCTCTCTCTCTCACACCCACATATACATGTCTTTCTCTCTCTCTCTCTCTCTCTTTCTCTCTCTCTCTCTCTCACACACACACACACACCAAACCCACTGACCTTGATAGGAGGCTAGAGAGTAGGCATGGCTAGATTAAAGGCTGAAGAATGGGTAGTGCGGTGGTGGAATTTATCTCTCTCTTTCTCTCTCTCTCTCTCTCTCTCTCTCTCTCACACACACACACACCCCCTTGTCCCTCTATCACTCACTCACACACATACATACATACCTCTCTCTCTCTCTCTCTCTCTCTCTCTCTCTCTCTCTCTCTCTCTCTCTCTCTCTTTGTTGTTACTCTTGAAATGTTTCAGGAGGGATCTGTTTTGAATTTCTTATTTAAACACATGCAAACATCGCCTAAGTGATGCCACTCCAAAAATTGAGTTTGCAAGCGTCATTGCAGACGCGACGAATAATAAGCCTTCTTTATGTGATGCTAGAGTGTGTCGCATATACAATGACTATTATTGCTAAATTAAGGAAGGCAAAAATAAGTCCCCGCATCTCGATGTGTATCTTCATTTAGATGATTTGGGGAAGCCCCCACTGTGTGACAGGTATAAGAAATCAATAGAAGAGGTAGCTAGAGTGCATCTTGAAGGTGGGGGCTTCTCATCTCGGTCGCATGAGAATGCCAGACACTTCCGTGCATATATCATAACTCAATTTGTCAAATTTACTCAATGTGTTTATGCATATGATGTGCCATATGTGTGCTCAATTGTCCTTAATGAATGTGTGTAGAAGAAGGTTTGTGCTTGTGCACAAGACAAGTGTGACTATGCATGGAGGTAAAGAACATTGGCAGCAAGACGGTACCAAACACTTCCGAGTATATTTTGTAAGTGAGTCCCTTATATTTCCCTTATATTTACTCAATGTGTTTATGCATATCTTGTACCATATGTGTGCTCAATTGTCTTTATGACTATGTGTAGAAAAAGATAACTCATCGTGCCTATGCACGTAGTAAACAAATATTTGAAGATATGGAAATTTTATATCTATTAGAGATTGAGGAACCCACTCAAGAAGCACAAGAAAGAGATATTGATACAATTGAACAACTAGAAGAAGGACAAAATGAGTGTATAGTAATTCAACAATTACTAGCACTTGAACCTGAAGCAAACACAACAACTAATCTAGAATTTGAAGAAGAAATAGAAGAACAAATTCTAACATAACCACCTATAATGCTTCAAATAGAAGAGGACGATACGGAGGCTACACCTATTGACGAAGATGCAGATGGAGAGGTATTTCTAGAAATAGATGTATTCGGAGCCATGGATCTAGCTGAGGATGAGCGAGTCGATTGATGAGCTAGAACATCTCATTTCAATTTTATTTGCCAAGAAATACTTGGTTTTTGTCAATGTTATTTTTTGCACACTTACATTTTTTTAAATCCAAAATAAAAAATAAAAAAATTTACTTTTCAATGTTTTTTTTGACGCTTATTCCAACTTTTATTTCGATGCGGTTCTCAACTATTATTTGGACACCTATTTCGGCGCTTCTTTGTGATAGTTATTTTGATGATCATTTTGATGGTGTATTTCAACATGTATATCGAAGGGGTGTTTTGATGGCATGGAAGCCGTTGATGCTAGGCATGGAAAATGGGTCATTCCGTAGTAGTGTTGTATGACATACCACCATTTCTTGTCATTTATATCCACGTGAAGCACAACCTTATAAGAAGAAACACATCAAGTGTAGCATAAACATGCATACGTATGACATAATAAAAGCTTAATATGGTAAGAACTTACTTGTTCACAATGGTGAGGTAGCACGAATGTCTTCCTCTTTTTTTCCTAAAAGAACACAACATGTTTGCATTGTATCACTATTTAATCTAGGAAGACGAGGATGCTGAAAGCGACGGTGATGATGAAGGTCGTGGTGCACATGGTGAAGATGTAGGCAAAGATGAAGATGAAGATGATGACAATTAATTAATTTAAGTATTGTCTTTGTCTTTATTCATTTTTGTGACATAAACACCTTTATATGTATTTTGCAACTTTGTATATAATTTTAAAGGGAAAAAAACATGACATTGTTGTATTACAAAATTTTTGTGTGTTTTAAGTGTCTTAAAAAACATTTAAATAATGTTATTTTTTTTACAGATAGGATGTGACTATAGTTGTGCGTGGCTATATGCACTACTGTAAATGGAGTTATTTACGTGGTCGTAGTCGCGTGCTCGTAGCCGCATACATAGGCGCGCTAATAGCTGCATGAATGTTTTTTTCCATTTATAGATCCTTTGAAATTTTGTCGGCTCTTCATATGCGGCTCTACTCTTCATTTGTTGTAGTGGAATCTGGTGATGGAGGGGGAGCATATTTCTTTTTTTGGAGTATGGTTCGTTTATATGGAGCCAAATATGAAAGGAAAGTGGCTAGAATAAGAGTGTAGTTGGTAGGATAGTAGGGACCATGTTTATTGGACTTTACATTTAGACGAGTATTAGTGATGTGGACAACTTATCGGCCACTTTGTTGGCATGTTTTGAGTCTTGGTGATGCGGAATACTTATTTGTGTGGAAATTGGTAGCTCTTTATAGCTACGTTGCATTAGAGAGCGATAGGGTTTTTTCGTGAGAGTGAGAGAGAGAGATTTGCTTGGGCCTCTCACTTGCATTAGAGATGAATACAATGAGCGTGTGATGTCCTTGTTGTTGCATTAGAGAGTGATAGGGTTTATTCTTTAGAGAGAGATAGAGCAGTTAACTTAGGGTTCTCGCTAAACAAGGCATATTTGAAAATTCTCCAACACCCAAGAGGTTCACAAAGAATCAAGACAGTGGAATCATTGGAAGATTCCTCGCATGTTTTTTACTATAATTAATCAATATGCAAGGCATTTGCGGACAAGATTAAAACGTGGATTTTAACATTTAAAAATTGTGGACAAGTCAACCTCGCACGGGACGTGGCTGTGAGAGGCCGGCTTGTCGGCAGCTGGGCCTGCAACGAGAGAGGAGGAACAGGTCGCCTACGACGAGGCGCTATATAACAACGAGGTCGCCTACGTCGAGCACTAGTGTCTGCGTTCATCAATTAATCCAAACATTTCAAAAAAAACGAACTAAATGGCGCCCGCCTTTCCTGTGCTGGTGAGCACGGCAGTTCTAGTTGTCCTACTCCTGCAGGCCGGCCCTCATCCCAGTTGGGTGAGCGCCGCGGATGAGGACCCCCTGCAGGACTTCTGCGTTGCCCTCAACTCCGCGGAGCAGCAACAGCAGCTGGGCATGCTCACCTTCAACGGGCTGGCCTGCAAGCCCGCCGCCAACGTGCAGTCCTCCGACTTCGCCTCGCCGCAGCTACGCCAGGCGGCTAACTTCACAGGTGAGCTGGGTGTGGCCGTCAACCTTGCCAGCGCGGCCTCCTTCGGGGCGCTGAACACCCAGGGCCTCTCTGTCGCGCGCATCGACTATAAGCCCAAGGGCCTCAACCCGCGTGCCACCGAGGTGCTCTACCTGGCCGAGGGCACGTTGCTTGTGGGCTTCGTCTCCACTGCGCCAAACAACACCCTCTTCTACCAGACCATCTATGCCGGTGACCTCTTCGTCTTCCCTCGTGGCCTCGTACACTTCCAGCTCAACCCGCACGAGTCCAAGACCGCCTTGGCCATCTCTGCCCTGAATAGCCAGAACCCGGGCATCTCTCAGCTGGCTGCTGCCCTCTTTTCTTCCAAGACGCCCCTCCCTGACGAAGTTCTCGAGGCCACCCTTGGCATCGACGATGACGATGTGCACCGCCTCATCGCCAGCGTTCAGAAGACCCTCACTTAGACGCTCCAGCTCCTGCTTGTAGTTTGATATTGAATAACACAATTAATTCTTACATTTTCTATAAAGGAACAATATTTTAACGTCCTTGCAGTGCTGTTGTGCCCTCAGCCGCCGCGTGTCTTCCAAGGTATCTCCAAGTAGTATATGTATATCACCTCCTCTAATTGCTTGTATGACGTTACATCGGGTGTGTTTGCATCTGCGCCCACACCATTCTCGGTCTGCACCGATCTCAAAAAGATATCTCCCATGTTTAGGAACTGACTATGCTTTCTAAAGGGAATGGGACTAAGAATCTTGCATCTTGCAAGAAGAAACAAAATAACAGTAACATCTATCGAATGACACATATAATATGAAATGGTCTAACAACATAACACAGAAAAAAATCCAAAAGAATGAAAATCCTACTGAATATATGGTAGAGTTGCAATGCCGAGCAACAACAAGTACATTGACCTCAACTAATACTAAACCTAAAAATCCAATCTGGTTTTAATTTTGATTCCAATTTCCATTTCATTTTGCAAAAAACATCATTAATGCAAGATCTACCTTACAATAGATATCCCAATTGTCCTTCTTTTCGAGCCGCTAATTCCACATTCTTATGCTTGCATTGTGTTGGGTTTGATTCTCTACAATCCATATGTCTTTGTGCCCGTAAGACTGATTAATTGTTTGAACATCCTCATCTTACAAGATTTTTAGTGCTAAATCTTCTTTTACCATTGGCATAGCTCCACACAATCGAATATCGTACTGAAGCTAAATGAAGCACCTAGACTAAACACTCTTCGATTGCCAGAATTCAGTTTCTTTAATTTTGGCTCCTTTTTTTTTACTTGGATGTGTTCAGTCAAGTCTTCATCATTGACTACTTTTTGATGCTACAAATTTTCTCTTCCTTTATATGTTCCTCATACTCGTAATCATTTCTTAGGCCTGATTTACTCTCCAAGGTTTTTAGATATGTATAAATTGGATTCTCAAAGTAACTTAAACGGCATTATGGCCATTTCAAGTATCAAGTGATTATGTGTATCCTTCTTGAGCAAATGGAACAAGTAGTTTTAGAACTTCTTAAAAATAATAATAGGCTACTGTGATGGTCCTGAATCTAACCATATCTTAATCGTACAACTTAATATAAGAAAACATTAAACTCACTTAATCCTGCTATTTCTACATAGCGATACAATCAAATCAACCTTCGCAAATAGCAAACAAGCATGCATGCCATAACCAAGGTTCTTATCACATACACAAAGAATCATGTAATCTCAAACAAACATTTACATGATATAAATCTCTATCAATCGTAGCATAGCATCTCAATCAATCATAATGTATGTGTCTATCTCAATATTCTATCATCATCACATGCTCAACAACATGGTTAGTCATAATGACCAAAATCCAGCCAATCTAGGGCTTTCTTCGATGCGCGTCCACCCACATTGGACATCGTGGCTATCCCCGGTATGCCTCTTTCTGAATCTCCTCCTCTCTGGGTTCTACCACATGGCTCCCAGAGGGCATAAATCTTGTTCCCTGTCTGACATTCCCTGACTAAGGATGACTCGCCCGAATCTCAAAATCTCATGTCGAGTCTCATCATCATACACATGCATATCAATCATTTATACACATGCATATAAATCATTCATTTCAAACAAAGCAATGACAAGTCATGCTTATCAGATCTCTAGTCCATAATCTTCTAAGAGAATCATATTCAAATCAATCAGAATCAATCTCAAGTGTAGAAACAAGCTTTTAATTCAAACAGTCCTTAAAGACCATATTAGGGAGTTTGGGAAAATCTCATTACTTTGGGAATTTTCTTTTCAATCTACTTTTTGGTGTATCTTCAACATAACTCTAAATTTATCACAGAATGTGGATTTAGAACCTACTCTTCAAGAGCTTTCCAACGATATGTTATATGAGGGGGTTTTGACAAAATCTTAAAAGGATTCACCATGCCCTCCATTTTCTGATCTTGCAAAATGGGAATTGGGATTTTCCCAAACTCCCTAATATGGTCTTCTTAGCTTCTCTTAGTCTTTTATTTCTTTCAAGTCATATAGGAATCTTTGTTTTTAATATAATTAATTATCATGTTCTAATGAATAAGATCATCTCTGGTTGCAATAGCTAAGTCATAACCATTCTTACATATTAGTCTATGCGGTCTACATAGAACGTATGCGGTCTACAACCCAACGCAGGTGCAATCGCCAAAATCTGCTGGATGTGAAAGTCGACTCCAAAAATAGGTTACATTTTACTTTTTTATCAAATTTTGATTTGCATGTCCATCTACACACTTAAAGGCTTCTTTTGAGTATACTTACTAATTGAAAAATCAATCTTGAGTTTTCACTTTAATTTTAACTGCTCAAAAACCACTGAAAACCTGCTGGAATTCATGATTGAAATGTGTAGCATCTAAAACTTAGGATTATCTTTAATCATAACTTGGTTAATCTCGGAGGTATGTTATAGCTACACATGTATTAGGGTTGTGTCTTGGGAAAATTGTGGTTTCTAGTATTACATGGGAATAGCCTACAAACTTTCATCTTGTAAATACTCCCAATACTTCAACGTTTGAACCGCAGAAAAATCCTTTGACTAGATCTTAGACTAGAAACTTTTCATGTCAAACACTTCTTGTGCTCTTGCAAGCATGCCGCACATAGCATGACTGTATCTTAGACTAGAAACATGTCAGAAATTTCATGTGTTTTTACAAGCATGACAACATCTTAAAGTGGAAACTTGTCAAACACTTCTTATACTTTTGCAAGCATGACTACATCTTAGACTAGAAACTTGTCAAACACTTTATGTGCTTTCACAAGCAAACCACCCTTAGAATACATATCTAGCAACAAAGGTCTTTTGCCAATAAAACATTTTTGAAAATCTCTACATTTATTTGAAGGCACTTGCATGTAGGTCCTTGGGTGCCACTAGCTTTCAAGGTGTAAACAAAAGTGGCCAAATTCAGAGATACCACCCTCACACCGTCATCTTATTAAAATAGTTCAATGCTTCCTCACCATGCTCGTGTTAGACATATCCTACTATTACTCCATGACTCCATGAGACTACATCTCTAGTGAGAAACTTGTCAATCTTCTTAGATTCTGCAAGCAATCCACACTTCGCATAAATATTAACGAAGGTGCTATCAAGAACAAGGTTCCTTTTAATCAATATTTCTAGCAACCCATTTATGGAAGTATAAGCATGTTTTTCTTTTAGCTTCTAAAATTCCATTGAAGGTGTAAACAAAAGTGATAGAATTGAGAGATAAAACAATATTTAAAATTACCCATTGAGAGATACAATAATATTTACAATTATCCATTTATGATAATATTTTGAGCAACCCATGCAAGGTAGAGACAAAAGTGACATAATTTAGAGATACACCCTCTTTTGATTGAAATAGTTCAGTGCTTCCTCACCATGCCCATGTTGACATATCTTGCAATTATTGCATCATTCCTTGAGACAATCCTTATGACTAGATCTCTAACTGGAAGTTTGTTAAGAACCTTCTCATCTTTTGCAAGCAAGCCACACATAGCATACATATCAACCAAGGTGTTACCAACAATAATAAGCTTTCTTTCTAGCAACCCATTATGGCAATCCAAGCATGTAATTCTTGGCACTTCTATGCTTCCATTAGATAAAGGATGCGATATACTAGGGATAAATATCAATTTTGAACATGAAGGTGGTATCAAAAAAATCAAGCAAGAGCATTAAACTCATTCTGAATCATGAATCTATAGAAGTTATGAAGCTTGTAGGAAACATAAACAATGATGGTGCAAAGAGAAGTAAAATTGTAGACAAGATTATGAATGTGTAAACCTAGGCAATTTGACGGGTTTAATATCCTTAACTCCAAACTGCATGCTAAGGTCGTCAAACAAGGGAGATACCTAGTTTACATGTTGATACATGTCTCACAGTTGGCCACTCTGTTGAGCGTAAATAGAGATCTAGGGTTATGTGATGGGTAATCTCACATGCAAAACTTGAGTGTACATAGACGTTCTCCTTCAAGAGATCTTGAATGCATGAACTATTTTATTAGTCTTTAGGCTAAACAGATCTTGAATATACATTATAATTAGACTTTGCATTAAATCTAGACATCTTTGTTTTATCAAGGTAAAGCAGCTTAAACACAAAGGCACATGCTAAATTAGAGCCCACACTTGAGCAAGTGGAGTATAAAACCACTAACCTTGCGTGAGCATATCCCAAATCTTATACTAGAGCTCTACTAGAGCCAATCATTGAACTTATTCAAGAGATTTAGAGAAAACCACAATGACCTTGACCAATTGTTTGACCATTCTCAATAGACAATAAAAAGAGCCAATTTCAAAAACTTTACCTCTAGAACCAATTGAATCAGGTTCCACATTGCTAGATGCAGTGAGAGAGGACTTAGTAGGAGGTAAAATTTGGCCCAATTTAGCCTTTCATGGGTCTTCATAGTCACCATAGTCAGGTTAGAGATGATATAAAGGAAGAGAAATTTAATATCATCAAAAGTAGTCAAGGAAGATTTGAGTTAAAACATCTATAATATAATATGTCAAAAGTAGGAGCCAAAATCAAAGAAAGTGCATTAAGGCAATCCAAGACCCTTTAGTAGATGTTTTTAATTTAGTTTAAGTATGGTTCTTGATTACGTGGAAATGTGCCAAAGATCGAACAAGATCTAGCATTAAAAATCTTGTAAGACCAAGATCTTTAAATAATCAATCAGTGTCTTAAGGGCACAAATATATATGGACTATAGATAATCTAACCCCATATAACTCAAGTAGAAGAACATGGAATTAGACAAGGCTCAAGGCAATCGAGAAGAAGGTCATTGGGTTATCTATCATAAGGTAGAGCCTTTAGTAATGAGATTTTTCCCGAAATGAAATGAAAATTGGAATTAAAATTTTAACTAGATTTTGATTTTTAGTTTTAGCATTAGTTGAGGTTAAAGTACTTGCTGGGCATTGCAACTCATACATTACTCATTAACTCAATCACAAGGCTCTAATCCAAGATGATGGAAGTAGCCAAGGGAATCTAAAAGGTTGTTAATAAGCTAAAAGCTCAAGCATTAACCTCAAAGCAAGCAACTAAAGAGATCAAGGTGCAAGCCCTAAAGGCTCTAATCCAAGATGATGGAAGTAGCCAAGGGAATATAAAAGGTTGTTAATAAGCTAAAAGGTCAAGCATTAACCTCAAAGCAAGCAACTAAAGAGATCAAGGTGCAAGCCCTAAAGGCTGGTAGCCCCTAAAAAGGCTAACAAAATAAAAGCAAAGGTCCTCCAAAAGAATAAGACCTCAAAGAGCACATGTAAACATAACACATGATAAGTTGTCAAGGATAAAAACATTGTGAACATTGAAAGTGGTTGACATGAGAGCTCCAAAGCTTTTACATCCCTCTATGGAGATAAGTGATCTCCCATGCAAAACAAATCTTCCCAAAGAGAAGAAACCCATTAATTACAAATCCTTATGAAGAAACTCATGGAGAACCCAAATTGTGTCTTGAAGAAAGAGAATATAAAATAAGACCAAGAGATTGTAAGAAAGATACATGATAAATTAGAGCCCAAACTTAAGTGGTGGAGTAAGGACCATTGACCCTACCCCAACATATCTCAAACCTTGGTTCAAAGGTCCAGTCATAGAACCTATGTGAGGGACCCTCAGAGTGAAGCAAAGGTGTTGACCAAACTTATGACCACTACTGATGTAGTGAGTGAGGACTTAGCGGGAGCCTATATTGAAGACTCCCTCATAGAACCTATGAGGAAGGATTTAGTGGGGGGACTTAATGAGAGCCTATGAGGCTCCCTCATAGAACCTATGAGAGGAAGGACTTAGTGGGAGCCTATATTGAGGACTCCCTCATAGAACCTATGAGGAAGGACTTAGTGGGAGCCTATATTGAGGACTCCCTCATAGAACCTATGAGGAAGGACTTAGTGGGGGGACTTAATGAGAGCCTATGAGACTCCCTCATAGAACCTATGTGGGGGGACTTAATGAGAGCCTATGAGGCTCCCTCATAGAACCTATGTGGGAGTTTTGAAGTAAAACCAAAGGCTTTCAACAAACTTATGACCATTCTCAAGAGGCTATAGGAAGATTCAATTTTGAATCCTCTATCTCTAAAATCAAATCAATCATACCCCACATTGTTAGATGCACTGAAGGAGGATTCATTGGGAGGTAAAATTTATCCTTTCAGGTGTCTTTACAGTCACCATATAAATTTTCTCCAAGGTGGTTAGCAACGAGTTTATTTCATCCCCTCTAGAGGAACAGATCAATGGACATGGCAGGTTTGAGTGAGTGTGAATATCATACTTGGGTCATAGCAAGACTCACAAGCTTCTTGTCCTTGGAATTCTGAGTCTTGATAAGTTCTCTTGTTGTAAGGAAGGTATCACCTTTGGAGAGACTTATCTAAACCTAAGGAAAAAAATATCTAAATAGAGGAATGTAAGGAGGAGGATGAGATGTGCACTCTCATTCTATACCCAAAATCAAAGGACACATGTCTTAAATACCCATAAAGAAGCTCGAAAACTACTTTGAAAATGATGAAATGAATGTCATGTTACCTATGGTTTATAAAGGAGAAATGGTCTCTTTGTGACGTTAAATGGTGATGTTGGTGCCAACATACTCAACGAGGACGTTTGGGAGGCCTAGTGGGGAAGTCCCCACCACTATTCCTGCACATAAGCCTCATTGTTAATCTTATCTAATGGAAACGAATTCAAACCATTGGGCAGCCTAGAAGATGCAAAGATCAAGACCTTGAGGCAAAGAAGATGCAAAGATCAAGACGTTGAGGCTAAGTTTCCCCATTTCCACACATTTGTGACGATGTATTTCTAGATAAGAGGGTCGTACACCATGATCCTTGAAAGGCTTTATGCAAGGTTAGTTCTCATTCACAATTGGGAAACCAATCACATTTAGATATGCAAGGGTAACCAATCCTCGAAAAATAACTCTTTAAAAATAGAGAAGAGTCATCCCATGGGTCCAAGAATTCTTGCCAATGAGTTTGACACAACTCTCTGAAGAACCACTTTGCCTCTTGTAGAGGCAGGCAACTGGTATGATTGGGTTCATGTCTTGGGAAATGATAGACACTCTCTCAAAAAATCTTGGGCATAACAAAAATCTCCCACTAGCTTTGCTAGGTTGAGCTTGTGGATTCGACGTCCTTTAGAAATTGGGAAGTTCAACATAAATAAGATCACCCTTCATGCCAAGATGATCACAAAAAAAGGTTAGGAGCCCACTAGCTCCAAGAAAGCTAAAAGCTTTGCAAAAAGCTACCAAATGCAAGCTCCCAACATGCCCAGCTTAAAGTTAACCCATTGATTAGCCATACTACTAAGGACAGGTTATATTTGCTTCTAGCTCATGGATTGCTTATCCGTGAGAGTATGTTCTCATATTAGTCGTACCCTTCTATGTTTTTGTGGTTGTTTATGTTTGCTCTATACATAGTGGTTTTTAGGTGCATACCCCGCAAGCATATCCTACTATCAAGCCCCCACAAAAAGACATTAAAGTGCAAGGAAAAACTTCGAGCTTTGACTTCTTTCCCCAAACCGCCAAAGAAGAAGAGGGTGATAATGCAAGGTGGACTAGATAGGGCTTGTGAAGATGTTCCTAGTGGGAACGCATCCCCTTGAGTGACATGGGTAGTTTGACTAAATTGTGGTATTGACATTGCTCCATTGTTGCACATGGTAACATTTCTATTCAAGTTTTTTTGCCCCTAGTAGTTCAAGCAACTTAAGTAATTTATTTCAATTAATTATTTTCAACATTGCAAAACGAATTGGTTGTCTAGTGAAGGTAGTAATTGCCACAAGTTACAATGTAGCGTTAATTGTTATAGGTTAGTAGTTGCTTGGAATTGGTATATGTTAGTAATTGCTACGAATTGTTGGAAGGATTGCATGAAGTTAATATTGGCTATAGTTTATTGACTAGAAGGATCAGTGGTGAGAAAGGGATTACATGAAGTTAGTATTCGCTATAGTTTATTGACTAGAATGAAGTTAGTACTTGCTATATGTTAGTGATTGGAAGGAATTGTGGCAACAATAAAGGGAGTGCATCAAGGTAGTGTTTGCTACATTTTAGTAATGACTAAGATTATCTTAAAGATAGAATTAGAACTACTAATAGATATGCAGTTGTATTTGCAAAACAATCCAACTCTTGCCATTTGAAAATCCAACAAACAGCCAAAACCATGCTCCACATAGGTGAAGGGAATTTGTAAGACATCTTTTGGTATAGGATTATCTGAATCATTTTTAATATTTATATCCTTGTTTCCTTAGAGAACCAATCCAATTCCTCTTTATTCTCCACTACCACCTCTAGACTCTCTAAACGTGATCCTACTTGGTCGAACTACAACACATTAGTTTGGATAGTGTGTAGTCCCCTACTTGACATTTTTGATCCCAGTTTTGTGCATCCTTTAAATGATGATTTTCGTTGATCGGATCTTTATATCCACCCAATACTCTAGGTGCGGCAATCCATTCATTATAGTCTTTTGGTAGTGCCAAGTCCTAGCTGTCTCCACCTTAACATCATCTATGTGTGTCCCCTTAGTGTGGTCTCCATCTACACAAAAGGCAAACAAAAGAAACACAAAACATAAGATTCGCATAAGCAAGTTCACATCAAAAGGAGATGCTTGAAAGGAAGGCACTCACCTACCGTTCTATTGCTGTCAACAATGTTAGTGCTCACTTACTCTCCCACCAGCCTCGTAAATCCATATGCAGAGCCCTCCTCCTCATGGTGATCATCACTAGCCCACACACTCATGCCCACATCATCTACACAACAAACTAACTATAGCTCAAAGACTCATTGTAGAATGCAAACAATGTATCCAAAATAATCTACAAAAGGCCACTCACTCTTAGACTTCAAAGGCCATTCACTATTAGACTTCAAAGGCCACTCATTGTTAGTCTTATTGAGCCAAAAATTCTCAAGTGCCAGACCACCTACTAGACTGCATTCTTGTGTGACTCTAGACCGAGCCATGGTGCTATATTGAGCCCGATGTCCTAGACTCCCTGGGCCTTTGCAAGTAACACAGACATTAGCCCTATCTTGAGGAGATCTTGGAGAGGCAAAGAGCCACCTTCCCATGCCTGATGGACCTGTAGAGCCGTCTACAAGCTAACCCCATGCTCGATATCCTTGATGGCCTCCTCTTGCAACCAGGGGGCTAGCTCCATTAGTTGTTTTATGATGATGGTCCCACTTTGTATCACATGGTTTGAATTGCGCATTCCGAGCTCATAACTCTAGTTTTTTATTCTCTTTTCTACCATGATGAGATTACATGGACACTATTGTTTCACTTTTGGTCTCATACACCCATTGGATCTTTTGAAGCCATTTCATAAACCTTTATTTCTTTCTCTCTCTCTGTATCTCACACACACACACATGTACACATCCCTCTCTCCTCTCTCTCTCTCTCTCTCACACACACACATACACGTCTCTCTCTCTCTCTCTCTCTCTCTCTCTCTCTCTCTCTCTGCATATCATTGTACCACTCTTTAAGAGTGGGGACCCCATGGTACCAGGCAACTACAGGACGATCATGATTGGTCATTACTTGGCCAAATTATATGGCTCTATATTCGAGTCGGAGCTGAGCCGATGGGCAGAGAGGCATGGTCATCGAGCACATGGACACGCTGGCTTCAGGACAGGATTTACTACCTTGGATCACATAATCACTTCGGGCACTTATTGAAGAGGGAAGGGCACAAAACAGAAGGATATATGGTTGCTTTGTGGACTTCCGCAAAGCCTTCGATACCGTACCACGTGCCAGGCTTATGCACAGATTGCATGACATTGAGGTACCTGAGGATATGCAGTGGGGGATATATGCTTTGTGAGCTCCAGGCGGACTATCTAATAGGGTGACCAGCACGATAGGGGTGAAGCAGGGATGCCTGCTATTGCCCCTATCTAATAGGGTGACCAGCACGATAGGGGTGAAGCAGGGATGCCTGCTATAGGGGTGAAGCAGGGATGCCTGCTATTGCCCACCCTCTTTGGACTGTACATTGATGCGGTCTCTGATTAGGAGTATGTAGATAGATTGGGAGGCCTAGGGGCATGCCTGGCAGGGGTGTTGATACCCATCTTGTTATATGCGGATGATATTGTTCTAATCTCAGACTCTCCGGGAGGACTACAGAGACACCTGGATGCATTACAGGCTTTCTGTGCGGACAGAAATCTGACAGTGAACCTTGGAAAAATCAAGGTTATAGTGTTTAACACCACACAGGAATGGGTGACAAGATTAGAGCCGCAGTTCACTTTCCGAGGGGAGCCCATAGAGTACGCCAAGTCATATGTCTACTTGGGAGTTACTTTCACAGGACCGCGTTTCTCCCTGAAGGAGGCAGCAGCAGCTAGATTAGCTCGAGGGCATGCAATCTTGGGGGCACTTGAGAGGAAGTGTGCACACATACTGTCTCTTTAGGAGCCACGCACCAAATTGTGGCTATTTGATACGCTGGTCACACTGACCCTCCTGTATGGAGCTCCAATTTGGGGGCCCAGTATACATCACAAATCTAAGAGATGGATAGATGAGGGATGGAGGCAAATGGAGAGAACACTGATTATGATGATTGCCCGCATGATTCGGAGCAAATCATCAGTACCACATGAGATTGTTCGGGCTGAGCTGGGTGCCCCACTAGTAGTAACCGAGGCCCTATTCCAAGCAGTTACCTTTTTACAGCGGCTATGGGACCTCCCTCAGCAGAGGTACTCCTATTTGGCATTGACCTCATCCATACAGTTTGGCAGAGGATGGAGATACTCATTGTTGGTATGCTCAGATGAGATCATGGTTTGACCTACATGGTTTGCGGATAGAGACACTACCACCCTTTCAGTACAGTCTAGATTGTCCAATTTTGGATCTCACCCGCTCAGAGCAAAACCATGTGATCAGGATGGATATCATCAGAGTGGACACAAAGAGGACATGGACTAGCCCCCTTGAGCCCTTGGGCATGAAAATGACTCATTACAAGAGTCATTTTCTACACCTCTCACCGGATGATTTTATCACCCGCCCAGCATACATGGATGTACACCTATCACATGGGTCCCGGACCTCATCACACCAGCTGCGGATTGAGACAGGGCGATATGTGCATCAGATCGTGGATGACCACATTTTTCAGCTATGCTACTAGGAGGTAGAGATAGAGGAACACTAGATTTGCCGATGTACATTCTATTATGAGATCCGAGGGAGATATCACTACCTCTTCCGAGAGGTTTTTGGGCCGTTACGCAGGGTCATGGAGTTTGAGGATCAGAGATGCCTCAGATTATTTCTACTTGAGCTCAGGAGACATAGAGAGACCCTCTTGGGGCAGACAGGAGGACGAGCCGTGATGTACCTAGACAGAGGACCCTGACAGATTTCTTCGGCACCAGCACCAGCAACCCAACCCACACACCTCCTGATACCTCTTCCATTGGGCCATCACAGCACCAACCACGCTCCCAGGGAGTCACCATTGATAGAGCAGATGTCTTATGTCATGCTCGTCGACCACGCCACCACCAGGATCCCGACCACGGCATCCTCACCATCGCCAGATCAGAGCCATTATTGCTCGGCATCAGAGGCGCCTACCTCGCTTGTATGACCTCTCCATTCTAGACAGCCCCATGGCGGAGATACTTGATCTAAGGAGAGGGCAACACTTCAACTGATCAGCATACATGGATCTACCTGATATACATTTTCCAATATTTTCTAATATTTTCTACTCAGTATCATCTCGGAGTCTTGTAGTTCTGTTCTTATAACTGTAGGACAATCACTTTATTGTACTTTTTTAGTCTTGTTCTCTTTGATGAGACACCAACTTCAGATGTACTCTCAGTTTTGGTCTCATAGGCCATTATGGCCTCTTAGAGACCACACACACATACATGTCTCTCTCTCTCTCTCTCTCTCTCTCTCTCTCTCTCTCTCTCTCTCTCTCACACACACACACACACACCAAACCCACTGACCTTAACAGGAGGCTAGAGATTAGGCATGGCTAGATTAAAGGCCATTATGGCCTCTTAGAAACCACATAATGGTCTCTAAGAGGCCATTATGGCCTCTTAGAGACCACACACACATAGTCTTTCTCTCTCTCTCTCTCTCTCTCTCTCTCTCACACACACACACACACCAAACCCACTGATCTTGACAGGAGACTAGAGAGTAGGCATGGCTAGATTAAAGGCTGAAGAATGTGTAGTGCGGTGGTGGAATTTATCTCTCTTTCTCTCTCTCTCTGTCTCTCTCTCTCTCACACACACACACACACCCTTGTCCCTCTATAACTCACTCACACACATACATACATACCTCTCTCTCTCTCTTTGTTGTTACTCTTGAAATGTTTCAGGAGGGATCTATTTTAAAATTTTTATTTAAACACATGCAAAAATTGCCTAAGTGATGCCACTCCAAAAATTGAGTTTGCAAGCGTCGTTACAGACATCGTATAAGCGACGAATAATAAGCCTTCTTTATGCGATGCTAGAGTGTGTCGCATATACAATGACTATTATCGGTAAATTAAGGAAGGCAAAAATAAGTCCCCACATCTCGATGTGTATCTTCATTTAGATGATTTGGGGAAGCCCCCACTATGTGACAGGTATAAGATGATTTGAGGTAGCTAGAGTGCATCTTGAAGGTGGGGGCTTCTCATCTCGGCCGCATGAGAACGCCAAACACTTCCGTGCATATATCATAAGTCAATTTGTCAAATTTACTCAATGTGTTTATGCATATCGTGTGCCATATGTGTGCTCAATTCTCCTTAATGAATGTGTGTAGAGGAAGGTTTGTGCTTGTGCACAAGACAAGTGTGACTATGCATGGAGGTATAGAACATTGGCAGCAAGACGGTACCAAACACTTTCGAGTATATTTTGTAAGTGAGTCCCTTATATTTCCCTTATATTCACTCAATGTGTTTATGCATATCTTGTACCATATGTGTGCTCAATTGTCTTTATGACTATGTGTAGAAAAAGATAACTTATCGTGCCTATGCACGTAGTAAACAAATATTTAAAGATATGATAATTTTAAATCTATTAGAGATTGAGGAACCCACTCAAGAAGTACAAGAAAGAGATATTGATCCAATTGAACAACTAGAAGAACGATCAAATGAGTGTATAGTAATTCAACAATTACTAGCACTTGAACCTGAAGCAAACACAACTAGAAGAATGATCAAATGAGTGTATAGTAATTCAACAATTACTAGCACTTGAACCTGAAGCAAACACAACAACTAATCTAGAATTTGAAGAAGAAATAGAAGAACAAATTTTAACGTAACCACCTATAATGCTTCAAATAGAAGAGGACGATACGGAAGCTACACCTATTAACGAAGATGCAAATGGAGAGGTATTTCTAGAAATAGATGTATTCGGAGCCATGGATCTAGCTGAGGATGAATGAGTCGATTGATGAGCTAGAACATCTCATTTCAATTTTATTTGCCAAGAAATACTTGGTTTTTGTCAATGTTATTTTTTGCACACTTACGTTTTTTTAAATCCAAAATAAAAAATATAAAAAAATTACTTTTCGATGCTTTTTTCGACACTTATTCCAACTTTTATTTCGACGCGGTTCTCAACTATTATTTGGACACCTATTTCGACTCTTCTTTGTGATAGTTATTTCGATGATCATTTTGATGGTGTATTTCGACATGTATATCGAGGGGTATTGTGATGGCATGGAAACCGTTGATACTAGGCATGGAAAATGGGTCATCCTGTAGTAGTGTTGTATGACATACGACCATTTCTTGTCATTTATATCCACGTGAAGCACAACCTTATAAGAAGAAACACATCAAGTGTAGCATAAACATGCATATGTATGATATAATAAAAGCTTAATATGGTAAGAATTTACTTGTTCACAATGGTGAGGTAGCACGAATGTCTTCCTCTTTTTTTCCTAAAAGAAACACCCAGCTTGTTTTGCTTGTGGTGGCTAACATGTTTGCATTGTATCACTATTTAATCTAGGAAGACGAGGATGCTCAAAGCGACGGTGATGATGAAGATCATGGTGCACATGGTGAAGATGCAGGCAAAGATGAAGATGAAGATGATGACAATTAATTAATTTAAGTATTGTCTTCGTCTTTATTCATTTTTGTGACATAAACACCTTTATATGTATTTTGCAACTTTGTATCTAATTTTAAAGGGAAAAAAAACATGACATTGTTGTATTACAAAATTTTTGTGTGTTTTAGGTGTCTTAAAAAACATTTAAATAATTTTTTTTTACAGATAGGATGTGACTATAGTTGTGCGTGGCTATATGCATTACTGTAAATGGAGTTATTTACATGGTCGTAGTCACGTGCTCGTAGCCGCATACATAGCGCGCGCTAATAGCTGCATGAATGCTTTTTTCCATTTATAGATCCTTTGAAATTTTGTCGGCTCTTCATATGCGGCTCTACTCTTCATTTGTTGTAGTGGAATCTGGTGATGGAGGGGGGGCATATTTCTTTTTTTGGAGTATGGTTCGTTTATGTGGAGCCAAATATGAAAGGAAAGTGGCTAGAATAAGAGTGTAGTTGGTAGGGACCATGTTTATTGGACTTTACATTTAGACGAGTATTAGTGATGTGGACAACTTATCGGCCACTGTGTTGGCATGTTTTGAGTCTTAGTGATGCGGAATACTTATTTGTGTGGAAATTGGTAGCTCTTTATAGCTACGTTGCATTAGAGAGTGATAGGGTTTTTTCGTGAGTGTGAGAGGGAGAGAGAGAGAGAGAGAGAGAGAGAGAGAGAGAGAGAGAGAGATTTGCTTGGGCCTCTCACTTGTATTAGAGATGAATACAATGAGCGTGTGGATGTCCTTGTTGTTGCATTAGAGAGTGATAGGGTTTATTCTTTAGAGAGAGAGAGCAGTTAACTTAGGGTTCTCGCTAAACAAGGCATATTTGATAATTCTCCAAAAATAACAACACCCAAGAGGTTCACAAAGAATCAAGACAGTGGAATCATTGGAAGATTCCTCGCATGTTTTTTACTATACTTAATCAATATGCAAGGCGAGAGAAGCATTTGGGGCCAAGATTAAAACGTGGATTTTAACATTTAAAAATTGTGGACAAGTCAACCTCGCAAGGGACGTGGCTGTGAGAGGCCGGCTTGCCGCCGGCAGCTGGGCCTGCACCCGCGTGCAGTAACGAGAGAGGAGGAACAGGTCGCCTACGACGAGGCGCTATATAGCATCTCGTAGGATCTATGTCGAGCACTAGTGTCTGCGTTCGTTAATTCTGCATTTCCGCTATCATCAATTAATCCAAACATTTCAAAAAAAACGAACTAAATGGCGCCCGCCTTTCCTGTGGCCAGGTAGAGCACCTCGGTGGCACGCGGGTGTACATGCGGGGGGTTGAGGCCCTTGGGCTTATAGTCGATGCGCGCGACAGAGAGGCCCTGGGTGTTCAGCGCCCCGAAGGAGGCCACACCCAGCTCACCTGTGAAGTTAGCCGCCTGGCGTAGCTGCGGCGAGGCGAAGTCGGAGGACTGCACGTTGGCGGCGGGCTTGCAGGCCAGCCCGTTGAAGGTGAGCATGCCCAGCTGCTGTTGCTGCTCCGCGGAGTTGAGGGCAACGCAGAAGTCCTGCAGGGGGTCCTCATCCGCGGCGCTCACCCAACTGGGATGAGGGCCGGCCTGCAGGAGTAGGACAACTAGAACTGCCGTGCTCATGGGCAGAGGTAGTTAGATAACGGGGTCATTGCCAGCGTGGCCAGCTTATGTGGCAAAAACGACCACGCTGGCAGCTACCACGCTGGCAGCGTCCAGTTCCGGCTTTGAATGCGCCGCATAAGCTGGACGCTGCCACCAACGTCCAGCGTGGAAGTTCTCCTTCTTCCTCCTGTCAGATATTTTGCGAAATCGGGTTAACTCATCTACTGCGCACCACCAGCAGTAACAATCCACCGTAACTTGGCTGCGTCACATTTCCCTTGCATATCATTTCCCAGTGCCGACGCTACCGCCCTGTGCACTTCCAGCTCAACGTGGGCGGCAACGAGCCCGCAATGGCTATTCCAGGGTGAACTTGCTCCCAGTGCCGACGCTACCGCCTTGTGCACTTCCAGCTCAACGTGGGCAGCGATTCAGCGCGCAGTAGCTATTTCAGCCCTCACCAGCCAGACTCCCACTACCTCGCAGGTCGCCAAGGCCGCCTTCGCATCCAACCCGGCCATCGATGATGCGGTCCTGGCCAAGGCCTTCCAGATCTGCGACGAGGAGGTGGAGCATTTGAGGACGTCATTCGCAAGACCTACATTAATATAATAGGTACTGATCGAATAAGCATTCGCTAAACCTTTACTAACAGAAGTTATATCAATTAGCTACTTTACAGAGCAATGCTTGGCCACCACGGCAGCTTGCAGCACCGGCCACACAGCCTGCAGCGGCCACCAAATTGTAACTAAAATGTATATAAATTTGAAGGTTTTGAAAATCGATACTTAAATATATACACGTAAAACTGCAAATTTTGCAGTAATTCATTGTAACTGTTCACAGGTTTTCGTGAAGACTGCGAAGGTCGCCTGCGAAAATTGCTGTGAAGGTACTGGAGTGACCACCATAGGTCACACCAGCTGGTTTATTTTAGCTCATTTAGCAACAATCGATGGGCACCCCTGTTCCCACGCATGGTCTTTTTGATGTTTCCGGAATACAATGGAGACTGGTACACAATGAAAGGTCGAAGTACAAAGTGCAAAGGGAAGCTCGTATTCCATGGGCTCATGTTGGCGAGTTTGTGAACAGAGAAGCACAAAATCCTGACTTCCCTACAACGTTTACGAGGTACTCCCACCATCATCGCACTCCAGGCTCGCTAATACGGCCATTCAAGGATTCATGGCTTGAGAGCACCATGTAAGTGTTTATTTTCCATTACCTTATTTAAATGATTAGCATGCAAGGCTTTAGACTTATACCCAATTATCATTGCCAATAGATATTGGTGTGCTTTTGGGACACGTTGTGCTTCCAAACGTGTATGCCATGTGCATGAACAATCGGGTGGAAAAGATGTAGAGTGCAAGAGTAATGTGCATGAAAATGAGCTTGACGATGGGGAGTTACATGGTTGTCCTACCATCAACGAAGACACCTTAAAAGCCCCTACCAAATTTAATGCCAATTTGATCAAGAAAGAGACTAAGCCAAGGCGGCCACCCAAGGCAGCAGGACAGCGCATTCGAGGGTGTCAATGCCATTTCATGGTGAATCGTCTATACTTGGATCCTAGCATGGCAGTTATATCTTATATTAATCCCTTTCAGACAAATAAAGAAGATATCATCTGCCATGGGGAGCCTTGTAAGAATGAGGGAAACACCCTTCTTCTCCTCTCTCCATGGATTTCATTGGAAAAAAAAGTTTGGGTTTCTAACTTGTTGTTCAAGGGCTTTACTCCACAACAAGTTTTCGATGCACACATTCAAAGTTTGCATATACGACAAAGCAAAGAGCCCAAATGTCCAATGGTGAGGGATGACTACTTATTGCTCCAAGATATACTCAATATTGAAAGGAAACATGCTATGGAGACATATCAACTACATGATGATGATGCAGAGAGTACAAGGCGATGGTGTACACAAAATGTGGATATGATTTTTGTTTACCAGGAGCAAAATCTTCAAGTACAGAAGGATTTCTTTTTAGGGATCCAAACCCCATGGCAAAGAGAGATTTGTGACAAGTTCGGAAATGGAAATTTGTTGGCTATGGACTCCACATTTGGAACGAACAAGTACAAGGTATGCTTCAATTCTTGTTTGTTTTTTGCCATGTTCAAGTCAAGGTACTTGTACTTACTATACCATTAATGATGTAGTTCCATTTGTATACAATTCTCGTATTTGACACACATCGCAATGGCATCCCAATTGCGTGGGTTCTTGCCTCAAGTGCCACCTTTGAGGCTGTGCGATATTGGTTGACAAAGTTTCGAGATCGCATGCTTGATCACCATAAATCGTGGCAGCCAAATGCTTTCATGGTGGATGATGCGGAGAGAGAAATTGATGCACTAAGGTAATTTTCCTAACATAATGCATGGTGCTTGCACAATGCTTTGTGACCATTGCTTGGATTTGTACCCTCAATACTTGGATTTGTACTCGCAGGGTCGTTTTCAATTTGCCGGTGTACTTGTGCTTATGGCATGTACGTAGGTGTTGGCTAAAACACCTCATTCGAAAGGTGAAAGATTGGCCGACACGTGCGGCCATGTTTCGGATGCTTGGTAACATCATGAATATGCGGGGAGGGTCCTCGTCTTCATATGAGCTCACCAAGGATGAAGCTAGGGAAATGATATGCAAGTTCAAGGAAGATTTTCAAAGTGAGAAGGAGTTCCTCCACTACTTTGAAATGCAGTGGCAGCCTAAAATAGGTGACTATGAACTATTTTTCTTGCTTCAATGTGTTCCCAATGTGTTATGTTCTCTTATGGTCATATATGCTTGCAAGTCTTCATTATGTTAGACATGTGGGTGCGTGCGACAAGGACATTGCCACATTCCAATCAAGACACGAATGGTGCAATCGAGGCGTACCATGGAGTTTTGAAGTACAGATTTCTAGGATCTTCTAAGAAAATGGTGGGGCGTCGAGTGGATTGGCTTCTTTACAAGCTAACCACAGCTTGTGTACCTCATTATTGGTACATACAAGTTGTGAAGGATGGGGGATTTAAGAGAAACAATGCCATTGAGAAGATAGTGGAGAGCTCGCGTGAACGAGCTCTCAGAATTCCAGATGATTATGTGTCATTCATTGGTAGCAACATGAAGGCAGATGCTTATGTTCGAAGCCTCTCCAATCCAAACCAAGTGTACACTGTCTACAACTCAGATTGTCAATGGGCATGTTGTACATGCCATTGGTCCGAGCTTGGCAACATATGCAAGCATCAAATCAAGGTGATGCTCATGGCCGGTGTTCAGGAGCAAGGTATGGTGTCACATTGTGTGAGCATGTATGAAGATAGTGCCTTGGAGATGCTCCCGAGGAGACTGCTTGAGATTAAGCCTGATGACCTCAACATCGGAGTGCCACTTGAGGATGATGCGAGCTTGGAGGAAGGGCACAATTGTGAGGCTGCATCTTCAAAGTCTACGAAGAGGTCAAGCTTGAATCATTTACATGACACTTTCCAACAACTTGTGGATTTTGTGCAGGATGATGCCGAGCTTATTCATGAGGCTACCACTAGCATGAAGAAGACACTTGGGCAACTACATACATTGAAAGCACAAAGAGAGGAGGGCATTGAGCTTGCAAAGTCTTTTGTACGAACTAGAGATGGCTTTGGGAATAGCTTGAAGAGAGCAAAGTCTTTCATTGAGAAAGGGATCAACAGGAAGAAGCGCAAAACAATGGATGGCAATCAAGTTGGCACCTCCTTCATTGCTACAGTTAAGGGTAGACGCCCCTCCATGCAAGCCAAATTGGATGCACGTGCAGTTAAAGAGTCCATGCAAGCAACAATCGAGCTAGAGGGCAATGACGCCCAGATTACATGATAGCATCTATATGTATGATTGTATAACCATTGTATCATGAAGCCCATATTACATGAAGGTGGATTTTCAAATCTATATAGGCTCTCTATTGTGATTTACAAATTGTTGTTCTAAGGTTTGGTAATGTACAATGTAGGCTCTCTCTATCTCCCTTGTCTACATTCATATTCATGCATTATCGTCATGGCTCTATGCTCTATATTGTGAGCTACTATTTCATATCACATATCATATTCCTTTTGCCACATAAGCTGGCCACGCTGGCAATGACCCCGTTATCTAACTACAGCCGCAGCCAGCTGAGAGACTGCCCTCAATAGCCAGAACCCGGGCGTCTCTCAGCTGGCTGCTGCCCTCTTTTCTTCCAAGACGCCCCTCCCTGACGAAGTTCTCGAGGCCACCCTTGGCATCGACGACGACGATGTGCACCGCCTCATCGCCAGCGTTCAGAAAACCCTCACTTAGACGCTCCAGCTCCTGCTTGTAGTTTGATATTGAATAACACAATTAATTCTTACATTTTCTATAAAGGAACAATATTTTGACGTCCTTGCAGTGCTGTTGTGCCCTCAGACGCCGCGTGTCTTCCAAGGTATCTCCAAGTAGTATATGTATATCACCTCCTCTAATTGCTTGTATGACGTTACATCGGGTGTGTTTGCATCTGCGCCCACACCATTCTCGGTCTGCACCGATCTCAAAAAGATATCTCCCATGTTTAGGAACTGACTATGCTTTTCTAAAGGGAGTGGGACTAAGAATCTTGCATCTTGCAAGAAGAAACAAAATAACAGTAACATCTATCGCATGACACATATAATATGAAATGGTCTAACAACACAACACAACAACACAGAAAAAAATCCAAAAGAATGAAAATCCTACTGAATATATGGGAGAGTTGCAATGCCCAGCAACAACAAGTACACTAACCTCAACTAATACTAAACCTAAAAATCCAATCTGGTTTTAATTTTGATTCCAATTTCCATTTCATTTTGCAAAAATCATCATTAATTAGTGCTAAATCTTCTTTGACCATTGGCATAGCTCCACACAATCGAATATCGTACTGAAGCTAAATGAAGCACCTAGACTAAACACTCTTCGATTGCCAGAATTCAGTTTCTTTAATTTTGGCTCCTTTTCTTTGACTTGGATGTGTTCAGTCAAGTCTTCATCACTGACTACTTTTTGATGCTACAAATTTTCTCTTCCTTTATATGTTCCTCACACTCGTAATCATTTCTTAGGCCTAATTTACTCTCCAAGGTTTTTAGATATAAATAAATTGGATTCTCAAAGTAACTTAAATGGCATTATGGCCATTTCAAGTATCAAGTGATTATGTGTATCCTTCTTGAGCAAATGGAACAAGTAGTTTTAGAACTTCTTAAAAATAATAATAGGCTACTGTGACGGTCCTGAATCTAACCATATCTTAATCATACAACTTAATCTAAGAAAACATTAAACTCACTTAATCCTGCTATTTCTACATAGCGATACAATAAAATCAACCTTCTCAAATAGCAAACAAGCATCCATGCCATATCCAAGGTTCTTATCACATACACAAAGAATCATGTAATCTCAAACAAACATTTACATGATATAAATCTCTATCAATCGTAGCATAGCATCTCAATCAATCATAATGTATGTCTCTATCTCAATATTCTATCATCATTACCATGCTCAACAACATGATTAGTCATAATGACCAAAATCCAACCAATCTAGGGCTTTCTTCGATGCGCATCCACCCAACCTCCACATTGGACATCGCGGCTATCCCCGGTATGCCTCTTTCTGAATCTCCTCCTCTCTGGGTTCTACCACATGGCTCCCAGAGGGCATAAATCTTGTTCTCTGTCTGACATTCCTTGTCTAAGGAGGACCGATCCGAATCTCAAAATCTCATGTCGAGTCTCATCATCATACACATGCATATCAATCATTTATACACATGTATATAAATCATTCATTTCAAACAAAGCAATGACAAGTCATGCTTATCAAATCTCTAGTCCATAATCTTCTAAGAGAATCATATTCAAATCAATCAGAATCAACCTCAAGTGTAGAAACAAGCTTTTAATTCAAACAGTCCTCAAAGACCATATTAGGGAGTTTGGGAAAATCTCATTACTTTGGGAATTTTCTTTTCAATCTACTTTTTGGTGTATCTTCAACATAACTCTAAATTTGTCAGAGAATGTGGATTTAGAACCTACTCTTCAAGAGCTTTCCAACGATATGTTACATGAGGGGGTTTTGACAAAATCTTAAAAGGATTCACCATGTCCTCCATTTTCTGATCTTGCAAAATGGGAATTGGGATTTTCCCAAACTCCCTAATATGGTCTTCTTAACTTCTCTTAGTCTTTTATTTCTTTCAAGTCATATAGGAATCTTTGTTTTTAATATAATTAATTATCATGTTCTAATGAATAAGATCATCTCTGGTTGCAATAGCTAAGTCATAACCATTCTTACATATTAGTCTATCCGGTCTATATAGAACGTATGCGGTCTACAACCCAATGCGGGTGGAATCGCCAAAATCAGTTGTATGTGAAAGTCGACTCCAAAAATAGACTACATTTTACTTTTTTATCAAATTTCGATTTGCATGTCCATCTACACACTTAAAGGCTTCCTTTGAGTATACTAACTAATTGAAAAATCAATCTTGAGTTTTTACTTTAATTTTAATTGCTCAAAAATCACTGAAAACCTACTGGAATTCATGACTGAAATGTGTAGCATCTAAAACTTAGGATTATCTTTAATCATAACTTGGTTAATCTCGGAGGTATGTTATAGCTACACATGTATTAGGGTTGTGTCTTGGGAAAATTGTGGCTTCTAGTCTTACATGGGAATTGCCTACAAACTTTCATCTTATAAATACTCCCAATACTTCAACGTTTTAACCGTAGAAAAATCCTTTCACTTTGATAATCCAACCTTTGTAACTAGGCTGCTTTATCTTGATAAAACAAAGATGTCTAGATTTAATGCAAAGTCTAATTATAATGTATATTCAAGATCTGTTTAGCCTGAAGACTAATAAGATAGTTCATGCATTCAAGATCTCTTGAAGGAGAACCTCTATGTACACTCAAGTTTTGCATGTGAGATTACCCATCACATAACCCTAGATCTCTATTTACGCTCAACAGAGTGGCCAACTGTGACATGTATCAACATGTAAACTAGATATCTCCGTTGTCTGAGGACCTTAGCATGCACTTTGGAGTTGAGGATATTAAACTCGTCAAATTGCATAGGTTTACACATTCATAATCTTGTCTACAATTTTACTTCTCTTTGCACCATCATTGTTTATGTTTCCTACAAGCTTCATAACTTCTATAGATTCATGATTCAGAATGAGTTTAATGCTCTTGCTTGATTTTTTTGATACCACCTTCATGTTCAAAATTGATATTTATCCCTAGTATATCGCATCCTTTATCTAATGGAAGCATAGAAGGGCCAAGAATTACATTCTTGGATTGCCATAATGGGTTGCTAAAAAGAAAGCTTATTATTGTTGGTAACACCTTGGTTGATAGGTATGCTAAGTGTGGCTTGCTTGCAAAAGATGAGAAGGTTCTTAACAAACTTCCAGTTAGAGATCTAGTCAGAAGGATTGTCTCAAGGAATGATGCAATAATTGCAAGACATGTCAACACGGGCATGGTGAGGAAGCACTGAACAATTTCAATCAAAAGAGGGTGTATCTCTAAATTATGTCACTTGTGTCTCTACCTTGAATGGGTTGCTCAAAATATTATCATAAATGGATAATTGTAAATATTATTGTATCTCTCAATGGGTAATTTTAAATATTGTTTTATCTCTCAATTCTATCACTTTTGGTTACACCTTTAATGGAATCGTAGAAGCTAAGAGAAAAACATGCTCATACTTCCATAAATGGGTTACTAGAAATATTGATTAAAAGGAACCTTGTTCTTGGTAGCACCTTCATTAATATTTATGCGAAGTGTGGATTGCTTGTTGCAGAATCTAAGAAGATTGACAAGTTTCTCACTAGAGATGTAGTCTCATGGAGTCATGGAGTAATAGTAGGATATGTCTAACACGAGCATGGTGAGGAAGCATTGAACTATTTTAATAAGATGACGGTGTGAGGGTGGTATCTCTGAATTCGGCCACTTTTGTTTACACCTTGAAAGCTTGTGGCACCCAAGGACCTACATGCAAGGGCCTTCAAATAAATGTAGAGATTTCCAAAAATGTTTTATTGGCAAAAGACCTTTGTTGCTAGATATGTATTCTAAGGATGGTTTGCTTGTGAAAGCACATAAAGTGTTTGACAAGTTTCTAGCCTAAGATGTAGTCATGCTTGCAAAAGTATAAGAAGTGTTTGACAAGTTTCCAGTTTAAGATGTCATGCTTGGAAAAACACATGAAGTTTTTGACACGTTTCTAGTCTAAGATACAGTCATGCTATGTGCGGCATGCTTGCAAGAGCACAAGAAGTGTTTGACATGAAAAGTTTCTAGTCTAAGATCTAGTCATGCTAAGTGTGGCTTGCTTGTCAAACACATGAAGTGTTTGACAAGTTTCTATACAAAGACCTATGGCGCTTGCTTTCAAAATCATAAAAAGTGTTTGAACCTAAAATTACATAACCATACCACATGGATTCAAAATGTAGTCTGAAATGTAATTTCATGGATTGTAGGATATGCTTGCGGGGTATGCACCTAGAAACCACTATGTATAGAGCAAACATAAACAACCACAAAAACATAGAAGGGTAAGACTAATATGAGAACATACTCTCACGGGGATAAGCAATCCATGAGCTAGAAGCAAACATAACCTGTCCTTACTAGTATGGCTAATCAATGGGCTAACTTTAAGCTGGGCATGTTGGGAGCTTGCATTTGGTAGCTTTTCGCAAAGCTTTTAGCTTTCTTGGAGCTAGTGGGCTCCTAACCTTTTTTTGCGATCATCTTGGCATGAAGGGTGATCTTATTTATGTTGAACTTCCCAATTTCTAAAGGACGTCGAATCCACAAGCTCAACCTAGCAAAGCTAGTGAGAGATTTTTGTTATGCCCAAGATTTTTTCAGAGAGTGTCTATCAATTTCCAAGACATGAACCCAATCATACCAGTTGCCTGCCTCTACAAGAGGCAAAGTGGTTCAGAGAGTTGTGTCAAACTCATTGGCAAGAATTCTTGGACCCATGGGATGACTCTTCTCTATTTTTAAAGAGTTATTTTTCGAGGATTGGTTACCCTTGCATATCTAAATGTGATTGGTTTCCCAATCGTGAATGAGAACTAACCTTGCATAAAGCCTTTCAAGGATCATGGTGTACGACCCTCTTATCTAGAAATACATCGTCACAAATGTGTGGAAATGGGGAAACTTAGCCTCAACGTCTTGATCTTTGCATCTTCTAGGCTGCCCAATGGTTTGAATTCGTTTCCATTAGATAAGATTAACAATGAGGCTTATGTGCAGGAATAGTGGTGGGGACTTCCCCACCACTAGGCCTTCCCCACTAGGCCTCCCAAACGTCCTTGTTGAGTATGTTGGCACCAACATCACCATTTAACGTCACAAAGAGACCATTTCTCCTTTATAAACCATAGGTAACATGACATTCATTTCATCATTTTCAAGGTAGTTTTCGAGCTTCTTTATGGGTATTTAGGACATGTGTCCTTTGATTTTGGGTATAGAATGAGAGTGCACATCTCATCCTCCTCCTTACGTTCCTCTATTTAGATATTTTTTTCCTTAGATTTAGATAAGTCTCTCCAAAGGTGATACCTTCCTTACAAAAAGAGAACTTATCAAGACTCAGAATTCCAAGGATAAGAAGCTTGTGAGTCTTGCTATGACCCAAGTATGATATTCACACTCACTCAAACCTGCCATGTTCATTGATCTGTTCCTCTAGAGGGGATGAAATAAACTCGTTGCTAACCACCTTGGAGAAAATTTATATGGTGACTGTAAAGACACCTGAAAGGATAAATTTTACCTCCCAATGAATCCTCCTTCAGTGCATCTAACAATGTGGGGTATGATTGATTTGATTTTAGAGATAGAGGATTCAAAATTGAATCTTCCTATAGCCTCTTGAGAATTGGCATAAGTTTGTTGAAAGCCTTTGGTTCTATGAGGGAGCCTCATAGGCTCTCATTAAGTCCCCCCACATAGGTTCTATGAGGGAGTCTCATAGGCTCTCATTAAGTCCCCCCAGTAAGTCCTTCCTCATAGGTTCTATGAGGGAGTCCTCAATATAGGCTCCCACTAAGTCCTTCCTCTCATAGGTTCTATGAGGGAGCCTCATAGGCTCTCATTAAGTCCCCCCACTAAGTCCTTCCTCATAGGTTCTATGAGGGAGTCCTCAATATAGGCTCCCGCTAAGTCCTCACTCACTACATCAGTAGTGGTCATAAGTTTGGTCAACACCTTTGCTTCGCTCTGAGGGTCCCACATAGGTTCTATGACTGGACCTTTGAACCAAGGTTTGAGATATGTTGGGGTAGGGTCAATGGTCCTTACTCCACCACTTAAGTTTGGGCTCGAATTTATCATGTATCTTTCTTACAATCTCTTGGTCTTATTTTATATTCTCTTTCTTCAAGACACAATTTGGGTCCTCCATGAGTTTCTTCATAAGGATTTGTAATTAATGGGTTTCTTCTCTTTGGGAAGATTTGTTTTGCATGGGAGATCACTTATCTCCATAAAGGGATGTAAAAGCTTTGGAGCTCTCATGTCAACCACTTTCAATGTTCACAATGTTTTTATACTTGACAACTTATCATGCGTTATGTTTACATGTGCTCTTTGAGGTCTTATTCTTTTGGAGGACCTTTGGTTTTATTTTGTTAGCCTTTTTAGGGGCTACCAGCCTTTAGGGCTTGCACCTTGATCTCTTAAGTTTCTTGCTTTGAGGTTAATGCTTGACCTTTTAGCTTATTAACAACCTTTTATATTCCCTTGGCTACTTCCATCATCTTGGATTAGATCCTTTAGGGCTTGCACCTTGATCTCTTTAGCTGCTTGCTTTGAGGTTAATGCTTGAGCTTTTAGCTTATTAACAACCTTTTATATTCCCTTGGCTACTTCCATCATCTTGGATTAGAGCCTTGTGATTGAGTTAATGAGTAATGTATGAGTTGCAATGCCCAGCAAGTACTTTAACCTCAACTAATACTAAAACTAAAAATCAAAATCTAGTTAAAATTTTAATTCCAATTTTCATTTCATTTTGGTAAAAATCTCATTACTAAAGGCTCTACCTTATAATAGATAACCCAATGACCTTCTTCTCGATTGCCTTGAGCCTTGTCTAATTCCATGTTCTTCTACTTGAGTTATATGGGGTTAGATTATCTATAGTCCATATATATTTGTGCCCTTAAGACGCTGATTGATTATTTAAAGATCTTGATCTTACAAGATTTTTAATGCTAGATCTTGTTCGATCTTTGGCACATTTCCACGTAATCAAGAACCATACTTAAACTAAATTAAAAACATCTACTAAAGGGTCTTGGATTGCCTTAATGCACTTTCTTTGATTTTGGCTCCTACTTTTGACTTAGATGTTTTAACTCAAATCTTCCTTGACTACTTTTGATGATATTAAATTTCTCTTCCTTTATATCATCTCTAACCTGATTATGGTGACTATGAAGACCCATGAAAGGCTAAATTGGGCCAAATTTTACCTCCTACTAAGTCCTCTCTCACTGCATCTAGCAATGTGGAACCTGATTCAATTGGTTCTAGAGGTAAAGTTTTTGAAATTGGCTCTTTTTATTGTCTATTGAGAATGGTCAAACAATTGGTCAAGGTCATTGTGGTTTTCTCTAAATCTCTTGAATAAGTTCAATGATTGGCTCTAGTAGAGCTCTAGTATAAGATTTGGGATATGCTCATGCAAGGTTAGTGGTTTTATACTCCAATTGCTCAAGTGTGGGCTCTAATTTAGCATGTGCCTTTATGTTTTATAATAATGGGTTTCTTCACTTTTGGAAGGGCTAGTTTAAGTGAGACACCACAAAAATGAAGAGCAAGGCTGTGAGGTGAAAAAAAGAAGAAAGAACCACTGTCTCTATAGCCCTTCACCTCCCAAACTTGGAAAACAACAACACAACGGAGCACCACCAGCCACCGGCTGGAACACTCTCACCATTCACCACCCAACCCACGCCAGACAAACAGCATAAAACAGGGGCACCATAGACAAAGCAAACACCCAGCAATTTATTTCCAGTCACAACACTTCATACAAGCTTCTCCCGACACAGAAGCCTTACTCACACAACCACAAACACTGACTCAGACCTGTCACTGCCGAGAATACACCACATCCCCAATCACCGCATGATCCACTCGCCTGCGTGCTGTGCCAATCACACCAGAAAGAACCCGGCCACTCACTCTTCAGAAGGCGCCCCACCAGCTAACCCTCTACTCTCTGTAGCCCATCATTTCTGTATGTGTCACCAGCAGCAGCTTGACCAACATCTCTCTCTCTCTCTCTGTCTCTTTGTGCTGATCCTCTGTCACCTGCAGCTTATCTGCAGGTACTACTGGCCCACCACCAAGCAGCAACACCTATCTTTCTCTCTGCTTCACTCGGCACCCACTCTCTGTCCACTCTGACTAACCGAACCAAGGCCACACCACCTCAGTCCGTCCACTAGTCGCGAGCCCTCCTGGGCATCTAGTCTCTCTTACGTTCACCAGCCACCAAGCGGCTTCCACCATTCACCTGCCCTTCAGCAGCTGCACCCCACTTCACTCACACTCGAGCTACCTGCTCTTGCTGTCCACGAAACTCCAAAACCCAATAGCTTCATGGCTCCTTCCACTTCCGGCTTCATCTATCACTCCGCAGACTGACCAAGCTCTCCCTAGTCCCTTCACCACTGTCGCCAGCCTAAACCTTTAACTTCATCTCTGTGCCACCACTGCGCCAACCAGCCTTGCCTTCACTCCCTAGCTCTCCCACACACAACTGCGCTCGAGTCTTGCCTTGCACCTTGATGCCAGCAACTCCACTAGCTCCCACACGGCCAGCCTCACCAGCCCAGCTTTTCACTAGCAACACCTGCACCTTTCCCTTGTGTTGTCGCTACACACGCCCAAGCTTACCACCCCTCTGCTACTTTTGACGCCAGCAGCTTCTCGGCGGCACCTGCGCCTTTCCCTTGCGCTGTCGCTACACACGCCCAAGCTTACCACCCCTCTGCTACTTTTGACGCCAGCAGCTTCTCGGCGGCCTCCACACGCCTATCCACCAGCCAAAACCTGCAGCTCTGGCGGTCCTTACACTTTAGCCCATGCTTTAACACCAGTTGCGCCAACATCTCTAGCCGCTCCAATCTTCGCCAGCTTCCGTCTCTTACCCACAGGTAGCGCCCTACCACCAGCTACGCCCTCTTGCGCTAGTCTTCACAAGGGGAACCCCCAGTCTCTACACCAGCAGCCCTGTCTTCTTCAGCTTCTCTGTCGCCAGCCCGTTGGCTAAGGCTTCCACGTCCAGTCTTTAACGCCAACACCTACAGTAGCTAGCCTGTCGGCTTCTTTTGATGCCAGCACTTCTCTTGCTGCCAAACACAAACCCTGGCCTCTGCTCTCCACAAGGGAGGCTCCCAGCTTCACACGACGGCTTTGTCCAATCTTGCCTCACAAACGAACCCAGAGGCAGCTCCTCTTCTCTAGTTGGCACACTCCGGTCGTCACACCTTCAGTCACCAGCCCGTCAGCTGCACGCGCCCGAGAACCCCCAAGAACAACATAGCGGCCTCTCTCCTTTTCTTCTGCAGGCTGCGCCGACTCTCCATGCGAGCTTCTGGATTGCTTCCTTCACGTGCATCGCCAACGCTGGCAGCAACTCTAGCCTCCACGCCAACCTTTTCCAGCTAGCCACGTTGATCCCTTTTTTTATTTTTCTTAAAGCCACCAATTATTCCTTTTCACACCAAATGCCCAAGGCAACACTAATCACTTTAATTTTCTAATTGCCCATGCTTTCATACACTTCAATGCAACCCACGATGTCGGCTCATTTTTTTGGGACGTGTACACATATTCAGGCTACCGACCAATTAATATCATCTCCAGTGGACCTCGTTCCGGACAGGCCTGCACGAGCCTCAAAACAAATCCATCCACACTGAACACCTGGCAACGCATTCCCTAGCAAAACCTTCACACCTGCCATGCACACGTATGTACATGAGCCCAAAATACCTCTCAGAAAAACGCCTGACATACTTTGCCAACACCCCATCTGCTAGAGCATTCATGCTCAGCAGCGAAAGATAAAGTCCAGTAGCTATCCACCAGGATCAAAAGGAAACAACTCCAACTCACCATCCCATTCCCTAACATCCTTGAAACACCATGGCTGCATCAGTGCATACCAAACGTCAACCACATGCATCAGAAAATCATCCACGTTCACTTTACCCACAACAAACCTCCTCGTTTTCAAAACCTGTGGCATTAGAGCATCTAGCATCCCATTCATCACCAGTGAAGGCCGGGTTCCAGCATCTTGACCTTTCTGCACACCGAAATCCACATCCTCTCCAACGGGAGTGTCCACCAGCACTTCTAGCTCTTGTAAAATAGGCATCTCTTCACAACCATACAACTCAACTGGTTCAGAACCCTTGTCATCCATGCACTTTGCCTTTAGCATCTCAGCAACATGCAAAGTAGCCTTAGCTACACTCTCAACCATATCTGCATCCATGTCCATCTCTGACTCCTGTTCATCAAGGCTAGCAACTTCCCATATATCATCCTCAAGCACACTACTCTCATCACAATGCTCTTCATCAGCCAAATCTACATGCATACCTTCTTGAATGTTGCCAACCCCCCTGGTATCATTGTCCAAAGACTCCCCAGCACACAATGCATCAGATGGAAAAACATCCTCATCATTCATCATCACAGGTACCAGACCACCATCAAGCTGTCCAAGAAAATCCATAATAATAGGATCTTCCTCCACGCTCTCCACATCCGCATCACAAACCATCTTCACTTGATCACAAGTCTCTACCCCATCCTCCTCCCTTGACTCAAGAAAAGAATCATCCTCAAAGCATCCTGTATCCAGCTCCTCTTCCTTCTTATCATCAGCCAATCCCAAGGCATCATCCTCTTTGCTTCCATGTGCATGCATGTCATCCAGATCCAAATGCTTATGATCTCCAATAGAACCTTCCAACTCACTGTCATGTACAGCCATAACGTCCTCATCCAAAGAAGAATCCACTGGCAACTCCTCATCTGCAAAAGTCTCCTTCACCTTCTTTTCATCCACCTTCACCTGCTTTAAAAACTTTGGAAAAAAATCAGAAGGCACATAAAACATTCCCCTTTGCACCTGTATCGGCCTTCGAGACTCTTGTCTAATCAAACTTTGCATAGGACTCTTATCCACCTCAACCAAATTTACTTGCATATCCCTTACAGACACAACACCTTCATACGGATAAATACCCATCTCCATCTGCTTCAAAAACTTGCCTTCCTTTTCCCTAGCAACCCTAACTGCATCATCAAATGACGTGGGATTCTTTAACTCAACCCTGACCTTCAAATGGGGTAACAAACCATCAATAAACAAGCTTTTCTTCAAAAACATAGGAGGAACTTCCTGTTTCAATGTCATATACCACTTACTCCATAAACATGTAAATACCTTCACAAAATCATCCAGTGATTGCCCATGGACCTGCTTCAAGACGCTCAACTCCTGCCAAATCACACTCGAATCCTCCACTTGCTGAAAATGCTCCAAAAGGCCTTCTTTCAACCTGTCTAAGGTCAAAACACCAGCATCCTGTGCTTCAAAACCCTTAAGCCAGCTTCGGGCATCTCCCTTCAAGAAAATCTTAACCAGCTTCAGAACCTGCACTTCATCTGTCACATGATTGCTAATGCATGCCAACTCCATTTGCTCCAAAAAATCACACACATCTTCACCCTTCCTGCCATGAAATTCAGGATAAGACCACATCCTGACAACCTGTAACAGTCCCTGAGCTCTCCTCAGTGGAACACACGCCCTTCTAGGCAAAGAACGCCGCCAGAGCTATCCTCAGTGGGGGCACCAGAAGGATGTGAGGTGAAAAAAAGAAGAAAGAACCACTGCCTCTATAGCCCTTCACCTCCCAAACTTGGAAAACAACAACACAACGGAGGCACCACTAGCCACCGATTGGAACACTCACCATTCACCACCCAACCCACGCCAGACAAATAGCACAAAATAGGGGCACCATAGACAAAGCAAACACCCAGCAATTTATTTCCAGTCACAACACTTCATACAAGCTTCTCCCAACATAGAAGCCTTACTCACACAACCACAAACACTGACTCAGACCTGTCACTGCCAAGGATACACCACATCCCCAATCACCGCATGATCCACTCGCCTGCGTGCTGTGCCAATCACACCAGAAAGAACCCGGCCACTCACTCTTCAGAAGGCGCCCCACCAGCTAACCCTCTACTCTTTGTAGCCCATCATTTCTGTATGTGTCGCCAGCTCGACCAACATCTCTCTCTCTCTCTGACTCTCTGTGCTGATCCTCTTTCACCTGAAGCTTATCTGCAGTGCTACCAGCCCACCACCAAGCAGCAACACGCAGCTGCACCCCACTTCACTCACACTCGAGCTACCTGCTCTTGCTGTCCACGAAACTCCAAAACCCAACAGCTTCATGGCTCCTTCCACTTCCGGCTTCAGCTCTCACTCCGCAGACTGACCAAGCTCTCCCTAGTCCCTTCACGACTGTCGCCAGCCTAAACCTTTAACTTCATCTCTGCGCCACCCACTACGCCAACCAGCCTTGCCTTCGGTCGCTAGCTCTCCCACACACAACTGCGCTCGAGTCTTGTCTTGCACCTTGATGCTAGCAACTCCACTAGCTTCCACACGGCCAGCCTCACCACCACCCCTCTGCTACTTTTGACGCCAGCAGCTTCTCGGTGGCCTCCACACGCCTGTCCACCAGCTAAAACCTGCAGCTCAGGCGGTCCTTACACTTCAGCCCACGCTTTAACACCAGTTGCGCCAGCATCTCTAGCCGCTCCAATCTTCGCCAGCTTCCGTCTCTTTCCCACAGGCAGCGCCCTACCAGCAGCTGCGCCCTCTTGCGTTAGTCTTCACAAGGGGGACCCCCATTCTCTACACCAGCAGCCCTGTCTTCTTCAGCTTCTCTGTCGCCAGCCCGTTGGCTAAGGCTTCCACGTCCAGTCTTTAATGCCAGCACCTGCAGTAGCCAGCCTGTCGGCTTCTTTTGACGCCAGCACTTCTCTTACTGCCAAACACAAACCCTGGCCTCTGCTCTCCACAAGGGAGGCTCCCAGCTTCACACGACAGCTCTGTCCAATCTTGCCTCACAACGAACCCAGAGGCGGCTCCTCTTCTCTAGTTGGCACACTCCGGTCGTCGCACCTTCAGTCACCAGCCCGTCAGCTGCACACGCCCGAGAACCCCCAAGAACAACACAGCGGCCTCTCTCCTTTTCTTCTGCAAGCTGCGTCGACTCTCCATGCGAGCTTCTGGATTGCTTCCTTAAAGTGCATCGCCAACACTGGCAGCAACTCTAGCCTCCACGCCAACCTTTTCCAGCTGGCCACATTGATCCCTTTTTTTATATCATTCCTTTTCACACCAAATGCCCAAGGCAACACTAATCACTTTAATTTTCTAATTGCCCATGCCTTCATACACTTCAATGCAACCCACGATGCCCGCTCATTTTTTTGGGACGCGTACAATTATTCAGGCTACCGAGCAGTTAATATCATCTCCAGCAGACCTCGTTTCTGGACAGGCCTGCACGAGCCTCAAAACAAATCCATCCACACTGAACACCTGGCAATGCATTCCCTAGCAAAATCTTCACACCTGCCATGCACACGTATGTACATGAGCCCAAAATACCTCTCAGAAAAACGTCTGACAACAGCCACGTGAAAAGCTGCAAAAAATTCAAAGGGTCTATAAATGGGGAAAAATTGTACTCACCTAGCTATAGGCGTGGCTATGAATGTGGCTACGAGCACGCGGCGATAGTCCTACAAATAATTTTTTTAATAACCATATCTCACCCATTATGTCCCAATTTTTTTTCTTAAATTTGTACATTTTTAAAGACACTTAAACACTTTAAACACCGAAAAATGCAATACAAAAATTTCATGGTCTTTACTTCTTACAAATTATATACAAAGTTGCAAAATACATCAGGTGTTTATGTTCCAAAAATGAATAAAGATGAAGACACTAATTAAACTAATTCATTATCTTCATCTTAATCTTTGTTCACACCTTCACCACGTTCACCACCACTTTTAGTATCCTCATCTTTCTATGTAAAATAGTGATACAATGCAAACACATTAGCCACAAGAAAAACAAGTTGGTTGATAATTAAAAATCATGTTTAGAGTCTCACCAAGTTGTTATATATTGAGCTCTTTGGATATCTGTTTCAGTGACCACTCCTTGGTGTTTGAGCCACTCCCAAGTTGCTTCGTTGTTGTACCTATTTTCCCTAGATGTTGGGGGCGACCTGTTACCCTTCCCTACAACAAATTTCAACATGCATGAGATATGAAAAGCATGACGACACATGAAGTAAACTTAGTAAAAAATGTCAAAGAGAAAACTTACAAATCCTGCGAGATAGCTTGCCTTTCCCCCGGATCCATACTTCATTACACCATACTTCAACACTTGATTCACGCTGGTCTAAACTCCATTGAAGCAGTTACAATGGCAGATAAATTCTTTCCAACGAGTTTCTTGACCATTCAATTTCACCTACTTGTTCAAGTGGTTGACGAGATTGCTATAGTAGGTGTTGTTCATAGTCGATGGATATTCTTCCTCGAGAGTTTATGAAGGCAATGAAAGGTTTTGTTCTTCAAAAAGCTCGCCCTGAGGGAACTATGGCAATGGAATGGCTTGTTTAATAATCTCTTGTATATATAACAGAATTTCTTAGTACGTCGGACCTAGATATGCCAGCATTATGGACACAAGCAGAGGATGATCGGCTGGTTGGAGAAGAGCCTCAAGGACAAGGGTTTCAGAGAACAATGGATATGGCATTGTGAGAGAATATTAATAGATTTTGTATCCTCAACTCAAGTGCTACAGAGAAATGGATCGAGAGGTATAACCTAGCAAAGAGGGAAAGAGACCGCGATCGTTCAAATTTTAGAAAGAGTCGAACAACTAGAGCATTGCCATACCCAGATTCACTTTCTCAACTTCCAGAATTTCCTTCCAGTAGATGGCTTCAACAAACCATACAACAAGAAAAACAAAGTGGCAAGGTTATAAGTGACAAGGAGGAGTAGCTTGCATATGGTTTTGATTACCATGTAAGTGGGTTTTCTATGTACTGAAAAAATTGTAAGACATAGTCTTGTATAAGCTTTTGTTCTTGATACAATTTTATTATCTTTTTTTGCTTACACTATCGCAAATTTAGTGCACTTTGGTCATGCAGTCATCACTTTCAACTGGAGTGAATAGATAAGAAGAGAACAACATTTGATTGTGGTGTCAAAGCGAATTTCATGCAAGAAAGATGTTCAAGTGCAAGTGATCTAAGGAGTGAAGTTGGCATGCTTTGGAACGATACAAGGCATTATCAAGGTTAGTTTCATAAAGTTTTCTATGTTCATTTTCTATCTGATGTGGTTCAAGGTAGTGACTCAAGGACCACAAGCAACCATGTTCAGAGATAAGAGTGGATTTGTTCAAGTAAACTCCAAAAAGATATGGACAAAACAAAGGGACACATTTGTGCTACCAGAGCATTGCGAGCAGGTCATCTTCAAGGTGGACCCGAGAGATCATAGGTGGTTGTTTGTAATCCAAATTGATCCACACAGTAAACAAACAAATGAAGATATGGAAATTTTAGATGTAGTAGAGATTAAGGAACCCACTCAAGTAGCACAAGAAATAGATATTGATCTCATTGAACAACTAGAAGAAGGATCAAATGAATGTATAGTAATTCAACAATTACGAGCACTTGAATCAGAAGCAAACACAACAACTAATCTGGAATTCTAAGAAGAAATAGAAGAACAACTTTCAACACAACCACCTCTATTGCTGCCTGAAATAGAAGAGGACGATAGAGAGGCTACACCTATTGAGACGAAGATGCAGATGGAGAGGTATTTCTGGAAAAAGATGTATTCAGAGCCATAGATCTAGCTCAGGATCAGTGAGTTGATGATGAGCTAGAACATATTATTTTAATTTTATTATCCAAGAAATACTTGGTTTTTGTCAATGTTGTCTTTTTTTGCACACTTACTTTTTTATAAGTCCAAAATAAAAATTTAAAAAATTACTTTTCGATGCTTTTTTGATGCTTATTTCGACCTTCATTTTAACGCGGTTTTCAAATGTTATTTCAATGCCTATTTTGATGCTTCTTTGTAATGGCTATTTCGATGATTATTTCAATGACATATTTCGATGCGTATATTGATGGGTATTGACGGTGGGAAAACCGTCAATACTAGGTGTCATAAATAGGTCATCCTGTAGTAGTGTTGTATGACATACTGTGATTTCTTGTCATTTATATCCGCATGAAGCACAACCTTATAAGAAGAAACACATCAAGTGTAAATTAAACATGCATAAGTATGATATAATAAAAGCTTATAGTAAGAATTTACTTGTTCACGATGGTGGGGTAGCACAAATGTGTCCCTCTCTGTTTGCTAAAATAATCACCCAACTTTTTTTACTTGTGGCTAACGTTGTTGCGTTATATCACTATTTAATGCAGGAAGATGAGGATGCTAAAAGTGACATCAATGATGAAGGTCATGGTGCACGTGGTGAAGATACAGGTGAAGATGAAGATGAAGACAATGAATTAATTTAATTAGTGTCTTTGTCTTTATTCATTTTTGGGACATAAACACTGCAACTTTGTAGATAATTTAAAAGTAAAAAAAACCATGACATTGTTGTATTACAAATTTTTTGTGTGTTTTGAGTGTTTAGGCGTCTTAAAAAACGTTTAAATAATGTGATTTTAAAAAACAGGGACAAAATGGGTGAGATATGTGAGGACACATGTTCCCACATATCTCACCCATTCTATCCCCGTTTGTTTTCGAGATAGGACGTGACTATAGCTATGCATGGCTATATGCGCTACTGTAAATGTGGTTATTTACTCGGTTGTAGTCCAAGCTCGTAGCTGCATTCATAAGTGTGCTAATAGCTGCATTAATATTTTTTTCCATTTTTAGATCCTTTGAAATTTTATCGGCTCTTCATGCGACTCTACTCTTTGTTTTTTGTAGTGGAATGTGGCGATGCAAGGAGAGCATAGTTCTCTTTTTGGAGTATGATTCATTTATGTGGAGCCAAATATGAAAGGAAAGTGACTAGAATAGAAGTGTAGTTGGTAGGATAGTCGGGACCATGTTTATTGGACTTAACATGAGAGAGAGAGAGAGAGAGAGAGAGAGAGAGAGAGAGAGAGAGAGAGAGAGAGAGAGCAACTTTGGGTTCTTGAAAAAGGCATATTTGATAATTCTCTAAAAATAACAACACTCAAGAAGTTCATGAAGAATCAAGAAATTATGTTACAGTGAAATCATTGGATGATTCATGGCATGTTTTACTATAATTAATCAATATGCAAGGTAAGATAAGCATTTGGGGTTCCTATTTAACATTTAAAACTGTTGGTTAGAGAAGGCAAGTATATACATGTCACATGCCATCATGCAGATTGTGGTGGGCTAGTTGTGGGTGTCATCACACCACCTAAGGATAGAGACAAGGATGTAGACCTCGTGAGGAGAGGATATGCACTATGTGCTAGCAAGAGGTTGAGTCAGAGAAGCACTTCATGTGTAGGTGCACCATATATTATGAGTCTCGAGGGATGTTCCATTGTCTCTTCAGAGAGGGGTTTGGACCCTTATTTAGGATCATGAATTACCCAAATCAGTGATGCATGGGGGAAACCATCACTCAGTTCTTGCGACCAAAAGAGGATGTCCCACACCAGACATTAATGACATACCCATAGTCTTATTGAGTGACACATTCTCGAGTGCCGAACCACCTACTAGATTGCATTCCTGTGTGACTCTAGGCCGAGCCATGGCACTATAGTGAGCCCGATGTCCTAGACTCCCTGGGCCTTGCGAGGAACACAGACATTAGCCCTAGCTTGAGGAGATCTTGGAGATGCAAAGAACCACCTTTCCATGTCCAGTGGACCTGCAGGGCCTTCTACAGGCTGACACCATGCTTGATATCCTTGATGGCCCCCTCTTGCAACCAGGGGGCTAGCTCCATTAGTTGTATGATGATGATGGACCCACTTTGTATCACATGGTTTGAATTGGGCATTCCCACCTCATAACTCTAGTTTTTTATTCTCTTTTCTACCATGATGACTATTGTATCACTTTTGGTCTCATAGACCCATTAGGTCTTTTGAAGTCGTTTCATAAACCTTTATTTCTTTCTTTCTGTCTCTATCTCTCACACACACCGCTCTCTTCTCTCTCTCACACATACACCACTCTCTTCTCTCTCTCTCTCTCTCTCTCTCTCTCTCTCTCTCTCACACACACACACACCCACACACACACACATGTACACATCCCTCTCTCCTCTCTCTCTCACACACACACATACACATCTTTCTCCCTCTCTTTCTCTCACTCTCTCTCTCTCACACACACACACACAAACCCACTGACCTGCCACCACAGGAGGCTAGAGAGTAGGCGTGGCTAAATTCAGAGGCTCAAGAATGGGTAGTAGGATGGTGGAAATCATCTCTCTCTCTCTCTCTCTCTCTCTCTCTCTCTCTCTCTCTCTCTCTCACACACACACACACACACACACACACACACACGCGCGCGCACACACACACACACACACACACACCCTTGTCCCTCTATCACTCACTCACACACATACATACATACCTTTCTCTCTCTCTCTCTCTCTCTCTCTCTCTCTCTCTCTCTCTTGGTGTTACTCTTGAAATTTTGCGGGAGCGATCTCTTTTAAATTTTGTATTTAAACACATGCAAACGTCGCCTAAGTGATGCCACTGTAAAAATTGAGTTTACAAGTGTCATTACAGACACCGTATAAGTGACACATAATAAGCCGTTTATGTGATGCTAGATTGTGTCGCATATACGATGACTATCATCGCTTAAATGTCACCCACTTAAAAATGCGTCATTCTTAAATCGTCTCACTAAATTAAGGAAGGTAAAAATAAGTCCCCTGTGTATCTTCATGTAGATGATTTGAGGAAGCCCCCACTATGACAAGTATAAGAAACCAACAGGAGAGGTAGATAGAGTGCATCTTGAAGGTGGGGGCTTCTCATCTCGAAAGCATGAGAACACCAGACACTTTCGTGCATATATCATAAGTTAATTTGTCATATTTACTCAATGTGTTTATGCATATCGTGTGCCATATGTGTGATCAATTGTCCTTAATGAATGTGTGTAGAAGAAGGTTTGTGCTTGTGCACAAGACGAGTCTGACTATGCATGGAGGTATAGAACATTGGCAGCATGACATTACCAAACACTTCTGAGCATATTTTGTAAGTGAATCCCTTATATTTACTCAATGTGTTTATGCATATCTTGTATCATATGTGTGCTCAATTGTCTTTATCATTGTGTGTAGAAAAGATAACTCATCGTGCCTATGCACAAGATGAGTGTGACTATGCATGGAGGTACAAAACATCTATTTAGGTACTATTAAGCTAAAATCAAAGAGTTAGCAAAATTGCGAGCTATAGTTTTATCATGAGTTTCACGTACCAAAAGGAACTTTGTGTAAGTTTAATGCCAAGGTTGACTACAACAAAAGATGTCATGGCTTCAAGAGTGCAATATTCATAATTGATGTTTGCATAATTATAGGACCATGTGATCAATGTAAAGGTCGAATCTCAGGAATATTGTTGAGAATGTGGTGAAGGAGGCCGCATAGTTCTCTTTTTGGAGTATGGTTCATTTATGTGAAGCCAAATATGAAAGCAAAGTGGCTAGAATAAGAGTGTAGTTGATAGGATAGTAGGGACTACATGTATTGCACTTAACATGTAGATGAGTCTTAGTGATGTGGCTAGCTTATGGGCCACTTGCTTGGCATATTGTGAGTCTGAGTGATGTGGAAAGCTTATTTGTGTGGTGATTGGTCGCTCTTTATAGCTACTTAGTGATGTGGAAAACTTCTTTGTGTGGAGATTGGTACTCTTTATAGCTACTAGTCTCCACTTATTTGTGTGGAGATTGGTACTCTTTATAGCTACTAGTCTCCACTTATTTGTGTGGACATTGGTAGCTTTTTATAGGTATTTTTAGTGTGATTTGAATTTAATTGTATAGAGTGTGATTTATTTGTAGTAGATCTTAATTAATACAATGAGAGTGTGATCTGCTTTGGGCTTCTCATTTGTATTAGAGATGAATACAATGACAGTGTGATGTCCTTGTTGCATTGAGTGATAGGGTTTATTCGTGTGTGTGTGTGTGTGTGTGTGAGAGAGAGAGAGAGAGAGAGAGAGAGAGAGTGAGAGAGAGAGAGAGATTTGCTTTGGGCTTCTCATTTGTATTAGAGATGAATACAATGAGAGTGTGATGTCCTCGTTACCTTTTGTAGCCTAACACCCTTGCACAAAATCAAGCAAGGGTGTGAGGCCACCTGGCTGACGCTTTAAAAAACAAGAAAACATCTCTCACGTGGCTCACGCTTAAAAAAACAAGAAAACATTTTTGTATTGATCTCTGAACTGCACTAACCCTTTGATAAGAATCATAGCCCACAGAGAAGTGTGATGGACCTCGAGAAGCTGAAGGAGGAGAAGGAATAATGTCTCACCAAGCTGAGACTGCACGACAACGGCTCCCGCAATATCAAGAAGAATACGACACTAAAGACGAGTATGGCGGCAGGCAACAGGGATGGTGCTATTGGCGTGCAACATGAAGGCCTGCATGCCTATGAAGGTGCCCATGTGCAAGCTACCAGCTTTGGCAGGCTCTGAGGCCAAACTACTGCCCAATCCGAAGCCTTCAGCCGCTATCTATTTATTGCACCTCCACTTAGTCTTCCAAGAAGGAACAACTCTACTAGCATGGTCATCACTCATGGCAGCGAGGCCACCAACCATGCACTTACACGTGTTCAGGCTATGGTGGGCAGGCCTGCTAAAATGTCCACGAAGTTGCTTTCTGGATGGCTGCTCATCCGACTCGTGGCAAGCCGAGTAATACGGGTAAACCCATGAAGCCCAGCTACATACCAGCTTCTAAACTGCCCGTCAGTCCTGCTAGGCTCAAGTCCAAGGTTCTGGCCAATTCCAAGCCTCTAGTTGTGCACCGTACTTCCTCCTCTTCTTCAAAGCAGGCAGGCAAGGGAAACTCTGGAAAATCTATCGTCCAACGTCTCGAGTTTTAAGTATAAAGCGGCCAACAGCACACTCAAAGATGAAGATTGTTGAGGCCGGTTTCGAAGTGAAATGGAGGTTCACCAAATCATCATCGCTTATTGCACATGATAAGAAGGATGGATATGATAAGGAGGATGCAGATGAGGAGGAGCATGTCGATGGTGCAGCAAGTTTCCAAGTGTCCCTTCAAGTCACTGCAGGCAGATTCTTGACACCCAATTTCATCTGGCAGATAAGGAGATTGTTGAAAATTGGGAGTGAGAAGAAGCTTTTAGATGCCTTAGAAGAAGTAAAAAGGTTCTCAAGCTTTGTCATTGCAAGAGTAGAGAAATCTGTGTATGAAGAAATCAAAGGGATCCTTAAAGCTAACGAATCCAAACCACAACACCACACAGATTGTAATGCAACCACAGAGATAGGAACCTTTTCCTTTGATGAATTGAGAAAGATGAACTATCTGCAGGCTGCCTTATCAGAGTCAATGAGCCTATACCCTCCCACACCATCTGATTGCAAATATGCAGCACAAGATGATACTCTACCAGGTCTCAAGTTCTTAAGGGTTATCGAGTGTCATACAATGTGTTTGTAATGGGCAGGGCACATAAAGTATGGGAAAAAGACTGCCTTGCATTCCGGCCTAAGAGGTGGTTGTGGGAAGATGGGCAATATGTTTCTATGAATCCTTACAAGTATCCCATGTTTTGTACTCACCTAGCTATAGGCGTGGCTATGAATGTGGCTACGAGCACGTGGTGATAGTCCTACAAATAATTTTTTTAATAACCATATCTCACCCATTATATCCCAATTTTTTTTCTTAAATTTGTATGTTTTTTAAAAACACTTAAACACCGAAAAATGCAATACAAAAATTTCATGGTCTTTACTTCTTACAAATTATATACAAAGTTGCAAAATACATCAGGTGTTTATGTTCCAAAAATGAATAAAGATGAAGACACTAATTAAACTAATTCATTATCTTCATCTTAATCTTTGTTCACACCTTCACCACGTTCACCACCACCTTCATCATCACCACCACTTTTAGTATCCTCGTCTTTCTATGTAAAATAGTGATACAATGCAAACACATTAGCCACAAGAAAAACAAGTTGGGTGATAATTAAAAATCATGTCTAGAGTCTCACCAAGTTGTATATTGAGCTCTTTGGATATTTGTTTCAGTGACCACTCCTTGGTGTTTGAGCCACTCCCAAGTTGCTTCGTTGTTGTACCTATTTTCCCTAAATGTTGGGGGCGACCTGTTACCCTTCCCTACAACAAATTTCAACATGCATGAGATATGAAAAGCATGACGACACATGAAGTACTTAGTGAAAAATGTCAAAGAGAAAACTTACAAATCGTGCGAGATAGCTTGCCTTTCCCCCGGATCCATACTTCATCACACCGTACTTCAACACTTGATTCACGCTGGTCTAAACTCCATTGAAGCAGTTACAATGGCAGATAAATTCTTTCCAACAAGTTTCTTGACCATTCAATTTCACCTACTTGTTCATGTGGTTGACGAGATTGCTATAGTAGGTGTTGTTCGTAGTCGATGGATATTCTTCCTCGAGAGTTTATGAAGGCAATGAAAGGTTTTGTTCTTCAAAAAGCTCGCCCTGAGGGAACTATGGCAATGAAATGGCTTGTTTAATAATCTCTTGTATATATAACAGAATTTCTTAGTACGTCAGACCTAGATATGCCACCATTATGACACAAGCAGAGGATGATCGGCTGGTTGGAGAAGAGCCTCAAGGACAAGGGCTTCAGAGAACAATTGATATGGCATTGTGAGAGAATATTAATAAATTTTGTATCCTCAACTTTAGTGCTATGGAGAAATGGACCGAGAGGTATAACCTAGCAAAGAGGGAAAGAGACCGAGATTATTCAAATTTTAGAAAGAGTCGAACAACTAGAGCATTGCCATGCCTAGATTCACTTCCTCAACTTCCAGAATTTCCTTCCAGTAGATGGCTTCAACAAACCATACAACAAGAAAAACAAAGTGGCAAGGTTATAAGTGACAAGGAGGAGTAGCTTGCATATGGTTTTGATTACCATGTAAGTGGGTTTTCTATGTACTGAAAAAAATTGTAAGACATAGTCTTGTAGAAGCTTTTGTTCTTGATATTTACTCAATGTGTCTATGCATATCTTGTACCATATGTGTGCTCAATTGTCTTTATGACTATGTGTAGAAAAAGATAACTCATCGTGCCTATGCACGTAGTAAACAAATATTTGAAGATATGGAAATTTTAGATCTATTAGAGATTGAGGAACCCACTCAAGAAGCACAAGAAAGAGATATTGATCCAATTGAACAACTAGAAGAACGATCAAATGAGTGTATAGTAATTCAACAATTACTAGCAGTTGAACCTGAAGCAAACACAACAACTAATCTAGAATTTGAAGAAGAAATAGAAGAACAAATTTTAACGTAACCACCTATAATGCTTCAAATAGAAGAGGACGATACGAAGGCTACACCTATTGACGAAGATGCAAATGGAGAGATATTTCTAGAAATAGATGTATTCGGAGCCATGGATCTAGCTGAGGATGAGTGAGTCGATTGATGAGCTAGAACATCTCATTTCAATTTTATTTGCCAAGAAATACTTGGTTTTTGTCAATGTTATTTATTGCACACTTACATTTTTTTAAATCCAAAATAAAAAGTAAAAAAATTTACTTTTCGATGCTTTTTTTGACGGTTATTCCAACTTTTATTTCGACGCGGTTCTCAACTATTATTTGGACACCTATTTCGACGCTTCTTTGTGATAGTTATTTCGACGCGGTTCTCAACTATTATTTGGACACCTATTTCGACGCTTCTTTGTGATAGTTATTTCGATGATCATTTTGATGGTGTATTTTGACATGTATATCGAGGGGTATTCTGATGGCATGGAAACCGTTGATACTAGGCATGGAAAATGGGTCATCCTGAAGTAGTGTTGTATGACATACCACCATTTCTTGTCATTTATATCCACATGAAGCACAACCTTATAAGAAGAAACGCATCAAGTGTAGCATAAACATGCATATGTATGATATAATAAAAGCTTAATATGTTAAGAATTTACTTGTTCACAATGGTGAGGTAGCACGAATGTCTTCCTCTTTTTTTCCTAAAAGAAACACCCAACTTGTTTTGCTTCTAGTGGCTAACATGTTTGCATTGTATCACTATTTAATGTAGGAAGACGAGCATGCTGAAAGCGACGGTGATGATGAAGATCGTGGTGCACATGGTGAAGATGCAGGCAAAGATGAAGATGAAGATGATGACAATTAATTAATTTAAGTATTGTCTTCGTTTTTATTCATTTTTGTGACCTAAACACCTTCATATGTATTTTGAAACTTTGTATATAATTTTAAAGGGAAAAAAAACATGACATTGTTGTATTACAAAATTTTTGTGTGTTTTAAGTGTCTTAAAAAACATTTAAATAAATTATTTTTTTTACAGATAGGATGTGACTATAGTTGTGCGTGGCTATATGCACTACTGTAAATGGAGTTATTTACATGGTCGTAGTCGCGTGCTCGTAGCCGCATACATAGGTGCGCTAATAGCTGCATGAATGTTTTTTTCCATTTATAGATCCTTTTGTCGGCTCTTCATATGCGGCTCTAGTCTTCATTTATTGTAGTGGAATCTGGTGATGGAGGGGGAGCATATTTCTTTTTTTGGAGTATGGTTCGTTTATGTGGAGCCAAATATGAAAGGAAAGTGGCTAGAATAAGAGTGTAGTTGGTAGGATAGTAGGGACCATGTTTATTGGACTTTACATTTAGACGAGTATTAGTGATGTGGATATCGGCCACTTTGTTGGCATGTTTTGAGTCTTAGTGATGCGGAATACTTATTTGTGTGGAAATTGGTAGCTCTTTATAGCTACGTTGCATTAGAGAGTGATAGGGTTTTTTCGTGAGTGTGAGAGAGAGAGAGAGAGAGAGAGAGAGAGAGATTTGCTTGAGCCTCTCACTTGTATTAGAGATGAATACAATGAGCGTGTGGATGTCCTTGTTGTTGCATTAGAGAGTGATAGGGTTTATTCTTTAGAGAGAGAGAGCAGTTAACTTAGGGTTCTCGCTAAACAAGGCATATTTGATAATTCTCCAAAAATAACAACACCCAAGAGGTTCACAAAGAATCAAGACAGTGGAATCATTGGAAGATTCCTCGCATGTTTTTTACTATAATTAATCAATATGCAAGGCGAGAGAAGCATTTGGGGCCAAGATTAAAACGTGGATTTTAACATTTAAAAATTGTGGACAAGTCAACCTCGCAGAGGCCGGCTTGCCGCCGGCAGCTGGGCCTGCACCCGCGTGCAGTAACGAGAGAGGAGGAACAGGTCGCCTACGACGCGGCGCTATATAACATCTCGTAGGATCTATGTCGAGCACTAGTGTCTGCGTTCGTTAATTCTGCATTTCCGCTATCATCAATTAATCCAAACATTTCAAAAAAAACGAACTAAATGGCGCCCGCCTTTCCTGTGCTCGTGAGCACGGCAGTTCTAGTTGTCCTACTCCTGCAGGCCGGCCCTCATCCCAGTTGGGTGAGCGCCGCGGATGAGGACCCCCTGCAGGACTTCTGCGTTGCCCTCAACTCCGCGGAGCAGCAACAGCAGCTGGGCATGCTCACCTTCAACGGGCTGGCCTGCAAGCCCGCCGCCAACGTGAAGTCCTCCGACTTCGCCTCGCCGCAGCTACGCCAGGCGGCTAACTTCACAGGTGAGCTGGGTGTGGCCGTCAACCTTGCCAGCGCGGCCTCCTTCGGGGCGCTGAACACCCAGGGCCTCTCTGTCGCGCGCATCGACTATAAGCCCAAGGGCCTCAACCCCCCGCATGTACACCCGCGTGCCACCGAGGTGCTTTACCTGGCCGAGGGCACGTTGCTTGTGGGCTTCGTCTCCACTGCGCCAAACAACACCCTCTTCTACCAGACCATCTATGCCGGTGACCTCTTCGTCTTCCCTCGTGGCCTCGTACACTTCCAGCTCAACCCGCACAAGTCCAAGACCGCCTTGGCCATCTCTTCCCTCAATAGCCAGAACCCGGGCGTCTCTCAGCTGGCTGCTGCCCTCTTTTCTTCCAAGACGCCCCTCCCTGACGAAGTTCTCGAGGCCACCCTTGGCATCGACGACGACGATGTGCACCGCCTCATCGCCAGCGTTCAGAAGACCCTCACTTAGACGCTCCAGCTCCCGCTTGTAGTTTGATATTGAATAACACAATTAATTCTTACATTTTCTATAAAGGAACAATATTTTAACGTCCTTGCAGTGCTGTTGTGCCCTCAGACGCCGCGCGTCTTCCAAGGTATCTCCAAGTAGTATATGTATATCACCTCCTCTAATTGCTTGTATGACGTTACATCGGGTGTGTTTGCATCACACCATTCTCGGTCTGCACCGATCTCAAAAAGATATCTCCCATGTTTAGGAACTGACTATGCTTTTCTAAAGGGAGTGGGACTAAGAATCTTGCATCTTGCAAGAAGAAACAAAATAACAGTAACATCTATCGAATGACACATATAATATGAAATGGTCTAACAACACAACACAGAAAAAAATCCAAAAGAATGAAAATCCTACTGAATATATGGTAGAGTTGCAATGCCCAGCAACAACTGACCTCAACTAATACTAAACCTAAAAATCCAATCTGGTTTTAATTTTGATTCCAATTTCCATTTCATTTTGCAAGAATCATCATTAAAGCAAGCTCTACCTTACAATAGATATCCGAATTGCCCTTCTTTTCGAGCTCTGCTAATTCCACATTCTTATGCTTGCATTGTGTTGGGTTTGATTCTCTACAATCCATATGTCTTTGTGCCCGTAAGACTGATTGATTGTTTGAACGTCCTCATCTTACAAGATTTTTAGTGCTAAATCTTCTTTGACCATTGGCATAGCTTCACACAATCGAATATCGCACTGAAGCTAAATGAAGCACCTAGACTAAACACTCTTCGATTGCCAGAATTCAGTTTCTTTAATTTTGGCTCCTTTTTTTTGACTTGGATGCGTTCGGTCAAGTCTTCATCATTGACTACTTTTTGATGCTACAAATTTTCTCTTCCTTTATATGTTCCTCACACTCGTAATCATTTCTTAGGCCTGATTTACTCTCCAAGGTTTTTAGATATGAATAAATTGGATTCTCAAAGTAACTTAAACCGCATTATGGCCATTTCAAGTATCAAGTGATTATGTGTATCCTTCTTGAGCAAATGGAACAAGCAGTTTTAGAACTTCTTAAAAATAATAATAGGCTACTGTGACGGTCCTGAATCTAACCATATCTTAATCGTACAACTTAATCTAAGAAAACATTAAACTCACTTAATCCTGCTATTTCTACATAGCGATACAATCAAATCAGCCTTCTCAAATAGCAAACAAGCATGCATGCCATATCCAAGGTCCTTATCACATACACAAAGAATCATGTAATCTCAAACAAACATTTACATGATATAAATCTCTATCAATCGCAGCATAGCATCTCAATCAATCATAATGTATGTGTCTATCTCAATATTCTATCATCATCACCATGCTCAACAACATGGTTAGTCATAATGACCAACATCCAGCCAATCTAGGGCTTTATTCGATGCGCGTCCACCCAACCTCCACATTGGACATCGCCGCTATCCCCGGTATGCCTCTTTCCGAATCTCCTCCTCTCTGGGTTCTACCACATGGCTCCCAGAGGGCATAAATCTTATTCTCTGTCTGACATTCCCTGTCTAAGAACCATCAGCCCGAATCTCAAAATCTCATGTCGAGTCTCATCATCATACACATGCATATCAATCATTTATACACATGTATATAAATCATTCATTTCAAACAAAGCAATGACAAGTCATGCTTATCAGATCTCTAGTCCATAATCTTCTAAGTGAATCATATTCAAATCAATCAGAATCAACCTCAAGTGTAAAAACAAGCTTTTAATTCAAACAGTCCTCAAAAGACCATATTAGGGAGTTTGGGAAAATCTCATTACTTTGGAAATTTTCTTTTCAATCTACTTTTTGGTGTATCTTTAACATAACTCTAAATTTGTCAGAGAATGTGGATTTAGAACCTACTCTTCAAGAGCTTTCCAACGATATGTTACATGAGGGGGTTTTGACAAAATCTTAAAAGGATTCACCATGCCCTCCATTTTTTGATCTTGCAAAATGGGAATTGGGATTTTCCCGAACTCCCTAATATGATCTTCTTAACTTCTCTTAGTCTTTTATTTCTTTCAAGTCATATAGGAATCTTTGTTTTTAATATAATTAATTATCATGTTCTAATCAATAAGATCATCTGTGGTTGCAATAGCTAAGTCATAACCATTCTTACATATTAGTCTATCCGGTCTATATAGAACATATGCGGTCTACAACCCAATGCGGGTGGAATCGCCAAAATCAGCTGTATGTGAAAGTCGACTCCAAAAATAGACTACATTTTACTTTTCAAATTTCGATTTGCATGTCCATCTACACACTGAAAGCACATAAAGTGTTTGACAAGTTTCTAGTCTAAGATGTAGTCATGCTTGCAAAAGTATAAGAAGTGTTTGACAAGTTTCCAGTTTAAGATGTTGTCATGCTTGTAAAAACACATGAAGTTTTTGACACGTTTCTAGTCTAAGATACAGTCATGCTATGTGCGGCATGCTTGCAAGAGCACAAGAAGTGTTTGACATGAAAAGTTTCTAGTCTAAGATCTAGTCATGCTTAGTGTGGCTTGCTTGTCAAACACATGAAGTGTTTGACAAGTTTCTATACAAAGACCTATGGCGCTTGCTTTCAAAATCATAAAAAGTGTTTGAACCTAAAATTACATAACCATACCACATGGATTCAAAATGTAGTCTGAAATGTAATTTCATGGATTGTAGGATATGCTTGTGGGGTATGCACCTAAAAACCACTATGTATAGAGCAAACATAAACAACCACAAAAACATAGAAGGGTACGACTAGTATGAGAACGTACTCTCACGGATAAGAAATCCAGGAGCTAGAAGCAAACATAACCTGTCCTTACTAGTATGGCTAATCAATGGGCTAACTTTAAGCTAGGCATGTTGGGAGCTTGCATTTGGTAGTTTTCGCAAAGCTTTTAGCTTTCTTGGAGCTAGTGGGCTCCTAACCTTTTTTTGCGATCATCTTGGCATGAAGGGTGATCTTATTTATGTTGAACTTCCCAATTTCTAAAGGACGTCGAATCCACAAGCTCAACCTAGCAAAGCTAGTGAAGATCCATCTCCATGGGGAGAAGATATTTCTTAGGATTTATATGTGGTGAATATTATTTTATCCTTCTTGCCCGAGTGATGGTGTGGGCAATATAGAAGACATCCCTTCTTCCTGTGGTGGAGGGGTCCTTGCTAGATGAATCATTATATAGCTACTTCTAGTTCAAAGTCTTTATTTTCTCTAGGCATACTTCACTAAGCATGAATAGGAAGGTTATTTTTTTTATGCCCAAGATTTTTTGAGAGAGTGTCTTGTTGAAATGTAGAGAGAAAGAGACGAGACAAGAGACACATCATGTACGCTCCCAAAGACTGATTCATATTGAGGACAAGATACATATATATAGGTGAGACCAAGTTAGGTAGAGTGAGCCATATATAGAGCTCCAACACCCCCACTCAAACAAGGGTCTCTAGCTATGGATGAAAAAACCCTTGGGGAGTACAAGGGAAAAACCCAAGCCCCTATACAAATGTGAAAATATGAACCAGAAGTAATGATGTGAAAGTGCATTGTGCATCTATGTACAAATATACAAAATGACCAAGAGGTCATAGTGAGCAATTGTGGAATGTGCAAAGTGCATGGTGTCTAGAAGATTACAACCATATATGTACAAAGCTACCATAAGAGTAAAGAGCCTAATCTAGAAAGAGTGAGCCCGAGGCAACTCCAAGCTCTGAGCGCAATAGAATGAAGTGTGACTCATTGAGACCTTTGGTAAGAATATCTGCAATCATCTGGTCACTTGGACAATGTTCAATCATGATAGTGCCTTTGCGTACTTCGTATCGAACATAATGGTAATGCACAGCAATATGTTTTGACTTGTTATGTTGGACATAGTCTTTTGCAAGACTAATAGCACTCTGATTATCACACCGCAAGGGTGTACTAGAAAGAGGAGAATGGCCGATATCTGTCAACACTTGTCGAAGCCAAATGAGTTCACGAGCTGCAAGTGATGCCGCAACATATTCAGATTCGGTTGTAGAAACTGCAACACAACGTTGTTTCTTGCTGGTCCAAGAAATAAGACAACCATTAATGAAGAAACAATTGCCACTAGTAGATCGCATAGATAAATGTGAGCTGGCCCAATCTGCATCTGTGTAACCCAAAAGAGAAAGAGATGGAATGGAGTCGGATGTGAATTGTCGTTGATAAACCAAACCATAATCTATAGTGCCTTTCAAGTATTTCAACACGCGCTTTGCTGAAGACCAATGCTTAAGAGAAGGACATGCAAGGTGTTGCCCGAGATAGTTAGCAATAAACAAAATGTCAAGACGAGTGTTCAAACCAACAACTTGAAGACATCCAACCAAATTAGCATATGGTTGATTTATACCAAGCTGGCCACCACCATCAGAAGTGTTTTTCATGGAACTCGCAAGACAAGGAGTAGTTGCTGAATGTGCAGATTCCAAACCAAACTTCTTAATAGTATCTTCAATAAACTTTGACTGTCGAAGTAATAAAATACCTTTACTGCGATCCCTTTGAATCTGAATGCCAAGACACGAGTGAAGCTCTCCAAGATCCACCATATCAAATGCCGAAGATAACAACTGCTTACTTTGGTGTAGAAATCCCAAATCATTGGAAACAAGGATTGTATCATCCACATAAAGGGCAAGGATTACAAAACTACCATTTTGGTGTTTGGTAAATAAGTTGGGATCAGAAGAGCAAGAGAGAAAACCATGGGATGTAAGAAAAAGATCAAACTTGATGTACCAGGCCCGTGAAGCTTGTTTAAGACCATATAAAGTCCTATGAAGACGAGCAACAAGATCTTCCTTCCCTGCAATAACAAATCCTTCTGGCTGCTCCATGTAAATTTCTTCATTCAAATCTCCATTCAAGAAAGCTGTGCGCACGTCCATCTGATGAATTTCTAAGTCAAATTGAATAGCAAATGCCAATAAAACCCGAATACTAGTAATGCGAACAACTGGTGAAAAGGTTTCGTGATAATCAACGCCAGCAACTTGAGAATAACCTTTGGCAACTAAACGTGCCTTGAATTTGTCAAAGGATCCATCTGCTTTAAATTTTGTCTTATATACCCACTTACACTTAATGGCAGTACGGCCAGGAGGTAGCTCAGTGAGTATCCATGTACCTTTAGAGATAAGAGAATCATACTCTGCTTCCATAGCCTCTTGCCATTGATCCTTTTGTGGAGAACATATAGCATCACTGTACGTGGCTGGATCTTCAGAAGTAGAGAAAACATTAGCCTCAAAATCTTCATCATAAACATGACAAGAACCATGCTCAAAATCAATAGGCAGATCAATAAAAATGTCAACATCATCAATGACAGCATTCGGAATCAATGGTTGTGAAGAGGAAAGTTGCTCTTTAGATGGTTGTGAAGAGGAAATTTGCTCTATAGAAGAAGATTCATCATCACACAAGAATGGAAAAGCTTGAAGCAAAGATTTAGTATCATCAGAATCATCCATGGACCATGTACCGCCCATAAGCTGTTCATTGAAAATAGCATCACGATTCACAAGCACTTTCTTGGAGGACGGGTCATAGAATTTGTAGCCTTTGGAAGTGTCAGAATACCCAATAAAAATAACTTTAAGGCCAGGAGCATCAAGCTTTGCTCGTGTTTCTTTAGGAACATGAATGTAAGCAATACATCCAAAGGTTCGAAAATGAGATACAGAAGGAATTTCACCTGTCCATGCTGTGATGGGTATCTTACCAGAAGGAGCAGTAGTAGGAAGATGATTCTGAACAAAGACTACTGTCAAGAGAGCTTCACTCCAGAAGACACGAGATAACCCAGAATGAATCAGCATACATCGTATAGCATTGATAATAGTGCGATTCTTACGTTCAGCAACACCGTTCTGTTGAGGTGAATATGGAATTGTATGTTCATGATGAATACCATGGTCCGTACAATAACTCTCAAACTCACGAGACACATATTCTCCACCATTATCGCTACGAAGTTTCTTGAGGCGACGTCCAGTTTGAAGTTCGGCAGTCTTGTGAAATTGCTTAAAAACAGATAACGCCTCAGATTTTTGTTGAAGCAAGAAAACAACTGTATACCGTGAGTAATCATCAATAAATGTAATGAAATAACGATGTTGTGTTCTCGATGGAGGCAAAGGTCCACAAATGTCGGTATGAACAAGATCCAACAAATCATGAGGATGAACTGAATTCGAGAGAGGAAAGGGTTTACGATTGTGTTTGCCAAGAGCACAAAACTCACAGATTCCTATATGAGGATGAGCTTTAAGATCCATTCCGCGTACAAGACCTTGACGATGAAGATTAAGAAGCTTTGAGAAATCAGCATGAACAAAGCGATGATGCCATATCTTGCAATCATGATCCCCTGGAGCAGTGACAACATTTGCTACAGCATCATTAAGAGAGAGCTCAAACAAATTGCCATTACGAGAAGCAGTTGCAATAATCTGTCCATCTTTCTCAATGCGGCATTTGGTGTGGTCGAATCCAACAAACAAACCAAGATCAACAAGTCTTGCAACTGAAAGAAGATTACGTTGAAGTTCTGGGACATGTAAAACCCCTCGTAAAACTCGAGTTGAAGAAGATAAGGTGCCAAGATATAAATCTCCAATGCCCTTGACTTGGCAAGTTGTATCATCAGCAAGATAAACAACACGCTTAACAGGTAAAGAATGATAGTTATGTAGCCACTTAGATTCATATGTCATATGTCCTGTAGCACCAGAATCAATAATGAAAAGTGAACCATCACGTACATGAAGTATTCTGTCTGGGGGAACTGAACATAAAACACAACTTGTTTCAAGCATAACATTATCATGATGCTCGGCTGCATATGCTCGATTTCGATCTACATCAAATCGACGCTTAAAGCACATGGAAGAGGGATGATCAGATTTTCCACAATAATCACAAGAAGAAGAATCTCTAGATAAACGTGGTTGTTTTGTGGTAATGTTGTGTTCTTCATCATATTGACGTGCCCAACAGTCATCTTCAGTATGACCATTCCTATTGCAGTAAGAACAGTGCTTGTTAGAAAATTTGAGACGAGAGAAACTACCACCACGACGACCACCTCTACGGTTGCCTCGTTGAAAAGAACGCCTTCGCACATTAAAGGCCCGTTCCAACTGTTGTGACTCAGGCTCCTCTTGTTGTGAAAACATAACTGCATCATGACCAACACTACGTCGTTGTTGACGTTGAGAATACTCAATCAAAGATATGCAAGTTTGGTCAAAACAAGACCGTCCTTGTTAGAAAGAATGGTAACAATGTTGTCATAAGACGGATCCTTTATTGTATCAAGAAGAATTGTAATAAGTTGCTTTCGTGGAACAGGATCACCCGCAGCAGCAAGTTGATTAATAATAGATTTGAAAGAATCAATATGTCTCGTCATAGTAGTACCAACTTCATACTGTAACTTTGAAAGCAAACCTCTCAAATAAAGTGTTTCTGTAACAGACTTTTTCTGAAAATTTGCTATAAGATACTCCCATACGTCATGGGAAGTAGGAAAGTCATACACATCAAGCATGAGAGAATCACTAAGAGCAGAAAGAATATACCGACGAGCTGCTTTATCACGCCTCTGCCAATCCATATAAGCAAGACGCCATGCATCAAAAACAGGGCCTTCCATGATAAGAACGTTGTCAGAATTCGGAATAATAGGCTGAGACGGACATAGAGAATTGCCAATAACAACATCTGAGAGCTCATCGCCTTCAAGAATTAACAGCATCTTTGCTTTCCAACCGGGAAACCCTTGGCCTTGAAAAGAAGGAATAGAACGTTGGCCAGAAGGAAAACCATTGACGAGAACAGTCATAGCCATATCTATCTGTGAGAAGACGTATAAGATAAAATCACAAAATTTGCACACCATAGACAAGGACGACCGCAAGAGGTAAGAGACGTCAATAAGAAAAGAGTCCGCAAAATAGCGAGACGTGGGACGCAAGATTCATTGGTAGACGCTGGATGAAAAAGCTAGATTGGTCGCTTTGCTAAAAAAAAGCAAAATCCGAGACGTGGGACGCAAGATTCATTGGTAGACGCTTGACGGAAAAGCTAGATTTGGCGGTTTGCTAAAAAACGCTTGACGAAGACGAAACCTGTGTGCTCACAAAGACACTTGATGAAGACGAAACCTGTGTGCTCACACAAAGAACCTGTTTTGCTGTTTTACAGATGCAGTTTGCCTGAACTGTCATAACTTTTGACTCACAACTCCGTTTGACAAACTTTTTTGATAGGATTCACCAGCACAATACAATCTACGGACGCAATTAAGAAACAACTCTAATTACAACAAGTTAAGCTATAAAATCATGTAGACAACACACAATCAAAAAACAATCTTGTAAGACATGAAATTATAATCATGAATTTAACAAGAAGACATAGATGCTTCCCTCATAGATGCTCTGATACCATGTTGAAATGTAGAGAGAAAGAGACGAGACAAGAGACACATCATGTACGCTCCCAAAGACTGATTCATATTGAGGACAAGATACATATATATAGGTGAGACCAAGTTAGGTAGAGTGAGCCATATATAGAGCTCCAACATGTCTATCATTTCCAAGACATGAACCCAATCATACCAGTTGCTTGCCTCTACAAGAGGCAAAGTGGTTCAGAGAGTCGTGTCAAACTCATTGGCAAGAATTCTTGGACCCATGGGATGACTCTTCTCTATTTTTAAACAGTTATTTTTCGAGGATTGGTTACCCTTGCATATCTAAATGTGATTGGTTTCCCAATCGTGAGAACTAACCTTGCATAAAGCCTTTGAAGGATCATGGTGTACGACCCTCTTATCTAGAAATACATCGTCATCACAAATGTGTGGAAATAGGGAAACTTAGCCTCAACGTCTTGATCTTTGCATCTTCTTAGCCTCAAGGTCTTGATCTTTGCATCTTCTAGGCTACCCAATGGTTTGAATTTGTTTCCATTAGATAAGATTAACAATGAGGCTTATGTGCAGGAATAGTGGTGGGGACTTCCCCACTAGGCCTCCAAAACGTCCTTGTTAAGTATGTTGGCACCAACATCACCATTTAACGTCACAAAGAGACCATTTCTCCTTTATAAACCATAGGTAACATGACATTTATTTCATCATTTTCAAAGTAGTTTTCGAGCTTCTTTATGGGTATTTAGGACATGTGTCCTTTGATTTTGGGTATAGAATGAGAGTGCACATCTCATCCTCCTCCTTACGTTCCTCTATTTAGATATTTTTTCCTTAGGTTTAGATAAGTCTCTCCAAAGGTGATACCTTCCTTACAAAAAGAGAACTTATCAAGACTCAGAATTCCAAGGACAAGAAGCTTGTGAGTCTTGCTATGACCCAAGTATGATATTCACACTCACTCAAACCTGCCATGTCCATTGATATGTTCCTCTAGAGGGGATGAAATAAACTCGTTGCTAACCACCTTGGAGAAAGTTTATATGGTGACTGTAAAGACACCTGAAAGGATAAATTTTACCTCCCAATCCTCCTTCAGTGCATCTAACAATGTGGGGTATGATTGATTTGATTTTAGAGATAGAGGATTCAAAATTGAATCTTCCTATAGCCTCTTGAGAATGGTCATAAGTTTGTTGAAAGCCTCTGGTTTTACTTCAAAACTCCCACATAGGTTCTATGAGGGAGCGTCATAGGCTCTCATTAAGTCCCCCCACATAGGTTCTATGAGGGAGTCTCATAGGCTCCCATTAAGTCCCCCCACTAAGTCCGTCCTCGTAGGTTCTATGAGGGAGTCCTCAATATAGGCTCCCACTAAGTCCTTCCTCATAGGTTCTATGAGGGAGCCTCATAGGCTCTCATTAAGTCCCCCCACTAAGTCCTTCCTCATAGGTTCTATGAGGGAGTCCTCAATATAGGCTCCCGCTAAGTCCTCACTCACTACATCAGTAGTGGTCATAAGTTTGGTCAACACCATTGCTTCGCTCTGAGGGTCCCTCACATAGGTTCTATGACCGGACCTTTGAACCAAGGTTTGGGGTAGGATCAGTGGTCCTTACTCCACCACTTGCTCAAGTTTGGGCTCTAATTTATCATGTATCTTTCTTACAATCTCTTGGTCTTCTTTTATATTCTCTTTCTTCAAGACACAATTTGGGTTCTCCATGAGTTTCTTCATAAGGATTTGTAATTAATGGGTTTCTTCTCTTTGGGAAGATTTGTTTTGCATGGGAGATCACTTATCTCCATAAAGGGATGTAAAAGCTTTGGAACTCTCATGTCAACCACTTTCAATGTTCACAATGTTTTCATCCTTGACAACTTATCATGCGTTATGTTTACATGTGCTCTTTGAGGTCTTATTCTTTTGGAGGACCTTTGGTTTTATTTTGTTAGCCTTTTTAGGGGCTACCAGCCTTTAGGGCTTGCACCTTGATCTCTTTAGTTGCTTGCTTTGAGGTTAATGCTTGAGCTTTTAGCTTATTAACAACCTTTTATATTCCCTTGGCTACTTCCATCATCTTGGATTAGAGCCTTTAGGGCTTGCACCTTGATCTCTTAAGTTGCTTGCTTTGAGGTTAATGCTTGAGCTTTTAGCTTATTAACAATCTTTTATATTCCCTTGGCTACTTCCATCATCTTGGATTAGAGCCTTGTGATTGAGTTAATGAGTAATGTATGAGTTGCAATTCCCAGCAAGTACTTTAACCTCAACTAATACTAAAACTAAAAATTGAAATCTAGTTTAAATTTTAATTCCAATTTTCATTTCATTTCGAGAAAAATCTCATTACTAAAGGCTCTACCTTATGATAGATAACCCAATGACCTTCTTCTCGATTGCCTTGAGCCTTGTCTTATTCCATATTCTTCTACTTGAGTTATATGGGGTTAGATTATCTATAGTCCATATATATTTGTGCCCTTAAGACACTGATTGATTATTTAAAGATCTTGGTCTTACAAGATTTTTAATGCTAGATCTTGTTCGATCTTTGGCACATTTCCACGTAATCAAGAACCATACTTAAGCTAAATTAAAAACATCTACTAAAGGGTCTTGGATTGCCTTAATGCACTTTCTTTGATTTTGGCTCCTGCTTTTGACTTAGATGTTTTAACTCAAATCTTCCTTGACTAATTTTGATGATATTAAATTTCTCTTCCTTTATATCATCTCTAACCTGATTATGGTGACTATGAAGACCCATGAAAGGCTGAATTGGGCCAAATTTTACCTCCTACTAAGTCCTCTCTCACTGCATCTAGCAATGTGGAACCTGACTCAATTGGTTCTAGAGGTAAAGTTTTTGAAATTGGCTCTTTTTATTGTCTATTGAGAATGGTCATACAATTGGTCAAGGTCATTGTGGTTTTCTCTAAATCTCTTGAATAAGTTCAATGATTGGCTCTAGTAGAGCTCTCGTATAAGATTTGGGATATGCTCACGCAAGGTTAGTGGTTAATACTCCACTTGCTCAAGTGTGGGCTCTAATTTAGCATGTGCCTTTGTGTTTTATAATAATGGGTTTCTTCACTTTTGGAAGGGCTAGTTTAAGTGAGACACCACAAAAAATCAAGAGCACAGCCACGTGAAAAGCTGCAAAAAATTCAAAGAGTCTATAAATGGGGAAAATTTGTACTCACCTAGCTATAGGCGTGGCTATGAATGTGGCTACGAGCACGCGGTGATAGTCCTACAAATAATTTTTTTAATAACCATATCTCACCCATTATATCCCAATTTTTTTTCTTAAATTTGTATGTTTTTTAAAAACACTTAAACACCGAAAAATGCAATGCAAAAATTTCATGGTCTTTACTTCTTACAAATTATATACAAAGTTGCAAAATACATCAGGTGTTTATGTTCCAAAAATGAATAAAGATGAAGACACTAATTAAACTAATTCATTATCTTCATCTTAATCTTTGTTCACACCTTCACCACGTTCACCACCACCTTCATCATCACCACCAGTTTTAGTATCCTCGTCTTTCTATGTAAAATAGTGATACAATGCAAACACATTAGCCACAAGAAAAACAAGTTGGGTGATAATTAAAAATCATGTCTAGAGTCTCACCAAGTTGTATATTGAGCTCTTTGGATATTTGTTTCAGTGACCACTCCTTGGTGTTTGAGCCACTCCCAAGTTGCTTCGTTGTTGTACCTATTTTCCCTAGATGTTGGGGGTGACCTGTTACCCTTCCCTACAACAAATTTCAACATGCATAAAATATGAAAAGCATGACGACACATGAAGTACTTAGTGGAAAATGTCAAAGAGAAAACTTACAAATCCTGCGAGATAGCTTGCCTTTCCCCCGGATCCATACTTCATCACACCGTACTTCAACACTTGATTCACGCTGGTCTAAACTCCATTGCAGCAGTTACAATGGCAGATAAATTCTTTCCAACAAGTTTCTTGACCATTCAATTTCACCTACTTGTTCATGTGGTTGACGAGATTGCTATAGTAGGTGTTGTTCGTAGTCGATGGATATTCTTCCTCGAGAGTTTATGAAGGCAATGAAAGGTTTTGTTCTTCAAAAAGCTCGCCCTGAGGGAACTATGGCAATGAAATGGCTTGTTTAATAATCTCTTGTATATATAACAGAATTTCTTAGTACGTCAGACCTAGATATGCCACCATTATGACACAAGCAGAGGATGATTGGCTGGTTGGAGAAGAGCCTCAAGGACAAGGGCTTCAGAGAACAATTGATATGGCATTGTGAGAGAATATTAATAAATTTTGTATCCTCAACTCTAGTGCTATGGAGAAATGGACCGAGAGGTATAACCTAGCAAAGAGGGAAAGAGACCGAGATCGTTCAAATTTTAGAAAGAGTCGAACAACTAGAGCATTGCCATGCCCAGATTCACTTCCTCAACTTCCAGAATTTCCTTCCAGTAGATGGCTTCAACAAACCATACAACAAGAAAAACAAAGTGGCAAGGTTATAAGTGACAAGGAGGAGTAGCTTGCAGCGAGGCCACCAACCATGCACTTACACGTGTTCAGGCTATGGTGGGCAGGCCTGCTAAAATGTCCACGAAGTTGCTTTCTGGATGGCTGCTCATCCGACTCGTGGCAAGCCGAGTAATACGGGTAAACCCATGAAGCCCAGCTACATACCAGCTTCTAAACTGCCCGTCAGTCCTGCTAGGCTCAAGTCCAAGGTTCTGGCCAATTCCAAGCCTCTAGTTGTGCACCGTACTTCCTCCTCTTCTTCAAAGCAGGCAGGCAAGGGAAACTCTGGAAAATCTATCGTCCAACGTCTCGAGTTTTAAGTATAAAGCGGCCAACAGCACACTCAAAGATGAAGATTGTTGAGGCCGGTTTCGAAGTGAAATGGAGGTTCACCAAATCATCATCGCTTATTGCACATGATAAGAAGGATGGATATGATAAGGAGGATGCAGATGAGGAGGAGCATGTCGATGGTGCAGCAAGTTTCCAAGTGTCCCTTCAAGTCACTGCAGGCAGATTCTTGACACCCAATTTCATCTGGCAGATAAGGAGATTGTTGAAAATTGGGAGTGAGAAGAAGCTTTTAGATGCCTTAGAAGAAGTAAAAAGGTTCTCAAGCTTTGTCATTGCAAGAGTAGAGAAATCTGTGTATGAAGAAATCAAAGGGATCCTTAAAGCTAACGAATCCAAACCACAACACCACACAGATTGTAATGCAACCACAGAGATAGGAACCTTTTCCTTTGATGAATTGAGAAAGATGAACTATCTGCAGGCTGCCTTATCAGAGTCAATGAGCCTATACCCTCCCACACCATCTGATTGCAAATATGCAGCACAAGATGATACTCTACCAGGTCTCAAGTTCTTAAGGGTTATCGAGTGTCATACAATGTGTTTGTAATGGGCAGGGCACATAAAGTATGGGAAAAAGACTGCCTTGCATTCCGGCCTAAGAGGTGGTTGTGGGAAGATGGGCAATATGTTTCTATGAATCCTTACAAGTATCCCATGTTTTGTACTCACCTAGCTATAGGCGTGGCTATGAATGTGGCTACGAGCACGTGGTGATAGTCCTACAAATAATTTTTTTAATAACCATATCTCACCCATTATATCCCAATTTTTTTTCTTAAATTTGTATGTTTTTTAAAAACACTTAAACACCGAAAAATGCAATACAAAAATTTCATGGTCTTTACTTCTTACAAATTATATACAAAGTTGCAAAATACATCAGGTGTTTATGTTCCAAAAATGAATAAAGATGAAGACACTAATTAAACTAATTCATTATCTTCATCTTAATCTTTGTTCACACCTTCACCACGTTCACCACCACCTTCATCATCACCACCACTTTTAGTATCCTCGTCTTTCTATGTAAAATAGTGATACAATGCAAACACATTAGCCACAAGAAAAACAAGTTGGGTGATAATTAAAAATCATATCTAGAGTCTCACCAAGTTGTATATTGAGCTCTTTGGATATTTGTTTCAGTGACCACTCCTTGGTGTTTGAGCCACTCCCAAGTTGCTTCGTTGTTGTACCTATTTTCCCTAAATGTTGGGGGCGACCTGTTACCCTTCCCTACAACAAATTTCAACATGCATGAGATATGAAAAGCATGACGACACATGAAGTACTTAGTGAAAAATGTCAAAGAGAAAACTTACAAATCGTGCGAGATAGCTTGCCTTTCCCCCGGATCCATACTTCATCACACCGTACTTCAACACTTGATTCACGCTGGTCTAAACTCCATTGAAGCAGTTACAATGGCAGATAAATTCTTTCCAACAAGTTTCTTGACCATTCAATTTCACCTACTTGTTCATGTGGTTGACGAGATTGCTATAGTAGGTGTTGTTCGTAGTCGATGGATATTCTTCCTCGAGAGTTTATGAAGGCAATGAAAGGTTTTGTTCTTCAAAAAGCTCGCCCTGAGGGAACTATGGCAATGAAATGGCTTGTTTAATAATCTCTTGTATATATAACAGAATTTCTTAGTACGTCAGACCTAGATATGCCACCATTATGACACAAGCAGAGGATGATCGGCTGGTTGGAGAAGAGCCTCAAGGACAAGGGCTTCAGAGAACAATTGATATGGCATTGTGAGAGAATATTAATAAATTTTGTATCCTCAACTTTAGTGCTATGGAGAAATGGACCGAGAGGTATAACCTAGCAAAGAGGGAAAGAGACCGAGATTATTCAAATTTTAGAAAGAGTCGAACAACTAGAGCATTGCCATGCCTAGATTCACTTCCTCAACTTCCAGAATTTCCTTCCAGTAGATGGCTTCAACAAACCATACAACAAGAAAAACAAAGTGGCAAGGTTATAAGTGACAAGGAGGAGTAGCTTGCATATGGTTTTGATTACCATGTAAGTGGGTTTTCTATGTACTGAAAAAAATTGTAAGACATAGTCTTGTAGAAGCTTTTGTTCTTGATATTTACTCAATGTGTCTATGCATATCTTGTACCATATGTGTGCTCAATTGTCTTTATGACTATGTGTAGAAAAAGATAACTCATCGTGCCTATGCACGTAGTAAACAAATATTTGAAGATATGGAAATTTTAGATCTATTAGAGATTGAGGAACCCACTCAAGAAGCACAAGAAAGAGATATTGATCCAATTGAACAACTAGAAGAACGATCAAATGAGTGTATAGTAATTCAACAATTACTAGCAGTTGAACCTGAAGCAAACACAACAACTAATCTAGAATTTGAAGAAGAAATAGAAGAACAAATTTTAACGTAACCACCTATAATGCTTCAAATAGAAGAGGACGATACGAAGGCTACACCTATTGACGAAGATGCAAATGGAGAGATATTTCTAGAAATAGATGTATTCGGAGCCATGGATCTAGCTGAGGATGAGTGAGTCGATTGATGAGCTAGAACATCTCATTTCAATTTTATTTGCCAAGAAATACTTGGTTTTTGTCAATGTTATTTATTGCACACTTACATTTTTTTAAATCCAAAATAAAAAGTAAAAAAATTTACTTTTCGATGCTTTTTTTGACGGTTATTCCAACTTTTATTTCGACGCGGTTCTCAACTATTATTTGGACACCTATTTCGACGCTTCTTTGTGATAGTTATTTCGACGCGGTTCTCAACTATTATTTGGACACCTATTTCGACGCTTCTTTGTGATAGTTATTTCGATGATCATTTTGATGGTGTATTTTGACATGTATATCGAGGGGTATTCTGATGGCATGGAAACCGTTGATACTAGGCATGGAAAATGGGTCATCCTGAAGTAGTGTTGTATGACATACCACCATTTCTTGTCATTTATATCCACATGAAGCACAACCTTATAAGAAGAAACGCATCAAGTGTAGCATAAACATGCATATGTATGATATAATAAAAGCTTAATATGTTAAGAATTTACTTGTTCACAATGGTGAGGTAGCACGAATGTCTTCCTCTTTTTTTCCTAAAAGAAACACCCAACTTGTTTTGCTTCTAGTGGCTAACATGTTTGCATTGTATCACTATTTAATGTAGGAAGACGAGCATGCTGAAAGCGACGGTGATGATGAAGATCGTGGTGCACATGGTGAAGATGCAGGCAAAGATGAAGATGAAGATGATGACAATTAATTAATTTAAGTATTGTCTTCGTTTTTATTCATTTTTGTGACCTAAACACCTTCATATGTATTTTGAAACTTTGTATATAATTTTAAAGGGAAAAAAAACATGACATTGTTGTATTACAAAATTTTTGTGTGTTTTAAGTGTCTTAAAAAACATTTAAATAAATTATTTTTTTTACAGATAGGATGTGACTATAGTTGTGCGTGGCTATATGCACTACTGTAAATGGAGTTATTTACATGGTCGTAGTCGCGTGCTCGTAGCCGCATACATAGGTGCGCTAATAGCTGCATGAATGTTTTTTTCCATTTATAGATCCTTTTGTCGGCTCTTCATATGCGGCTCTAGTCTTCATTTATTGTAGTGGAATCTGGTGATGGAGGGGGAGCATATTTCTTTTTTTGGAGTATGGTTCGTTTATGTGGAGCCAAATATGAAAGGAAAGTGGCTAGAATAAGAGTGTAGTTGGTAGGATAGTAGGGACCATGTTTATTGGACTTTACATTTAGACGAGTATTAGTGATGTGGATATCGGCCACTTTGTTGGCATGTTTTGAGTCTTAGTGATGCGGAATACTTATTTGTGTGGAAATTGGTAGCTCTTTATAGCTACGTTGCATTAGAGAGTGATAGGGTTTTTTCGTGAGTGTGAGAGAGAGAGAGAGAGAGAGAGAGAGAGAGATTTGCTTGAGCCTCTCACTTGTATTAGAGATGAATACAATGAGCGTGTGGATGTCCTTGTTGTTGCATTAGAGAGTGATAGGGTTTATTCTTTAGAGAGAGAGAGCAGTTAACTTAGGGTTCTCGCTAAACAAGGCATATTTGATAATTCTCCAAAAATAACAACACCCAAGAGGTTCACAAAGAATCAAGACAGTGGAATCATTGGAAGATTCCTCGCATGTTTTTTACTATAATTAATCAATATGCAAGGCGAGAGAAGCATTTGGGGCCAAGATTAAAACGTGGATTTTAACATTTAAAAATTGTGGACAAGTCAACCTCGCAGAGGCCGGCTTGCCGCCGGCAGCTGGGCCTGCACCCGCGTGCAGTAACGAGAGAGGAGGAACAGGTCGCCTACGACGCGGCGCTATATAACATCTCGTAGGATCTATGTCGAGCACTAGTGTCTGCGTTCGTTAATTCTGCATTTCCGCTATCATCAATTAATCCAAACATTTCAAAAAAAACGAACTAAATGGCGCCCGCCTTTCCTGTGCTCGTGAGCACGGCAGTTCTAGTTGTCCTACTCCTGCAGGCCGGCCCTCATCCCAGTTGGGTGAGCGCCGCGGATGAGGACCCCCTGCAGGACTTCTGCGTTGCCCTCAACTCCGCGGAGCAGCAACAGCAGCTGGGCATGCTCACCTTCAACGGGCTGGCCTGCAAGCCCGCCGCCAACGTGAAGTCCTCCGACTTCGCCTCGCCGCAGCTACGCCAGGCGGCTAACTTCACAGGTGAGCTGGGTGTGGCCGTCAACCTTGCCAGCGCGGCCTCCTTCGGGGCGCTGAACACCCAGGGCCTCTCTGTCGCGCGCATCGACTATAAGCCCAAGGGCCTCAACCCCCCGCATGTACACCCGCGTGCCACCGAGGTGCTTTACCTGGCCGAGGGCACGTTGCTTGTGGGCTTCGTCTCCACTGCGCCAAACAACACCCTCTTCTACCAGACCATCTATGCCGGTGACCTCTTCGTCTTCCCTCGTGGCCTCGTACACTTCCAGCTCAACCCGCACAAGTCCAAGACCGCCTTGGCCATCTCTTCCCTCAATAGCCAGAACCCGGGCGTCTCTCAGCTGGCTGCTGCCCTCTTTTCTTCCAAGACGCCCCTCCCTGACGAAGTTCTCGAGGCCACCCTTGGCATCGACGACGACGATGTGCACCGCCTCATCGCCAGCGTTCAGAAGACCCTCACTTAGACGCTCCAGCTCCTGCTTGTAGTTTGATATTGAATAACACAATTAATTCTTACATTTTCTATAAAGGAACAATATTTTAACGTCCTTGCAGTGCTGTTGTGCCCTCAGACGCCGCGCGTCTTCCAAGGTATCTCCAAGTAGTATATGTATATCACCTCCTCTAATTGCTTGTATGACGTTACATCGGGTGTGTTTGCATCACACCATTCTCGGTCTGCACCGATCTCAAAAAGATATCTCCCATGTTTAGGAACTGACTATGCTTTTCTAAAGGGAGTGGGACTAAGAATCTTGCATCTTGCAAGAAGAAACAAAATAACAGTAACATCTATCGAATGACACATATAATATGAAATGGTCTAACAACACAACACAGAAAAAAATCCAAAAGAATGAAAATCCTACTGAATATATGGTAGAGTTGCAATGCCCAGCAACAACTGACCTCAACTAATACTAAACCTAAAAATCCAATCTGGTTTTAATTTTGATTCCAATTTCCATTTCATTTTGCAAGAATCATCATTAAAGCAAGCTCTACCTTACAATAGATATCCGAATTGCCCTTCTTTTCGAGCTCTGCTAATTCCACATTCTTATGCTTGCATTGTGTTGGGTTTGATTCTCTACAATCCATATGTCTTTGTGCCCGTAAGACTGATTGATTGTTTGAACGTCCTCATCTTACAAGATTTTTAGTGCTAAATCTTCTTTGACCATTGGCATAGCTTCACACAATCGAATATCGCACTGAAGCTAAATGAAGCACCTAGACTAAACACTCTTCGATTGCCAGAATTCAGTTTCTTTAATTTTGGCTCCTTTTTTTTGACTTGGATGCGTTCGGTCAAGTCTTCATCATTGACTACTTTTTGATGCTACAAATTTTCTCTTCCTTTATATGTTCCTCACACTCGTAATCATTTCTTAGGCCTGATTTACTCTCCAAGGTTTTTAGATATGAATAAATTGGATTCTCAAAGTAACTTAAACCGCATTATGGCCATTTCAAGTATCAAGTGATTATGTGTATCCTTCTTGAGCAAATGGAACAAGCAGTTTTAGAACTTCTTAAAAATAATAATAGGCTACTATGACGGTCCTGAATCTAACCATATCTTAATCGTACAACTTAATCTAAGAAAACATTAAACTCACTTAATCCTGCTATTTCTACATAGCGATACAATCAAATCAGCCTTCTCAAATAGCAAACAAGCATGCATGCCATATCCAAGGTCCTTATCACATACACAAAGAATCATGTAATCTCAAACAAACATTTACATGATATAAATCTCTATCAATCGCAGCATAGCATCTCAATCAATCATAATGTATGTGTCTATCTCAATATTCTATCATCATCACCATGCTCAACAACATGGTTAGTCATAATGACCAAAATCCAGCCAATCTAGGGCTTTATTCGATGCGCGTCCACCCAACCTCCACATTGGACATCGCCGCTATCCCCGGTATGCCTCTTTCCGAATCTCCTCCTCTCTGGGTTCTACCACATGGCTCCCAGAGGGCATAAATCTTGTTCTCTGTCTCACATTCCCTGTCTAAGGACCATCAGCCCGAATCTCAAAATCTCATGTTGAGTCTCATCATCATACACATGCATATCAATCATTTATACACATGCATATCAATCATTTATACACATGTATATAAATCATTCATTTCAAACAAAGCAATGACAAGTCATGCTTATCAGATCTCTAGTCCATAATCTTCTAAGAGAATCATATTCAAATCAATCAGAATCAACCTCAAGTGTAAAAACAAGCTTTTAATTCAAACAGTCCTCAAAAGACCATATTAGGGAGTTTGGGAAAATCTCATTACTTTGGGAATTTTCTTTTCAATCTACTTTTTGGTGTATCTTTAACATAACTCTAAATTTGTCAGAGAATGTGGATTTAGAACCTACTCTTCAAGAGCTTTCCAACGATATGTTACATGAGGGGGTTTTGACAAAATCTTAAAAGGATTCACCGTGCCCTCCATTTTCTGATCTTGCAAAATGGGAATTGGGATTTTCCCAAACTCCCTAATATGGTCTTCTTAACTTCTCTTAGTCTTTTATTTCTTTCAAGTCATATAGGAATCTTTGTTTTTAATATAATTAATTATCATGTTCTAATCAATAAGATCATTTCTGGTTGCAATAGCTAAGTCATAACCATTCTTACATATTAGTCTATCCGGTCTATATAGAACGTATGCGGTCTACAACCCAATGCGGGTGGAATCGCCAAAATCACCTGTATGTGAAAGTCGACTCCAAAAATAGACTACATTTTATTTTTTTTTTATCAAATTTCGATTTGCATGTCCATCTACACACTTAAAGGCTTCCTTTGAGTATACTAACTAATTGAAAAAACAATCTTGAGTTTTTACTTTAATTTTAACTGCTCAAAAACCACTAAAAACCTGCTGGAATTCATGACTGAAATGTGTAGCATCTAAAACTTAGGATTATCTTTAATCATAACTTGGTTAATCCCGGAGGTATGTTATAGCTACACATGTATTAGGGTTGTGTCTTGGGAAAATTGTGGCTTCTAGTCTTACATGGGAATTGCCTACAAACTTTCATCTTGTAAATACTCCCAATACTTCAACGTTTGAACCGTAGAAAAATCCTTTCACTTTGATAATCCAACCTTTGTAACTAAGCTGCTTTACCTTGATAAAACAAAGATGTCTAGATTTAATGCAAATTCTAATTATAATGTATATTCAAGATCTGTTTAGCCTGAAGACTAATAAGACAGTTCATGCATTCAAGATCTCTTGAAGGAGAACCTCTATGTACACTCAAGTTTTGCATGTGAGATTACCCATCACATAACCCTAGATCTCTATTTACGCTCAACAGAGTGGCCAACTATGAGACATGTATCAACATGTAAACTAGGTATCTCCCTTGTCTGAGGACCTTAGCATGCACTTTGGAGTTAAGGATATTAAACCCGTCAAATTGCCTAGGTTTACACATTCATAATCTTGTCTACAATTTTACTTCTCTTTGCACCATCATTGTTTATGTTTCCTACAAGCTTCATAACTTCTATAGATTCATGATTCAGAATGAGTTTAATGCTCTTGCTTGATTTTTTTGATACCACCTTCATGTTCAAAATTGATATTTATCCCTAGTATATTGCATCCTTTATCTAATGGAAGCATAGAAGGGCCAAGAATTACATGCTTGGATTGCCATAATGGGTTGCTAGAAAGAAAGCTTATTATTGTTGGTAACACCTTGGTTGATATGTATGCTAAGTGTGGCTTGCTTGCAAAAGATGAGAAGGTTCTTAACAAACTTCTAGTTAGAGATCTAGTCAGAAGGATTGTCTCAAGGAATGATGCAATAATTGCAAGATATGTCAACACGGTCAAGTTTGGGCTCTAATTTATCATGTATCTTTCTTACAATCTCTTGGTCTTATTTTATATTCTCTTTCTTCAAGACACAATTTGGGTTCTCCATGAGTTTCTTCATAAGGATTTGTAATTAATGGCTTTCTTCTCTTTGGGAAGATTTGTTTTGCATGGGAGATCACTTATCTCCATAAAGGGATGTAAAAGCTTTGGAGCTCTCATGTCAACCACTTTCAATATTCACAATGTTTTTATCCTTGACAACTTATCATGCTTTATGTTTACATGTGCTCTTTGAGGTCTTATTCTTTTGGAGGACCTTTGGTTTTATTTTGTTAGCCTTTTTAGGGGCTACCAGCCTTTAGGGCTTGCACCTTGATCTTTTTAGTTGCTTGCTTTGAGGTTAATGCTTGAGCTTTTAGCTTATTAACAACCTTTTATATTCCCTTGACTACTTCCATCATCTTGGATTAGAGCCTTTAGGGCTTGCACCTTGATCTCTTTAGTTGCTTGCTTTGAGGTTAATGCTTGAGCTTTTAGCTTATTAACAACCTTTTATATTCCCTTGGCTACTTCCATCATCTTGGATTAGAGCCTTGTGATTGAGTTAATGAGTAATGTATGAGTTGCAATGCCCAACAGCAAGTACTTTAACCTCAACTAATAATAAAACTAAAAGTCGAAATCTAGTTTAAATTTTAATTCCAATTTTCATTTCATTTCGGGAAAAATCTCATTACTAAAGGCTCTACCTTATGATAGATAACCCAATGACCTTCTTCTTGATTGCCTTGAGCCTTGTCTAATTCCATGTTCTTCTACTTGAGTTATATGGGGTTAGATTATCTATAGTCCATATATATTTGTGCCCTTAAGACACTGATTGATTATTTAAAGATCTTGGTCTTACAAGATTTTTAATGCTAGATCTTGTTCGATCTTTGGCACATTTCCACGTAATCAAGAACCATACTTAGGCTAAATTAAAAACATCTACTAAAGGGTCTTGGATTGCCTTAATGTACTTTCTTTGATTTTGGCTCCTACTTTTGACTTAGATGTTTTAACTCAAATCTTTCTTGACTACTTTTGATGATATTAAATTTCTCTTCCTTTATATCATCTCTAACCGGATTATGGTGACTATGAAGACCCATGAAAGGCTAAATTGGGCCAAATTTTACCTCCTACTAAGTCCTCTCTCACTGCATCTAGCAATGTGGAACCTGATTCAATTGGTTCTAGAGGTAAAGTTTTTGAAATTGGCTCTTTTTATTGTCTATTGAGAATGGTCATACAATTGGTCAAGGTCATTGTGGTTTTCTCTAAATCTCTTGAATAAGTTCAATGATTGGCTCTAGTAGAGCTCTAGTATAAGATTTGGGATATGCTCACACAAGGTTAGTGGTTTTATACTCCACTTGCTCAAGTGTGGGCTCTAATTTAGCATGTGCCTTTGTGTTTTATAATAATGGGTTTCTTCACTTTTGGAAGGTCTAGTTTAAGTGAGACACCACAAAAAATGAAGAGCACAGCCACGTGAAAAGCTGCAAAAAATTCAAAGGGTCTATAAATGGGCAAAAATTGTACTCACCTAGCTATAGGCGTGGCTATGAATGTGGCTACGAGCACGTGGCGATAGTCCTACAAATAATTTTTTTAATAACCATATCTCACCCATTATGCCCCAATTTTTTTTCTTCAATTTGTACGTTTTTTAAAGACACTTAAACACTTTAAACACCGAAAAATGCAATACAGAAATTTCATGGTCTTTACTTCTTACAAATTATATACAAAGTTGCAAAATACATCAGGTGTTTATGTTCCAAAAATGAATAAAGATGAAGACACTAATTAAACTAATTCATTATCTTCATCTTAATCTTTGTTCACATCTTCACCACGTTCACCACAACCTTCATCATCACCACCACTTTTAGTATCCTCATCTTTCTATGTAAAATAGTGATACAATGCAAACACATTAGCCACAAGAAAAACAAGTTGGGTGATAATTAAAAATCATGTTTAGAGTCTCACCAAGTTGTTGTATATTGAGCTCTTTGGATATCTATTTCAGTGACCACTCCTTGGTGTTTGAGCCACTCCCAAGTTGCTTCGTTGTTGTACCTATTTTCCCTAGATGTTGGGGGTGACCTGTTACCCTTCCCTACAACAAATTTCAACATGCATGAGATATGAAAAGCATGACAACACATGAAGTAAACTTAGTGGAAAATGTCAAAGAGAAAACTTACAAATCCTGCGAGATAGCTTGCCTTTCCGCTGGATCCATACTTCATCACACCGTACTTCAACACTTGATTCACGCTGGTCTAAACTCCATTGAAGCAGTTACAATGGCAGATAAATTCTTTCCAACAAGTTTCTTGACCATTCAATTTCACCTACTTGTTCATGTGGTTGACGAGATTGCTATAGTAGGTGTTGTTTGTAGTCGATGGATATTCTTCCTCGAGAGTTTATGAAGGCAATGAAAGGTTTTGTTCTTCAAAAAGCTCGCCCTGAGGGAACTATGGCAATGGAATGGCTTGTTTAATAATCTCTTGTATATATAACAGAATTTCTTAGTACGTCAGACTTAGATATGCCACCATTATGGACACAAGCAGAGGATGATCGGCTGGTTGGAGAAGAGCCTCAAGGACAAGGGCTTCAGAGAACAATGGATATGGTTATTGTAAGAGAATATTAATAAATTTTGTATCCTCAACTCAAGTGCTACAGAGAAATGGATCGAGAGGTATAACCTAGCAAAGAGGGAAAGAGACCGAGATCGTTCAAATTTTAAAAAGAGTCGAACAACTAGAGCATTGCCATACCCAGATTCACTTCCTCAACTTCCAGAATTTCCTTCCAATAGATGGCTTCAACAAACCATACAACAAGAAAAACAAAGTGGCAAGGTTATAAGTGACAAGGAGGAGTAGCTTGCATATGGTTTTGATTACCATGTAAGTGGGTTTTCTATGTACTAAAAAAATTGTAAGACATAGTCTTGTATAAGCTTTTGTTCTTGATACAATTTTATTATCTTTTTTTGCTTGCACTATCGCAAATTTAGTGCACTTTGGTCATGCGGTCGTCACTTTCGACTGGAGTGAATAGATAAGAAGAGAACAACATTTGATTGTGGTGTCAAAGCGAATTTCATGCAAGAAAGTTGTTCAAGTGCAAGTGATCTAAGGAGTGAAGTTGGCATGCTTTGGAACGATACAAGGCATTATCAAGGTTGGGTTCATAAAGTTTTCTATGTTCATTTTCTATCTGACGTGGTTCAAGGTAGTGACTCAAGGACCACAAGCAACCATGTTCAGAGATAAGAGTGGATTTGTTCAAGTAAACTCCAAAAAGATATGGACAAAACAAAGGGACACATTTGTGCTACCAGAGCATTGCGAGCAGGTCATCTTCAAGGTGGACCCGAGAGATCATAGGTGGTTGTTTGTAATCCAAATTGATCCACATAGTAAACAAACATATGAAGATATGGAAATTTTAGATGTAGTAGAGATCAAGGAACCCACTCAAGTAGCACAAGAAATAGATATTGATCTCGTTGATGAACAACTAGAAGAAGGATCAAATGAATGTATAGTAATTCAACAATTACTAGCACTTGAATCAGAAGCAAACACAACAACTAATCTGGAATTCTAAGAAGAAATAGAAGAACAACTTTCAACACAACCACCTCTATTGCTGCCTGAAATAGAAGGGGACGATAGAGAGGCTACACCTATTGACGAAGATGCAGATGGAGAGGTATTTCTGGAAAACGATGTATTCAAAGCCATAGATCTAGCTCAGGAGGGATCAGTGAGTTGATGATGAGCTAGAACATATTATTTTAATTTTATTATCCAAGAAATACTTGGTTTTTGTCAATGTTGTCTTTTTTTGCACACTTACTTTTTTATAAGTCCAAAATAAAAATTTGAAAAATTACTTTTCGATGCTTTTTTGACGCTTATTTCGACCTTCATTTTGATGCAGTTTTCAACTGTTATTTCAATGCCTATTTTGATGCTTCTTTGTAATGGCTATTTCGATGATTTCAATGACATATTTTGATGCGTATATTGATGGGTATTGACGGTGGAAAAACCGTCCATACTAGGTGTCATAAATAGGTCATCCTGTAGTAGTGTTGTATGACATACTGTGATTTCTTGTCATTTATATCCGCGTGAAGCACAACCTTATAAGAAGCCTTATAAGAAGAAACACATCAAGTGTAAATTAAACATGCATAAGTATGATATAATAAAAGCTTATAGTAAGAATTTACTTGTTCACAATGGTGGGGTAGCACAAATGTGTCCCTCTGTGTTTGCTAAAATAATCACCCAACTTTTTTTACTTGTGGCTAACGTGTTTGCGTTATATCACTATCTAATGCAGGAAGATGAGGATGCTATCAGTGACATCAATGATGAAGGTCGTGGTGCACATGGTGAAGATACAGGTGAAGATGAAGATGAAGATGATGAATTAATTTAATTAGTGTCTTTGTCTTTATTCATTTTTGGGACATAAACACCTTATGTATTTTCCAACTTCGTATATAATTTAAAAGTAAAAAAAACCATGACATTGTTGTATTACAAATTTTTTGTGTGTTTTGAGTGTTTAGGCGTCTTAAAAAACGTTTAAATAATGTGATTTTAAAAAACAGGAACAAAATGGGTGAGATATGTGAGGACACATGTCCCCACATATCTCACCTATTTTTTCCCCGTTTGTTTTCGAGATAGGACGTGACTATTGCTATGCATGGCTATATGCGCTATTGTAAATGTGGTTATTTACTCGGTTGTAGTCCAAGCTTGCAGCTGCATTCATAAGTGTGCTAATAGCTGCATGAATATTTTTTTCCATTTTTAGATCCTTTGAAATTTTATCGGCTCTTCGTGCGACTCTACTCTTCGTTTTTTGTAGTGGAATGTCGTGATGCAAGGAGAGCATAGTTCTCTTTTATGAGTATGGTTCATTTATGTGGAGCCAAATATGAAAGGAAAGTGACTAGAATAAGAGTGTAGTTGGTAGGATAGTCGGGACCATGTTTATTGGACTTAACATGAGAGAGAGAGAGAGAGAGAGAGAGAGAGAGAGAGAGAGAGAGAGAGAGCAACTTTGGGTTCTTGAAAAAGGCATATTTGATAATTCTCCAAAAATAACAACACTCAAGAAGTTCATGATGAATCAAGAAATTATGTTACAGTGAAATCATTGGATGATTCATGGCATGTTTTACTATAATTAATCAATATGCAAGGTAAGATAAGCATTTGGGGTTCCTATTTAACATTTAAAACTGTTGGTTAGAGAAGGCAAGTATATACATGTCACATGCCATGCAGATTGTGGTGGGCTAGTTGTGGGTGTCATCGCACCACCTAAGGATAGAGACAAGGATGTAGACCTCGTGAGGAGAGGATATGCACTATGTGCTAGCAAGAGGTTGAGTCAGAGAAGCACTTCATGTGTAGGTGCACCATATATTATGAGTCTCGAGAGAGGTTCCATTGTCTCTTCAGAGAGGGGTTTGGACCCTTATCTAGCATCATGAATTACCCAAATAAATGATGCATGGGGGAAACCATCACTCAGTTCTTGCAACCAAAAGAGGATGTCCCACACCAAACATGAATGATATACCCATAGTCTTATTGAGTGACACATTCTCGAGTGCCGAACCACCTATTAGACTGCATTCCTGTGTGACTCTAGGCCGGGCCATGGCACTATAGTGAGCCCGATGTCCTAGACTCCCTAGGCCTTGCGAGGAACACAGACATTAGCTCTAGCTTGAGGAGATCTTGGAGATGCAAAGAACCACCTTTCCATGTCCGGTGGACCTGCAGGGCCTTCTACAGGCTAACACCATGCTTGATATCCTTGATGGCCCCCTCTTCCAACCAGGGGGCTAGCTCCATTAGTTGTATGATGATGATGGACCCACTTTGTATCACATGGTTTGAATTGGGCATTCCCACCTCATAACTTTAGTTTTTTATTCTCTTTTCTACCATGATGACTATTGTATCACTTTTGGTCTCATAGACCCATTAGGTCTTTTGAAGCCGTTTCATAAACCTTTATTTCTTTCTTTCTGTCTCTATCTCTCACACACACCGCTCTCTTCTCACACATACACCGCTCTCTTCTCTCTCACTCTCTCTCTCTCTCTCTCTCTCTCTCTCACACACACACACACACACACACACACACACACACACACACACACGCACCCAAACACACACACACATGTACACATCCCTCTCCTCTCTCTCTCTCTCTCACACACACACACCCACACACACACACACACACATGTACACATCCCTCTCTCCTCTCTCTCTCACACACACACATACACCTCTTTCTCTCTCTCTCTCTCTCTCTCTCTCTCACACACACACACACACACACACACACAAACCCACTGACCTGCCACCACAGGAGGCTAGAGAGTAGGCGTGGCTAAATTCAGAGGCTCAAGAATGGGTAGTAGGATGGTGGAAATCATCTCTCTCTCTCACACACACACACGCACACACACACACACACACCCTTGTCCCTCTATCACTCACTCACACACACACATACATACCTCTCTCTCTCTCTCTCTCTCTCTCTCTCTCTCTCTCTCTCTCTCTCTCTCTCTCTCTCTTTTTGGTGTTACTCTTGAAATTTTGCAGGAGCGATCTGTTTTAAATTTTGTATTTAAACACATGCAAACATCGCTAAGTGATGCCACTGCAAAAATTGAGTTTACAAGTGTCATTACAGACACCGTATAAGTGACGCATAATAAGCCGTTTATGTGATGCTAGAGTGTGTCGCATATACGATGACTATCATCGCTTAAACATCACCCACTTAAAAATGCGTCATTTTTAAATCATCTCACTAAATTAAGGAAGGTAAAAATAAGTCCCCTGTGTATCTTCATGTAGATGATTTGAGGAAGCTTAACATGTAGGTGAGTCTTAGTGATGTGGCTAGCTTATGGGCCACTTGCTTGGCATGTTGTGAGTCTGAGTGATGTGGAAAGCTTATTTGTGTGGAGATTGGTCGCTCTTTATAGCTACTTAGTGATGTGGAAAACTTCTTTGTGTGGAGATTGGTACTCTTTATAGCTACTAGTCTCCACTTATTTGTGTGGAGATTGGTACTCTTTATAGCTACTAGTCTCCACTTATTTGTGTGGACATTGGTAGCTTTTTATAGGTATTTTTAGTGTGATTTGAATTTAATTGTATAGAGTGTGATTTATTTGTAGTAGATCTTAATTAATACAATGAGAGTGTGATCTGCTTTGGGCTTCTCATTTGTATTAGAGATGAATACAATGACAGTGTGATGTCCTTGTTGCATTGAGAGTGATAGGGTTTATTCATGTGTGTGTGTGTGTGTGTGTGAGAGAGAGAGAGAGAGAGAGAGAGAGATTTACTTTGGGCTTCTCATTTGTATTAGAGATGAATACAATGAGAGTGTGATGTCCTCATTACCTTTTGTAGCCTAACACCCTTGCACAAAATCAAGCAAGGGGCTCACGCTTTAAAAAACAAGAAAAGAAAACATGTCTCACGTGGCTCACGCTTAAAAAAACAAGAAAACATTTTCGTATTGATCTCTGAATTGCAGTAACCCTTTGATAAGAATCATAGGCCGCAGAGAAGTGTGATGGACCTCGAGAAGCTGAAGGAGGAGAAGGAATAATGTCTCACCAAGCTGAGACTGCACGACAGCGGCTCCCGCAATATCAAGAAGAATACGACACTAAAGACGAGTATGGCGGAAGGCAACAGGGATGGTGCTATTGGCGTGCAACATGAAGGCCTGCATGCCTATGAAGGCGCCCATGTGAAGCTACCAGCTCTGTCAGGCTCTGAGGCCAAATTGCTACCCAATCCGAAGCCTTCAGCCGCTATCTATTTATTGCACCTCTAATTAGTCTTCCAAGAAGGAAAACTTCGCCAACTCTACTAGCATGGCCATCACTCATGGCAGCGAGGCCACCAACCATGCACTTACACATGTGCAGGATATGGTGGGCAGGCCTGCTATAATGTCCACGAAGTTGCTTTCTGGATGGCTGCTCATTCGACTCGTGGCAAGCCGAGTAATATGGGTAAAACCTTGAATCCCAGCTACATACCAGCTTCTAAAGTGCCCGTCAGTCCTGCTCGTCGACGTGCAGGCTCAAGTCCAAGGTTTTGGCCAATTCCAAGCCTCTAGCTGTGCACCGTACTTTCTCCTCTTCTTCAAAGCAGGCAAGCAAGGGAAACTCCGGCAAATCTGTCGTCCAACGTCTCCAGTTTTAAGTATAAAGCGGCCGACAGCACACTCAAAGATGAAGATTGTTGATCCCGGTTTCGAAGTGAATTGGAGGTTCAGCAAATCATCATCGCTTATTGCACATGATAAGGAGGATGCACATGATAAGGAGGATGCATATGATGAGGAGGAGCATGTCGATGGTGCAGCAGGTTTCCAAGTGGCCCTTCAAGTCACTGCAGGCAGATTCTTGACACCCAATTTCATCTGGCAGATAAGGAGATCGTTGAAAATTGGGAGTGAGAAGAAGCTTGTAGATGCTTTAGAAGCAGTAAAAAGGTTCTCAAGCTTTGTCATTGCAAGAGTAGAGAAATCTGTGTATGAAGAAATCAAAGGGATCCTTAAAGCTAACGAATCCAAACCACAACACCACACAGATTGTAATGCAACCACAGAGATAGGAACCTTTTCCTTTGATGAATTGAGAAAGATGAACTATCTGCAGGCTGCCTTATCAGAGTCAATGAGGCTATACCCTCCCGCGCCATCTGATTGCAAATATGCAGCACAAGATGATACTCTACCAGATGGAACTCAAGTTCTTAAGGGTTAACGAGTGTCATACAATGTCTTTGTAATGGGCAGGGCACATAAAGTATGGGGAAAAGACTGCCTTGCATTCCGGCCTAAGAGGTGGTTGGAGGAAGCTGGGCAATATGTTTCTATGAACCCTTACAAATATCCCATGTTCCAAGCTGGTCCAAGAATCTACCTGGGAAAGGATTCTGCCTTCATTCATATGAAGCTGCTAAATTTTGCTTCTCTTGTCTCAAAGAGTTATGGGGAGAGGTAGAGGGGCAACTATAACATTGTTGGGTGCTCATGACAAAAGAGTCGTGCCACCTTTAGAGGGCTTAGATATCAATCTACCCATGCTTCCACCATGCCTTCCCAAGAAGCTATATACGAGAAGATCCAGCTCTAGTCCAAGAAATCCTTTGCACCCTTATTGGACATGGTATAATCATTTTAGAGGACTAGCAAATGGTACTTTAGAGGATTGTGCTTGATATGTATGTCAAGTATGGTGCTCTTACCAAAGCAGCACACTTGGCGATGTTGTATATATCTTGCAATCAGTGCACTCCAAGTGACATCCTGAGAAAGAAGCTCCTCAATCATGCCTTCTTTAGGCTTAGCTATTTGATTAAGCTGTCTTGATAGCCACTTGTAGGAGAAGCTTTGTCTGCATCTTAATTTTATTCCTGATTTGAAAGTTTTTTTTGCAAATTGCAACTTTGGTTACAAGGTCAAAGATAACTCATGGAACCAATAGTGGTTATAGCTGTTCATTAATCAGAGATCGTGAAATAATATCACATGAGACTTATTGCATCATCCACTTCAATATCATAGGCTGACAAAGGTATTCCTATTTTTCTCTCTTTTATATTCTAACAAACTAATGTGGCCACTCTCAACACTGAAGGTATATCTTTGGCCTGCTTTCGATACTGAAAGTGTCATTTGTGAAACGGGGGAAAGGAACATTCCCTTATGTTTATAAAATTTTGGGGAGGACTGTCCCAACTCCCCACCATACTTTATGTATGGTTTTTTTTCACTCGCGCAAACAAGCATAAAATTCGTATGACTTGAACAACATGTAACTTTGATTCAGATGAGCTAACCAATTAGTAATTACCCTTTTTGTGAGGTACTAGAAGATCTCCGTCGATCATAAGCATAGGCATGTAGTTCATCGATAGTGGATGTGCCTCTAGAAACCTTTCTAAGTATGTTGAACAACACATGGAAAGGGTAAGGCTACATGATGGCCACCTCATTCTCCACGTCCTCCTTTCACGCCAAGGTATCACAGAGCACTTTTCTCACTGCCAATTGGCGTCCTGAGGTGGGGTCCATGGCCAGGTGCACCCTATCGCATCCACCAATTACATCTGGCAAGCTTGTATATGCTTGAGAATCCCCAACTACCTCATGCACAAGATGTCTTGGTGCATAAACAAGCAGGTACTCTCTCTCTATCTCTCTCTCTCTCTCACACACACACACACACATCATCATCATCAAAACCAAGTGCACTCCATGCTCTCAATCTTACAAAACAACATTGTTTTTTTTAATTCTTTTACCATGTTTTGTGTGAGTGCTTGGGTAGCATACTTCGTGTAGTGTAGAGCATATTTGAAATGATCGAATGAACATAAATTTGAAAGCATAGTTGGAAGCAATGCTAGACTAACATCTGCAATTGATGAGCTTGAAGCCTGTTCTTATGTTCGATGGGGATTCAAAAGTACCTTGCAAATTAGAAAATTACAAATTCATTACCATATTTGAAAATGAGTTTTTTTATCATAAATCAATACATAGGACTAATGGTATCACCATCAACACTAAAGGTATTTTGGTCCACTTTCGATATCGAAAGTGCTATTTGGGAAACGGGGGAAGGGCACGTTCTCTTGTTTGTAAAATTTCAGGGAGGATTGTGCCAACTCCCCGCCATACTTTATGTATGGTTTTTTTTTTAAAAAACTTCACTCGCACAAACGAGTATGAAAATCCTATGACTTAATGAATTACGTGTAACTCGAATTCAAATGTGGTAATGAATTGGGAATTATCAACCTTGCAAAGTACCTTGAGATCTCTTTCGATGTCCATCAATTCCTCATGTCGAATATAATTATAGCCTTGATGTTCATGCTCGTTCAAGCTCTATAAGCTATTCATATATTGAGAAAGACACGCATACGAAGAGGACGTGCTGCAAAAATGGTATGGGTTGCAATGTGCATCTTCATTCTAATGCTTGAAGATGTTTATATGTGAACGGAAAGACACATGTTGTTTGAAAGTACGTCAACAACGCACAAGTCCAAGCAATCAAGAGAATAAGGGTACCCAAGCATTCTAGTTGCATTAGAGAGTGACAGGCTTTATTCTTGAGAGAGAGAGTAGTTAACTTAGGTTCTTGCTAAACAAGACATATTTGAATCTTGATAATTCTTCAAAAATAACAACACTCAAAAGGTTCACGAAGAATCGAGACATTATGTTATAGTGGAATCATTGGAAGATTCCTCGCATGTTTTTTACGATAATTAATCAATATGCAAGGTGAGAGAAGCATTTGGGGTTTTTATTTTGACAGGATTAAAACATGCAATTTAACATTTAAAAACTGTAGGCAAGTCAACCTCGCACGGGACGTGGCCGTGAGCTGGGTTGCCGGCAGGTGGTCCTACACCCGCGTGGACGCACTCAACACTAACGAGAGAGGAGGAGCAGGTCGCCTACGAGCCCGCCCAATCTTCATCAATAGTAAGTGTCGTACGATCTATCTCGAGCACTAGTGTCTGCGTTCGTTAATTCTGCATTTTCGCTATCATCAATGAATCCAAAAGTTTCAAAAAAACGAACTAAATGGCTCCCGCCTTTCCTGTGCTGGTGAGCACGGCAGTTCTAGTTGTCCTAATCCTTCATCCCACTTGGGTGAGCTCCGCGGATGAGGACCCCCTGCAGGACTTCTGCGTTGCCCTCAACTCCGCGGATCAGCAACAGGAGCTGAACACCTAGGGCCTCTCTGTCGCGCGCATCGACTATAAGCACAAGGGCCACAACCACCCGCTCTACCTGGCCAAGGGCACGTTGCTTGTGGGCTTTGTCTCCACTGCGCCAAACAACACCCTCTTCTACCAGACCATCTATGCCGGTGACACCTTCGTCTTCCCTCGTGGCCTCGTACACTTCCAGCTCATCCCGCACAAGTCCGACACTGCCTTGGCCATTGCTGCCCTCAATAGCCAGAACCCGGGCGTCTCTCAGCTGGCTGCTGCCCTCTTTGCTTCCAAGCCGCCCCTCCCTGACAAAGTTCTCGAGGCCACCCTTGTTATCGACGACGACCATATGCACCGCCTCATCGCCAGCGTTAAGAAGACCCTCACTTAGACGTTGTAATTGGATGTTGAATAACACAATTAATTCTTCCATTTTTTACAAAGGAACAATATTTTAACGTCCTTGCAATGCTGTTGTGCCCTTAGCCGCGTCTCTTCCAAGGTATCTCCAACTTGTATATATATATCACGTCCTCTAATCCACAGAAGCCCATAACACGATTCTCGGCCAATTTCAAGTCTCCAGCGATCTCAAAAGTTTAGGAACTAACTATGTTTCCTTTAAGGCCATGGCAGCTATATAACTATGCTTTCTAAAGGGAGTGGGGCTCAAAATCTCCTAACATTATTTAGTAGACGTGGCACAACCTCCAAGCCATAACCATGTCGGCCATACTTTCCCTTCCTTGCTTCTTCCAAACACCGCTTAATCCTTTTTTTGTTTGAAAGTGGAGTCACACTATCCAGAAGCTCAGCATACTCCTCCTCCCTAATACCAGCAGAGGCTCCACCCTTCTCATCAACAAGAAAATTGAATATCACATCCGTAGTTACATTTGTCTCCATCTGTTTGACTATCTGTTTGACTGTAGTAAATGGATTGAAGTTTGCCTTAAATGAAACAATGTCTTCAATGCTTTGTTGTAGTTTTCTACTTTGTCCTTCCTCATATGGATGACTATGATGACCCAAGTGTATTGCACATCTGCTCTAGTATCCTTGTGGTCTCTGGGTAAGCAATATTTTCATTCACAATTTTCATTAGGGAATGTTTACATGGTATATCTAACTTGAGGGTTTCTTACCATTGTATCTAGTTTGTAGTATATTTTTGGGTGGTGAGTGCTAGCAAGACCCTCCTTTGTTTTAATAATATTATTGATGTGATTGTGACCATGGTTTATATGTATTTGATCTACTTCACGAATGTCTTTGTGTATGAGTAGACCTTGGGAGAAAACTTAAGTAAATGGAAAAAATACACCTTGGGGTGCTTCAAAAATATCTTGATTGTTGTGATTTTGGGTCAAAGTTTTGTTATAATATATAAGGTCACAATTTACAACTAAAAAAACACTTGATGCTAAATATAATAGGATTTTATTTGTTCTCATAATACTAAGTATGTGTTTCTAGATCCATCCTTGATGCTTATTACTATTAGTAATTTATTTGGATACATATTGAAACACCTCGTAGTACTTTACATGTGCATGCATGACCGATACTCATAAAAGAAAGCCCAAGAAGCACATATGAACCACTATGCATAGAGAAAACATGAACATCCACAAAAACATAGAAGGTTTTGGCTAATACATAAACATACTCATTGATAAGAAACCCATGAGCTAGAAAAAAACATAACCTGCATCCCTAGTCCTCATGTAGGACTAACTAGTGGGCTAACGTTAAGCACTGTTGGGAGCTTATATTTGGAGGTCACATCTAGAAGGTTCACAAAGCTTTTAGATTTTTTGAAGCACATGGGATCCTAACCTTTTTTTGTCATAGTCTTGGTCTAAAGGGTGTTTTTATCTAGGTTGAGCTTCCCAATGTCTAAAGGAGGTTGTATGTGAATCCACAAGCTCAACCTAGCAAAGCTAGTGATGAGAAATAAATCCTTTCAAGGATCATGGTGTACTCCCCTCTTCTCTACAAATCCATCACCTCAAATTTGTGGTGGAAACTTAGCCCGAAGGTAATATTTACATCTTCTCGGATGCCTAATGTTTTGGATGTGTTTGCATTTGGCAATCTTAACAATGAGGCTTATGTGCACAAGTAGTGGTGGGGACTTCCCCACTAGGCCTCCCAAACATCCTTGTTGATTATGTTGGCACCAACATCACCATTTAACATCATAGAGAGTCCACTATTCCTTTATAAAACATAGGTATCATGAAATTCATTTTATCATTTCCAAAGTAGTGTTCGGGCTTGTTATGGGTACTGGGCTGTGTGTCCTTTGATTTTCGGTATAGAAGGAGATTGCCATCTCATCCTCCTCCTCACATTCATCTAATAAAATGTTTGTTTCCTTAGTTTTGGATAAGTCTCTCCAAAGGTGATGATTTCCTTTAAAAAATAGACTTGTCAAGACTCACACTTCCAAGGATAACAGGCTTGTGAAGCTTGTTATGACCTAGGTATGATACTCGCACTGAGTTTTTCCACACACTCGCTCAGACCTACCACATGCATTGATGTGTTCCTCTGGAGGGGATGAAATAAACTCATTTCTAATCAACTTTGAGAAAATTTATCTAATGATATGAATACACATGAAAGGCCAAATTTGGCCGTCTACTGAATCCTCCCTTGCTGCATCTAATACTGTGGGGCTTGATTGATTTGTTTTTAGAGACAAAGGATCCAAAATTGAATCTTTCTAAACCAGGAAAAGTTGGAAAATCCATTTTATATCAAGGTTGCATGTCCATTGCAAGTTGTAAATCTAGATCTGCTCTGCATGACTGCACCTTAATAACCTATAAATCAAATTCATCTAGCAAGCTCATTATCAGATAACCATAGCTCGTAATAAGCATGCTCCAATTTCACATCAGTAGGTTGAGTTTTCCCTCACTTGGGTTTGCTTCTAATATACATGTCTCTTCTAGTATACAAAGCAATGGTCTCAGTGCATCCTCATTTTTGTGATATGGCATGGGTACTATAGGTAAGTGAGATAAGTAGCTACTAAGCTGCCTAGGAAATCACCCACCATGCTCCATAAGGGACAAGGAGTTGATAACATTATTTCATATAATGACGACGTAAGTCCATAAGTTTTTTCCCTCCTTCCCTTCTCTAGAAGCTCTTCTTGTGCATTTCTTTCTTGATAGGGTCCCACTGGGTAACGTAAACTCACGACATCATCATGTCTTTGTGGTGTCTCCTTCCATGGACTTAAATAGTCCTATCCCATAGCACCTAAAATAGGTTATACAATGCCAGCATAAGTAGGATAATGCATACAAGATGTGATGCTCATAGGTAAAACATGGTGCAAGGCGATAAAAATGTAGGTACAACAAGTCCACAGAGATGGATCCACAACATTACTCCCCTAGTGGCAAATAAAAATAGCATGAGTGGGGTTGGAAATTGAGGAATACTTGGTTTCCCTTCATAGTACCATTCAAGACAATCCAGGTCCAAGATTGGGTCACTCGTCAATCCACAAAAAGTCCATGCTCATGGCCTATAGTCACAACAAAGTTATACTTTAGGGTGAAAGCAAGGGTTGGTGGTACAAAAAAAGGGCCAAATTTTTTTCCCAACTTTTTGGTACTTTGGGGGGGTGAATTTGAGGGTAAAAGGTTTGTATTTAGGAACTATTTTTAAGATCTTTGAGAATCTTTTGTGCAGTACCACCCCGTGAGAGTAGTGGTGTCGTGAGTGGTGGTAGTGGTTTCAATTTTTTATTGTTTTTGCTCATTTGTGTTTGAACTAAGCGGGCGTCGTCTGGTCGCCTTCCTCTGAACATCTCTCTCTCTCTCTCTCTCTCTCTCTCTCTCTCTCTCTCTCTCTCTCTCTCCCTCCCCGCATTTGATTGTAGCAGAGCTGCTCTGCTCTAGAGCTCGCATTGATCAATCGTCTAGCCATGAGGACCCCAAAGGCCAAGGAAGCTGCTACCAGCAGAGCGTCACCTTCAAAATGCAAACCGAAAGCGAAGGCAAAGGAGGGAATGGTGCCTCCTAGCCGTAGCAACAAGAAGGGTGCTTCCACCACCCCCCCCAACAAACAAAGCTGGAGCACACAGCCAATCCCAACACAAGGGCAAGTGCAAAACAGTGCAAGGTCGACTCCGAATGGACCTCACTCCTCTTCGACGATGATGAATCAAAATCTACCAGCAAGACATGGTACGCTATTCATTGGCATATGCATGTGCTAAGTAAATGGTGCATGTTCACTCCCTACACTGACATTTGAAGTTAAATGAACAGTACTATATTTGGTACTTTGCAGTAGCAAATTTGGTACTCTTTGAGTACCACAATTGGTACTGTAGGGCATCACCTCACATTAGACACAATGTCGGGCACCACATTTAATCTATAGGAGTCAGCAATTCTCTGATTGTCATATGCATGTGCTAAGTAAATGGTGCATGTTCACTCCCTGCACTGACATTTGCAGTTAAATGAACAGTACTATATTTGGTATTTTGCAGTAGCAAATTTGGTACTCTTTGAGTACCACAATTGGTTCTGCAAGGCATCACCTCACATTAGACACAATGTCGAGCACCACATTTAATTTATAAGAGTCAACAATTCTCTGATTTATTTTGAACACATTTTAGGTAAGAACAAAATGGAGGAGTACCCTCAACAAACCAAGTTCTGTTACACGGCACAGGACCTGCATGAAGAGTACAGTCTCAGTCTTGAGGGCAAACTCTTCAAGGACTTGACTGATGAGGACATGCCACCCGAGCAATGGTTAACTGTATTCAAGTTCAAGTACCAAAAGAACAACAAGATCTATTTAAACCATTTGCAGCCACAATTGGTGGAAGAATGCAGACTTCTATTCTCCAAAGTTTATCAGGGGGCCCCTTCATGTGGTGAATTGACCAACAAATTTGCTACGTGCTACGCTTTTGAGAAATGCCATGCAGCGAAAAAAGACCCAGCATGGCATAAAGTAGCATGGGCCCGGTTTGGGGAAGGAGTGTTACAGATGATATCATCTAGGAGTGGCGGGCTTGAGCGTAAAATTGAGGCATGGAGGAGGCAAAATGCTTCCTCCCCCTCGCAGTGTCCTGCATACAGATAAGAAGGCCCGGATGACTCAAAGTGGTAGTAATATCTGCACAGAACCAGAGAATGCTGGCAGAGGGGTAATTGCTGACTACCTACCTGATTAAGAGGCATTGCTGCAAAGACTAGCACACCCAGTGTCACATCCAGGATGGTCAAACCTCAGAAGCCTGAAGGCCTCTATTCAAGCAAACAAGGGCAAAGAGTTTGATGGAAGACATCAATACCCTGGAAGCACACATTGTTCAGCTTCAGCAACAAATCCCTATTTCGGATGAAGAGATCAGAGAGGTGGAGGCTGATTAGCTGGGAGCAAGTCGGCTCTTGTTGCGACGACACGGGGTTTTCGAAAATATCCAAACGCTCCAAGCAGAGGTTGAACAGCAGGAGGTATTGTATTTCTGGCCTATTGCATTGTGTTTGACTGTTGATAGTGTTTAATTTGCACATGGTTTGGCAATTTGGCATGTTTCACTTCTTGATTGGTTGGTTTTGGAACTTCTTGAACTGTGTTGGTACTTTCTTTACTTGTTTTGGTATTTTTTATAACACTGGGTGTTGTGCTGGTGCCTTTCTTGGTACTTAATGGTGCTTCTTTATTTCATTTGGTACTCTATTGAACTATTTTTGTGCTGTTTTGGTACTTTTAGGTTACTGAGTTTAGTCTAATAGGGCACCTTTGGTTGTCTTGGATAATTGGTTGCACCCTGACTGGTACTTTTGGTGCTTTGCTGTTCATTTGAAACTCTTTTAGCCTATTATGATACTGCTTTGGTACTCTCTAGCTACAAGTTTTAGAGTCTTTAAGGTATTGCAGGTAGATCTTTGGACGTCGAATCCACAAGCTCAACCTAGCAAAGCTAGTGAAGATCCACCTCCATGGGGAGAAGATATTTCTTAGGATTTATATGTGGTGAATATGGTTTTATCCTTCTTGCCCGAGTGATGGTGTGGGCAATATAGAAGACATCCCTTCTTCCTGTGGTGGAGGGGTCCTTGCTAGATGAATCCTTAGCTACTCCTAGTTCAAAGTCTTTATTTTCTCTAGGCATACTTCACTAAGCATGAATAGGAAGGTTATTTTTGTTATGCCCAAGATTTTTTGAGAGAGTGTCTATCATTTCCAAGACATGAACCCAATCATACCAGTTGCTTGCCTCTACAAGAGGCAAAGTGGTTCAGAGAGTTGTGTCAAACTCATTGGCAAGAATTCTTGGACCCATGGGATGACTTTTCTCTATTTTTAAAGAGTTATTTTTTGAGGATTGGTTACCCTTGCATATCTAAATGTGATTGGTTTCCCAATCGTGAGAACTAACCTTGCATAAAGCCTTTCAAGGATCATGGTGCACGACCCTCTTATCTAGAAATACATCGTCACAAATGTGTGGAAATAGGGAAACTTAGACTCAACGTCTTGATCTTTGCATCTTCTTAGCCTCAAGGTCTTGATCTTTGCGTCTTCTAGGCTGCCCAATGGTTTGAATTCGTTTCCATTAGATAAGATTAACAATGAGGCTTATGTGTAGGAATAGTGGTGGGGACTTCCCCACTAGGCCTCCAAAACATCCTTGTTGAGTATGTTGGCACCAACATCACCATTTAACGTCACAAAGAGACCACTGCTCCTTTATAAACCATAGGTAACATGACATTCATTTCATCATTTTCAAAGTAGTTTTCGAGCTTCTTTATGGGTATTTAGGACGTGTGTCCTTTGATTTTGGGTATAGAATGAGGGTACACATCTTATCCTCCTCCTTACGTTCCTCTATTTAGATATTTGTTTCCTTAGGTTTAGATAAGTCTCTCCAAAGGTGACAGCTTCCTTACAAAAAGAGAACTTATCAACACTCAGAATTCCAAGGACAAGAAGCTTGTGAGTCTTGCTATGACCCAAGTATGATATTCATACTCACTCAAACCTGCCATGTCCATTGATCTATTCCTCTAGAGGGGATGAAATAAACTCGTTGCTAACCACCTTGGAGAAAATTTATATGGTGACTGTAAAGACACCTGAAAGGTTAAATTTTACCTCCCAATGAGTCCTCCTTCAGTGCATCTAACAATGTGGGGTATGATTGATTTGATTTTAGAGATAGAGGATTCAAAATTGAATCTTCCTATAGCCCCTTGAGAATGGTCATAAGTTTGTTGAAGCCTTTGGTTTTACTTTAAAACTCCCACATAGGTTCTATGAGGGAGCCTCATAGGCTCTCATTAAGTCCCCCCACATAGGTTCTATGAGGGAGTCTCATCGGCTCTCATTAAGTCCCCCCACTAAGTCCTTCCTCATAGGTTCTATGAGGGAGTCCTCAATATAGGCTCCCACTAAGTCCTTCCTCATAGGTTCTATGAGAGAGCCTCAAAGGCTCTCATTAATTCCCCCCACTAAGTCCTTCCTCACAGGTTCTATGAGGGAGTCCTCAATATAGGCTCCCACTAAGTCCTCACTCAGTACATCAGTAGTGGTCATAAGTTTGGTCAACACCTTTGCTTCGCTCTGAGGGTCCCTCACATAGGTTCTATGATTGGACCTTTGAACCAAGGTTTGAGATATATTGGGGTAGGGTCAATGGTCCTTATCAAGACACAATTTCGGTTCTCCATGAGTTTCTTCATAAGGATTTGTAGTAAATGGGTTTCTTCTCTTTGGGAAGATTTGTTTTGCATGGGAGATCACTTATCTCCATGAAGGGATGTAAAAGCTTTGGAGCTCTCATGTCAACCACTTTCAATGTTCACAATGTTTTTATCCTTGACAACTTATCATGCGTTATGTTTACATGTGCTCTTTGGGAGGAACTTGGTTTTATTTTGTTAGCCTTTTTAGGGGCTACCAGCCTTTAGGGCTTGCACGTTAATCTCTTTAGTTGCTTGCTTTGAGGTTAATGCTTGAGCTTTTAGCTTATTAACAACCTTTTATATTCCCTTGGCTACTTCCATCATCTTGGATTAGAGCCTTGTGATTGAGTTAATGAGTAATGTATGAGTTGCAATGCCCAACAGCAAGTACTTTAACCTCAACTAATAATAAAACTAAAAGTCGAAATCTAGTTTAAATTTCAATTCCAATTTTCATTTCATTTCGAGAAAAATCTCATTACTAAAGGCTCTACCTTATGATAGATAACCCAATGACCTTCTTCTTGATTGCCTTGAGCCTTGTCTAATTCCATGTTCTTCTACTTGAGTTATATGGGGTTAGATTATCTATAGTCCATATATATTTGTGCCCTTAAGACACTGATTGATTATTTAAAGATCTTGGTCTTACAAGATTTTTAATGCTAGATCTTGTTCGATCTTTGGCACATTTCCACGTAATCAAGAACCGTACTTAAGCTAAATTAAAAATATCTACTAAAGGGTCTTGGATTGCCTTAATGCACTTTCTTTGATTTTGGCTCCTACTTTTGACTTAGATGTTTTGACTCAAATCTTTCTTGACTACTTTTGATGATATTAAATTTCTCTTCCTTTATATCATCTCTAACCGGATTATGGTGACTATGAAGACCCATGAAAGGCTAAATTGGGCCAAATTTTACCTCCTACTAAGTCCTCTCTCACTGCATCTAGCAATGTGGAACCTGATTCAATTGGTTCTAGAGGTAAAGTTTTTGAAATTGGCTCTTTTTATTGTCTATTGAGAATGGTCATACAATTGGTCAAGGTCATTGTGGTTTTCTCTAAATCTCTTGAATAAGTTCAATGATTGGCTCTAGTAGAGCTGTAGTATAAGATTTGGAATATGCTCACGCAAGGTTAGTGGTTTTATACTCCACTTGCTCAAGTGTGGGCTCTAATTTAGCATGTGCCTTTGTGTTTTATAATAATGGGTTTCTTCACTTTTGGAAGGGCTAGTTTAAGTGAGACACCACAAAAAATGAAGAGCACAGCCATGTGAAAAGCTGCAAAAAATTCAAAGGGTCTATAAATGGGGAAAAATTGTACTCACCTAGCTATAGGCGTGGATATGAATGCGGCTACGAGCACGCGGCGATAGTCCTACAAATAATTTTTTTAATAACCATATCTCACTCATTATGGCCCAATTTTTTTTCTTAAATTTGTACGTTTTTTAAAGACACTTAAACACTTTAAACACCGAAAAATGCAATACAAAAATTTCATGGTCTTTACTTCTTACAAATTATATACAAAGTTGCAAAATACATCAGGTGTTTATGTTCCAAAAATGAATAAAGATGAAGACACTAATTAAACTAATTCATTATCTTCATCTTAATCTTTGTTCACACCTTCCCCACGTTCACCACCACCTTCATCATCACCACTTTTAGTATCCTCATCTTTCTATGTAAAATAGTGATACAATGCAAACACATTAGCCACAAGAAAAACAAGTTGGGTGATAATTAAAAATCATGTTTAGAGTCTCACCAAGTTGTTGTATATTGAGCTCTTTGGATATCTGTTTCAGTGACCACTCCTTGGTGTTTGAGCCACTCCCAAGTTGCTTCGTTGTTGTACCTATTTTCCCTAGATGTTGGGGGCGACCTGTTACCCTTCCCTACAACAAATTTCAACATGTATGAGATATGAAAAGCATGACGACACATGAAGTAAACTTAGTGGAAAATGTAACTTACAAATCGTGCGAGATAGCTTGCCTTTCCCTCTGATCCATTCTTCATCACACCGTACTTCAACACTTGATTCATGCTTGTCTAAACTCCATTGAAGCAGTTACAATGGCAGATATATTCTTTCCAACAAGTTCCTTGACCATTCAATTTCACCTACTTGTTCATGTGGTTGACGAGATTGCTATAGTAGGTGTTGTTCGTAGTCGATGGATATTCTTCCTCGAGAGTTTATGAAGGCAATGAAAGGTTTTGTTCTTCAAAATGCTCGCCCTGAGGGAACTATGGCAATGGAATGTCTTGTTTGATAATCTCTTGTATATATAACAAAAATTCTTAGTACATCAGACCTGGATATGCCACCATTGTGGACACAAGCAGAGGATGATTGGCTGGTTGGAGAAGAGCCTCAAGGACAAGGGCTTCAGAGAACAATGGATATGGCATTGTGAGAGAATATTAATAAATTTTGTATCCTCAAATCAAGTGCTATGGAGAAATGGACCGAGAGGTATAACCTAGCAAAGAGGGAAAGAGACCGAGATCGTTCAAATTTTAGAACGAGTCGAACAACTAGAGCATTTCCATACCCAGATTCACTTCCTCAACTTCCAGAATTTCCTTCCAGTAGATGGCTTCAACAAACCATACAACAAGAAAAACAAAATGGCAAGGTTATAAGTGACAAGGAGGAGTAGCTTGCATATGGTTTTGATTACCATGTAAGTGGGTTTTCTATGTACCGAAAAAATTGTAAGACAAAGTCTTGTATAAGCTTTTGTTCTTGATACAATTTTATTATCTTTTTTTGCTTGCACTATCGCAAATTTAGTGCACTTTGGTCATGTGGTCGTCACTTTCGACTGGAGTGAATAGATAAGAAGAGAACAACATTTGATTGTGGTGTCAAAGCGAATTTCATGCAAGAAAGTTGTTCAAGTGCAAGTGATCTGAGTGAAGTTGGCATGCTTTGGAACGATACAAGGCATTATCAAGGTTGGGTTCATAAAGTTTTCTATGTTCATTTTCTATCTGACGTGGTTCAAGGTAGTGACTCAAAGACCACAAGCAACCATGTTCAGAGATAAGAGTGGATTTGTTCAAGTAAACTCCAAAAAGATATGGACAAAACAAAGGGACACATTTGTGCTACCAGAGCATTGCGAGCAGGTCATCTTCAAGGTGGACCCGAGAGATCATAGGTGGTTGTCTATAATCCAAATTGATCCACATAGTAAACAAACATATGAAGATATGGAAATTTTAGATGTAGTAGAGATTAAGGAACCCACTCAAGTAGCACAAGAAATAGATATTGATTTCGTTGAACAACTACTAGAAGGATCAAATGAACGTATAGTAATTCAACAATTACTAGCACTTGAATCAGAAGCAAACACAACAACTAATCTGGAATTCTAAGAAGAAATAGAAGAACAACTTTCAACACAACCATCTCTATTGCTACCTGAAATAGAAGAGGACGATAGAGAGGCTACACCTATTGACGAAGATGCAGATGGAGAGGTATTTCTGGAAAAAGATGTATTCAGAGCCGTAGATCTAGCTGAGGATCAGTGAGTTGATGATGAGCTAGAACATATTATTTTAATTTTATTATCCAAGAAATACTTGGTTTTTGTCAATGTTGTCTTTTTTTGCACACTTACTTTTTTATAAGTCCAAAATAAAAATTTTAAAAATTACTTTTCGACGCTTTTTTGACGCTTATTTCGACCTTCATTTTGACGCGGTTTTCAACTGTTATTTCAATGCCTGTTTTGATGCTTCTTTGTAATGGCTATTTCGATGATTATTTCAATGACATATTTCGATGCGTATATTGATGGGTACTGACGGTGGGAAAACTGTCAATACTAGGTGTCATAAACAGGTCATCCTGTAGTAGGGTTGTATGACATACTACGATTTCTTGTCATTTATATCCGCGTGAAGCACAACCTTATAAGAAGAAACACATCAAGTGTAAATTAGACATGCATAAGTATGATATAATAAAAGCTTATAGTAAGAATTTACTTGTTCACAATGGTGGGTAGCACAAATGTGTCCCTCTTTGTTTGCTAAAATAATCACCCAACTTTTTTTACTTGTGGCTAACGTGTTTGCGTTATATCACTATTTAATGTAGGAAGATGAGGATGCTAAAAGTGACATCGATGATGAAGGTCGTGGTGCATGTGGTGAAGATACAGGTGTGAAGATGAAGATGAAGACGATGAAATAATTTAATTAGTGTCTTCGTCTTTATTCATTTTTGGGACATAAACACCTTATGTATTTTGCAACTTCGTATATAATTTAAAAGTTAAAAAAACCATGACATTGTTGTATTACAAATTTTTTGTGTGTTTTGAGTGTTTAGGTGTCTTAAAAAACGTTTAAATAATGTGATTTTAAAAAACAGCGACAAAATGGGTGAGATATGTGAGGACATATGTCCCCACATATCTCACCCATTCTGTCCCCGTTTGTTTTTGAGATAGGACGTGACTATAGATATGCGTGGCTATATGCGCTACTGTAAATGTGGTTATTTACTCGGTTGTAGTCCAAGCTCGTAGCTGCATTCATAAGTGTGCTAATAGCTACATGAATATTTTTTTCAATTTTTAGATCCTTTTAAATTTTATCGGCTCTTCATGCGACTCTACTCTTTGTTTTTTGTAGTGGAATGTGGTGATGCAAGGAGAGCATAGTTCTCTTTTTGGAGTATGGTTCATTTATGTGGAGCCAAATATGAAAGGAAAGTGACTAGAATAAGAGTGTAGTTGGTAGGATAGTCGGGACCATGTTTATTGGACTTAACATGAGAGAGAGAGAGAGGGAGAGAGAGAGAGAGAGAGAGAGAGAGAGCAACTTTCGGTTCTTGAAAAAGGCATATTTGATAATTCTCCAAAAATAACAACACTCAAGAAGTTCATGAAGAATCAAGAAATTATATTACGGTGAAATCATTGGACGATTCATGGCATGTTTTACTATAATTAATCAATGTGCAAGGTAAGATAAGCATTTGGGGTTCCTATTTAATATTTAAAACTGTTGGTTAGAGAAGGCAAGTATATACATGTCACATGCCATGCAGATTGTGGTGGGCTAGTTGTGGGTGTCATCGCACCACCTAAGGATAGAGACAAGGATGTAGATACCTCGTGAGGAGAGGATATGCACTATGTGCTAGCAAGAGGTTGAGTCAGAGAAGCACTTCATGTGTAGGTGTGCCATATATTATGAGTCTCGAGGGAGGTTCCATTGTCTCTTCAGAGAGGGGTTTGTAACCCTTATCTGGGATCATGAATTACCCAAATCAGCGATGAATGGGGGAAACCATCACTCAGTTCTTGCGACCAAAAGAGGATGTCCCACACCAGACATGAATGACATACCCATAGTCTTATTGAGCGACACATTCTCGAGTGCCGAACCACCTACTAGACTGCATTCCTGTGTGACTCTAGTTTGGGCCATGGCACTATAGTGAGCCCGATGTCCTAGACTCCTTGGGCCTTGCGACGAGGAACACAGACATTAGCCCTAGCTTGAGGAGATCTTGGAGATGCAAAGAACCACCTTTCCATGTTCAGTGGACCTGCAGGGCCTTCTATAGGCTAACACCATGCTTGATATCCTTGATGGCCCCCTCTTGCAAGCAGGGGGCTAGCTCCATTAGTTGTATGATGATGATGGACCCACTTTGTATCACATGGTTTGAATTGGGCATTCCCACCTCATAACTCTAGTTTTTTATTCTCTTTTCTACCATGATGACTATTGTATCACTTTTGGTCTCATAGACCCATTAGGTCTTTTGAAGCCGTTTTATAAACCTTTATTTCTTTCTTTCTATCTCTATCTCTCTCACACACCGCTCTCTTCTCTCTCTCACACATACACCGCTCTCTTCTCTCTCACTCTCTCTCTCTCTCTCTCTCTCTCTCTCTCACACACACACACACACACACACACACACATGTACACATCCCTCTCTCCTCTCTCTCTCACACACACACATACACCTCTTTCTCTCTCTCTTTCTCTCACTCTCACTCTCTCTCTCTCTCACACACACACACACACACACAAACCCACTGACCTCCCACCACAGGAGGCTAGAGAGTAGGCATGGCTAAATTTAGAGGCTCAAGAATGGGTAGTAGGATGGTGGAAATCATCTCTCTCTCTCTCTCTCTCTCTCTCTCTCTCTCTCATGCACACACACACACACCCTTGTTTCTCTATCACTCACTCACTCACACACATACATACCTCTCTCTCTCTCTCTCTCTCTCTCTCTCTCTCTCTCTCTCTCTCTCTCTCTCTCTCTCTCTCTCTCTCTCTCTCTCTCTCTCTTTGGTGTTACTCTTGAAATTTTGCAGGAGCGATCTGTTTTAAATTTTGTATTTAAACACATGCAAACATCGCCTAAGTGATGCCACTGCAAAAATTGAGTTTACAAGTGTCATTACAGACACCGTATAAGTGACGCATAATAAGCCGTTTATGTGATGCTAGAGTGTGTCGCATATACGATGACTATCATCACTTAAACATCACCCACTTCAAAATGCATCATTTTTAAATCGTCTCACTAAATTAAGGAAGGTAAAAATAAGTCCCCTGTGTATCTTCATGTAGATGATTTGAGGAAGCCCCCACTGTGACAAGTATAAGAAACCAACAGGAGAGGTAGATAGAGTGCATCTTGAAGGTGGGGGCTTCTCATCTCGACAGCATGAGAACTCCGTGCATATATCATAAGTTAATTTGTCTAGAAAAAGATAACTCATCGTGCCTATGCACAAGATGAGTGTGACTATGTATGGAGGTACAAAACATCTATTTAGGTACTATTAAGCTAAATTAAAAGAGTTAGCAAAATTGCGAGCTATAGTTTTATCATGAGTTTCACGTACCAAAAGGAACTTTGTGTAAGTTTAATGCCAAGGTTGACTACAACAAAAGATGTCATGGCTTCAAGAGTGCAATATTCATAATTGATGTTTGCATAATTGTAGGACCATGTGATCAATGTAAAGGTTGAATCTCAGGAATATTGTTGAGAATGTGGTGAAGGAGGCCGCATAGTTCTCTTTTTGGAGTATGGTTCATTTATATGAAGCCAAATATGAAAGCAAAGTTGCTAGAATAAGAGTGTAGTTGATAGGATAGTAGGGACCACATGTATTGCACTTAACATGTAGATGAGTCTTAGAGTGATGTGGCTAGCTTATGGGCCACTTGCTTGGCATGTTGTGAGTCTGAGTGATGTGGAAAGCTTATTTGTGTGGAGATTGGTTGCTCTTTATAGCTACTTAGTGATGTGAAAAACTACTTTGTGTGGAGATTGGTACTCTTTATAGCTACTAGTCTCCACTTATTTGTGTGGAGATTGATACTCTTTATAGCTACTAGTCTCCACTTATTTGTGTGGACATTGGTAGCTTTTTATAGGTATTTTTAGTGTGATTTGAATTTAATTGTATAGAGTGTGATTTATTTATAGTAGATCTTAATTAATACAATGAGAGTGTGATTTATTTGTAGTAGATCCTAATTAATACAATAAGAGTGTGATCTGCTTTGGGCTTCCCATTTGTATTAGAGATGAATACAATGACAGTGTGATGTCCTTGTTGCATTGAGTGGTAGGGTTTATTCGTGTATGTGTGTGTGTGTGTGTGTGTGAGAGAGAGAGAGAGAGATTTGCTTTGGGCTTCTCATTTGTATTAGAGATGAATACAAGGAGAATGAGAGTGTGATGTCCTCGTTACCTTCTGTAGCCTAACATCCTTGCACAAAATCAAGCAAGGGTGTGAGGCCACCTGGCTCACGCTTTAAAAAACAAGAAAACATCTCTCACGTGGCTCACGCTTAAAAAAACAAGAAAACATTTTCGTATTGATCTCTGAACTGCAGTAACCCTTTGATAAGAATCATAGCCCGCAGAGAAGTGTGATGGACCTCAAGAAGCTGAAGGAGGAGAAGGAATAATATCTCACCAAGCTGAGACTGCATGACAGCGGCTCCCGCAATATCAAGAAGAATACGACACTAAAAGACGAGTATGGCGGCAGGCAACAGGGATGGTGCTATTGGCGTGCAACATGAAGGCCTGCATGCCTATGAAGGCGCCCATTTGCAAGCTACCAACTCTGGTAAGCTCTGAGGCCAAACTGCTACCCAATCCGAAGCCTTCAGCCGCTATCTATTTATTGCACCTCCACTTAGTCTTCCAAGAAGGAAAACTTCGCCAACTCTACTAGCATGGTCATCACTCATGACAGCGAGGCCACCAACCATGCACTTACACGTGTTCAGGCTATGGTGGGCAGGCCTGCTAAAATGTCCACGAAGTTGCTTTCTGGATGGCTGCTCATCCGACTCATGGCAAGCCGAGTAATACGGGTAAACCCATGAAGCCCAGCTACATACCAGCTTCTAAAGCGCCCGTCAGTCCTGCTCGTCGACGTGCAAGCTCAAGTCCAAGGTTCTGGCCTATTCCAAGCCTCTAGCTGTGCATCGTACTTCCTCCTCTTCTTCAAAGCAGGCAGGCAAGGGAAACTCTGGCAAATCTGTCGTCCAACGTATCCAGTTTTAAGTATAAAGCGGCCAACAGCACACTCAAAGATGAAGATTGTTGAGGCCGGTTTCGAAGTGAAATGGAGGTTCAGCAAATCATCATCGCTTATTGCAGATGATAAGAAGGATGGATATGATAAGGAGGATGCAGATGAGGAGGAGCATGTCGATGGTGCAGCAGGTTTCCAAGTGTCCCTTCAAGTCACTACTGCAGGCAGATTCTTGACACCCAATTTCATCTGGTAGATAAGGAGATTGTTGAAAATTGGGAGTGAGAAGAAGCTTTTAGATGCCTTAGAAGAAGTAAAAAGGTTCTCAAGCTTTGTCACTGCAAGAGTAGAGAAATCTGTGTATGAAGAAATCAAAGGGATCCTTAAAGCTAACGAATCCAAACCACAACACCACACAGATTGTAATGCAACCACAGAAATAGGAACCTTTTCCTTTGATGAATTGAGAAAGATGAACTATCTGCAGGCTGCCTTATCAGAGTCAATGAGGCTATACCCTCCCGCGCCATCTGATTGCAAATATGCAGCACAAGATGATACTCTACCAGATGGATCTAAGTATGTTGAACAACACATGGAAAGGGTAAGGCTACATGATGGCCACCTCGTTCTCCACGTCCTCCTTTCACGCCAAGGTATCGCACAACACTTTTCTCACTACCAATTGGCGTCCTAAGGTGGGGTCCATGACTAGGTGCACCCTATCGCATCCACCAAATACATTTGGCAAGCTTGTATATGCTCGAGAATCCCCAACTACCTCATGCACAAGATGTCTTGGTGCGTGAACAAGCAGGTACTATCTCTCTCTCTCTCTCTCTCTCTCTCACATACACACACACACACACACACACACAAACATACACACACACATCATCATCATCAAAACCAAGTGCACTCCATGCTCTGAAACTTACAAAACAAGATTGTTTTTTTTAATTCTTTTACCATGTTTTGTGTGAGTGCTTGGGTAGCATACTTCGTGTAGTGTAGAGCATATTTGAAATGATCGAATGAACATAAATTTGAAAGCATACTTGGAAGCAATGCTAGACTGACATCTGCAATTGATGAGCTTGAAGCCTGTTCTTATGTTCGATGGGGATTCAAAAGTACCTTGCAAATTAGAAAATTAGAAATTCATTACCATATTTGAAAATGAGTTTTGTATCATAAATCAATGCATAGGACTAATGGTTGCCTTCAACACTAAAGGTATTTGGGTCCACTTTCGATATCGAAAGTGCTATTTGGGAAACGGGGGAAGGGCACGTTCTCCTATGTTTGTAAAATTTCAGGGAGGATTGTGCCAACTCCCCGCCAACCTTTGTAACTAAGCTGCTTTACCTTGATAAAACAAAGATGTCTAGATTTAATGCAAAGTCTAATTATAATGTATATTCAAGATCTGTTTAGCCTAAAGACTATTAAGACAGTTCATGCATTCAAGATCTCTTGAAGGAGAACCTCTATGTACACTCAAGTTTTGCATGTGAGATTACCCATCACATAACCCTAGATCTCTATTTACGCTCAACAGAGTGGCCGACTGTGAGACATGTATCAACATGTAAACTAGGTATCTCCCTTGTCTGAGGACCTTAGCATGCACTCTGGAGTTAAGGATATTAAACCCGTTAAATTGCCTAGGTTTACACATTCATAATCTTGTCTACAATTTTACTTCTCTTTGCACCATCATTGTTTATGTTTCCTACAAGCTTTATAACTTCTATAGATTCATGATTTAGAATGAGTTTAATGCTCTTGCTTGATTTTTTTGATACCACCTTCATGTTCAAAATTGATATTTATCCCTAGTATATCGCATCCTTTATCTAATGGAAGCATAGAAGGGCCAAGAATTACTGCTTGGATTGCCATAATGGGTTGCTAGAAAGAAAGCTTATTATTGTTGGTAACACCTTGGTTGATATGTATGCTAAGTGTGGCTTGCTTGCAAAAGATGAGAAGGTTCTTAACAAACTTCCAGTTAGAGATGTAGTCAGAAGGATTGTCTCAAGGAATGATGCAATAATTGCAAGATATGTCAACACGGGCATGGTGAGGAAGCACTGAACTATTTCAATCAAAAGAGGGTGTATCTCTAAATTATGTCACTTTTGTCTCTACCTTGAATGGGTTGCTCAAAATATTATCATAAATGGATAATTGTAAATATTATTGTCTCTCTCAATGGGTAATTTTAAATATTGTTTTATCTCTCAATTCTATCACTTTTGTTTACACCTTCAATGGAATCGTAGAAGCTAAAAGAAAAACATGCTCATAATTCCATAAATGGGTTACTAGAAATATTGATTAAAAGGAACCTTGTTCTTGGTAGCACCTTCGTTAATATTTATGCGAAGTGTGGATTGCTTGCAGAATCTAAGAATATTGACAAGTTTCTCACTAGAGATGTAGTCTCATGGAGTAATAGTAGGATATGTCTAACACGAGCATGGTGAGGAAGCATTGAACTATTTTAATAAGATGATGGTGTGAGGGTGGTATCTCTGAATTCGGCCACTTTTGTTTACACCTTGAAAGCTTGTGGCACCCAAGGACCTACATGCAAGGGCCTTCAAATAATGTAGAGATTTCCAAAAAAAATTTATTGGCAAAAGACCTTTGTTGCTAGATATGTATTCTAAGGGTGGTTTGCTTGTGAAAGAACATAAAGTGTTTGACAAGTTTCTAGTCTAAGATGTAGTCATGCTTGCAAAAGTATAAGAAGTGTTTGACAAGTTTCTAGTTTAAGATGCTGTCATGCTTGTAAAAACACATGAAGTTTTTGACACGTTTCTAGTCTAAGATACAGTCATGCTAAGTGCGGCATGCTTGCAAGAGCACAAGAAGTGTTTGACATGAAAAGTTTCTAGTCTAAGATCTAGTCATGCTTAGTGTGGCTTGCTTGTCAAACACCTGAAGTGTTTGACAAGTTTCTATACAAAGACCTATGGCGCTTGCTTTCAAAATCATAAAAAGTGTTTGAACCTAAAATTACATAACCATACCACATGGATTCAAAATGTAGTCTGAAATGTATTTTCATGGATTGTAGGATATGCTTGCGGGGTATGCACCTAAAAACCACTATGTATAGAGCAAACATAAACAACCACAAAAACATAGAAGGGTACGACTAGTATGAGAACATACTCTCACGGATAAGAAATCCATGAGCTAGAAGCAAACATAACCTGTCCTTACTAGTATGGCTAATCAATGGGCTAACTTTAAGCTGGGCATGTTGGGAGCTTGCATTTGGTAGCTTTTCGCAAAGCTTTTAGCTTTCTTGGAGCTAGTGGGCTCCTAACCTTTTTTTGCGATCATCTTGGCATGAAGGGTGATCTTATTTATGTTGAACTTCCCAATTTCTAAAGGACGTCGAATCCACAAGCTCAACCTAGCAAAGCTAGTGAAGATCCATCTCCATGGGGAGAAGATATTTCTTAGGATTTATATGTGGTGAATATTATTTTATCCTTCTTGCCCGAGTGATGGTGTGGGCAATATAGAAGACATCCCTTCTTCCTGTGGTTGAGGGGTCCTTGCTAGATGAATCATTATATAGCTACTCCTAGTTCAAAGTCTTTATTTTCTCTAGGCATACTTCACTAAGCATGAATAGGAAGGTTATTTTTGTTATGCCCAAGATTTTTTGAGAGAGTGTCTATCATTTCCAAGACATGAACCCAATCATACCAGTTGCTTGCCTCTACAAGATGCAAAGTGGTTCAGAGAGTTGTGTCAAACTCATTGGCGAGAATTCTTGGACCCATGGGATGACTCTTCTCTATTTTTAAACAGTTATTTTTTGAGGATTGGTTACCCTCGCATATCTAAATGTGATTGGTTTCCCAATCGTGAGAACTAACCTTGCATACAGCCTTGGAAGGATCATGGTGTACGACCCTCTTATCTAGAAATACATCGTCATCACAAATGTGTGGAAATGGGGAAACTTAGCCTCAACGTCTTGATCTTTGCATCTTCTTAGCCTCAAGGTCTTGATCTTTGCATCTTCTAGGCTGCCCAATGGTTTGAATTTGTTTCCATTAGATAAGATTAACAATGAGGCTTATGTGCAGGAATAGTGGTGGGGACTTCCCCACTAGGCCTCCCAAACGTCCTTGTTGAGTATGTTGGCACCAACATCACCATTTAACGTCACAAAGAGACCATTGCTCCTTTATAAACCATAGGTAACATGACATTCATTTCATCATTTTCAAAGTAGTTTTCGAGCTTCTTTATGGGTATTTAGGACATGTGTCCTTTGATTTTGGGTATAGAATGAGAGTGCACATCTCATCCTCCTCCTTACGTTCCTCTATTTAGATATTTTTTTCCTTAGGTTTAGATAAGTCTCTCCAAAGGTGATACCTTCCTTAAAAAAAGAGAACTTATCGAGACTCAGAATTCCAAGGACAAGAAGCTTTTGAGTCTTGCTATGACCCAAGTATGATATTCACACTCACTCAAACCTGCCATGTCCATTGATCTGTTCCTCTAGAGGGGATGAAATAAACTCGTTGCTAACCACCTTGGAGAAAATTTATATGGTGACTGTAAAGACACCTGAAAGGATAAATTTTACCTCCCAATGAATCGTCCTTCACTGCATCTAACAATGTGGGGTATGATTGATTTGATTTTAGAGATAGAGGATTCAAAATTGAATCTTCCTAGAGCCTCTTGAGAATGGTCATAAGTTTGTTGAAAGCCTCTGGTTTTACTTCAAAACTCCCACATAGGTTCTATGAGGGAGCCTCATAGGCTCTCATTAAGTCCCCCCACATAGGTTCTATGAGGGAGTCTCATCGGCTCTCATTAAGTCCCCCCACTAAGTCCTTCCTCATAGGTTCTATGAGGGAGTCCTCAATATAGGCTCCCACTAAGTCCTTCCTCATAGGTTCTACAAGGGAGCCTCATAGGCTCTCATTAAGTCCCCCCACTAAGTCCTTCCTCACAGGTTCTATGAGGGAGTCCTCAATATAGGCTCCCACTAAGTCCTCACTCAGTACATCAGTAGTGGTCATAAGTTTGGTCAACACCTTTGCTTCGCTCTGAGGGTCCCTCACATAGGTTCTATGATTGACTGGACCTTTGAACCAAGGTTTGAGATATGTTGGGGTAGGATCAATGGTCCTTACTCCACCACTTGCTCAAGTTTGGGCTCTATATTATCATGTATCTTTCTTACAATCTCTTGGTCTTATTTTATATTCTCTTTCTTCAAGACACAATTTGGGTTCTCCATGAGTTTCTTCCTAAGGATTTGTAATTAATGGGTTTATTCTCTTTGGGAAGATTTGTTTTGCATGGGAGATCACTTATCTCCATAAAGGGATGTAAAAGCTTTGGAGCTCTCATGTCAACCACTTTCAATGTTCACAATGTTTTTATCCTTGACAACTTATCATGCGTTATGTTTACATGTGCTCTTTGAGGTCTTATTCTTTTGGAGGACCTTTGGTTTTATTTTGTTAGCCTTTTTAGGGGCTACCAGCCCTTTAGGGCTTGCACCTTGATCTCTTTAGTTGCTTGCTTTGAGGTTAATGCTTGAGCTTTTAGCTTATTAACAACCTTTCATATTCCCTTGGCTACTTCCATCATCTTGGATTAGAGCCTTTAGGGCTTGCTGCACCTTGATCTCTTTAGTTTCTTGCTTTGAGGTTAATGCTTGAGCTTTTAGCTTATTAACAACCTTTTATATTCCCTTGGCTACTTCCATCATCTTGGATTAGAGCCTTGTGATTGAGTTAATGAGTAATGTATGAGTTGCAATTCCCAGCAAGTACTTTAACCTCAACTAATACTAAAACTAAAAATCAAAATCTAGTTTAAATTTTAATTCCAATTTTCATTTCATTTCGGGAAAAATCTCATTACTAAAGGCTCTACCTTATGATAGATAACCCAATGACCTTCTTCTCGATTGCCTTGAGCCTTGTCTAATTCCATGTTCTTCTACTTGAGTTATATGGGGTTAAATTATCTATAGTCCATATATATTTGTGCCCTTAAGACACTGATTGATTATTTAAAGATCTTGGTCTTACAAGATTTTTAATGCTAGATCTTGTTCGATCTTTGGCACATTTCCACGTAATCAAGAACCATACTTAAGCTAAATTAAAAACATCTACTAAAGGGTCTTGGATTGCCTTAATGCACTTTCTTTGATTTTGGCTCCTACTTTTGACTTAGATTTTTTAACTCAAATCTTCCTTGACTACTTTTGATGATATTAAATTTCTCTTCCTTTATATCATCTCTAACCTGATTATGGTGACTATGAAGACCCATGAAAGGCTGAATTGGGCCAAATTTTACCTCCTACTAAGCCCTCTCTCACTGCATCTAGCAATGTGGAACCTGATTCAATTGGTTCTAGAGGTAAAGTTTTTGAAATTGGCTCTTTTTATTGTCTATTGAGAATGGTCATATAATTGGTCAAGGTCATTGTGGTTTTCTCTAAATCTCTTGAATAAGTTCAATGATTGGCTCTAGTAGAGCTCTCATATAAGATTTGGGATATGCTCACGCAAGGTTAGTGGTTTTATACTCCACTTGCTCAAGTGTGGGCTCTAATTTAGCATGTGCCTTTGTGTTTTATAATAATGGGTTTCTTCACTTTTGGAAGGGCTAGTTTAAGTGAGACACCACAAAAAATGAAGAGCACAGCCACGTGAAAAGCTGCAAAAATTTCAAAGAGTCTATAAATGGGGAAAATTTGTACTCACCTAGCTATAGGCGTGGCTATGAATGTGGCTACGAGCACGCGGTGATAGTCCTACAAATAATTTTTTTAATAACCATATCTCACCCATTATATCCCAATTTTTTTTCTTAAATTTGTACGTTTTTTAAAAACACTTAAACACTTTAAACACCAAAAAATGCAATACAAAAATTTCACGGTCTTTACTTCTTACAAATTATATACAAAGTTGCAAAATACATCAGGTGTTTATGTTCCAAAAATGAATAAAGATGAAGACACTAATTAAACTAATTCATTATCTTCATCTTAATCGTTGTTCACACCTTCACCACGTTCACCACCACCTTCATCATCACCACCACTTTTAGTATCCTCATCTTTCTATGTAAAATAGTGATACAATGCAAACACATTAGCCACAAGAAAAGCAAGTTGGGTGATAATTAAAAATCATGTCTAGAGTCTCACCAAGTTGTTGTATATTGAGCTCTTTGGATATTTGTTTCAGTGACCACTCCTTGGTGTTTGAGTCACTCCCAAGTTGCTTCGTTGTCGTACCTATTTTCCCTAGATGTTGGGGGCGACCTGTTACCCTTCGCTACAACAAATTTCAACATGCATGAGATATGAAAAGCATGACGACACATGAAGTACTTATTGGAAAATGTCAAAGAGAAAACTTACAAATCCTGCGAGATAGCTTGCCTTTCCCCCGGATCCATACTTCATCACACCGTACTTCAACACTTGATTCACGCTGGTCTAAACTCCATTGAAGCAGTTACAATGGCAGATAAATTCTTTCCAACAAGTTTCTTGACCATTCAATTTCACCTACTTGTTCATGTGGTTGACGAGATTGCTATAGTAGGTGTTGTTCGTAGTCGATGGATATTCTTCCTCGAGAGTTTATGAAGGCAATGAAAGGTTTTGTTCTTCAAAAAGCTCGCCTTGAGGGAACTATGGCAATGGAATGGCTTGTTTAATAATCTCTTGTATATATAACAGAATTTCTTAGTACGTCAGACCTAGATATGCCACCATTATGGACATAAGCAGAGGATGATCGGCTGGTTGGAGAAGAGCCTCAAGGACAAGGGCTTCAGAGATGGATATGGCATTGTGAGAGAATATTAATAAATTTTGTATCCTCAACTCAAGTGCTATGGAGAAATGGATCGAGAGGTATAACCTAGCAAAGAGGGAAAGAGACCGAGATCGTTCAAATTTTAGAAAGAGTCGAACAACTAGAGCATTGCCATGCCCAGATTCACTTCCTCAACTTCCAGAATTTCCTTCCAGTAGATGGCTTCAACAAACCATACAACAAGAAAAACAAAGTGGCCAGGTTATAAGTGACAAGGAGTAGTAGCTTGCATATGGTTTTGATTACCATGTAAGTGGGTTTTCTATGTACTAAAAAAATTGTAAGACATAGTCTTGTAGAAGCTTTTGTTCTTGATATTTACTCAATGTGTTTATGCATATCTTGTACCATATGTGTGCTCAATTGTCTTTATGACTATGTGTAGAAAAAGATAACTCATCGTGCCTATGCACGTAGTAAACAAATATTTGAAGATATGGAAATTTTAGATCTATTAGAGATTGAGGAACCCACTCAAGAAGCACAAGAAAGAGATATTGATCCAATTGAACAACTAGAAGAACGATCAAATGAGTGTATAGTAATTCAACAATTACTAGCACTTGAACCTGAAGCAAACACAACAACTAATCTAGAATTTGAAGAAGAAATAGAAGAACAAATTTTAACGTAACCACCTATAATGCTTCAAATAGAAGAACAAATTTTAACGTAACCACCTATAATGCTTCAAATAGAAGAGGACGATACGGAGGCTACACCTATTGACAAAGATGCAAATGGAGAGGTATTTCTAGAAATAGATGTATTCGGAGCCATGGATCTAGCTGAGGATGAGTGAGTCGATTGATGAGCTAGAACATCTCATTTCAATTTTATTTGCCAAGAAATACTTGGTTTTTGTCAATGTTATTTATTGCACACTAATGTTTTTTAAATCCAAAATAAAAAATAAAAAAATTACTTTTCGATGCTTTTTTTGACGCTTATTCCAACTTTTATTTCGACGCGGTTCTCAACTATTATTTGGACACCTATTTTGACGCTTCTTTGTGATAGTTATTTCGATGATCATTTTGATGGTGTATTTTGACATGTATATCGAGGGGTATTCTGATGGCATGGAAACCGTTGATACTAGGCATGGAAAATGGGTCATCTTGTAGTAGTGTTGTATGACATACCACCATTTCTTGTCATTTATATCCACATGAAGCACAACCTTATAAGAAGAAACACATCAAGTGTAGCATAAACATGCATATGTATGATATAATAAAAGCTTAATATGGTAAGAATTTACTTGTTCACAATGGTGAGGTAGCACGAATGTCTTCCTCTTTTTTTTCTAAAAGAAACACCCAACTTATTTTGCTTCTGGTGGCTAACATGTTTCACTACAAGGGATCGGGCTCATACCCGCACTCCTAGCCGCTAAAAATGACTTGTGAAAAAAAGTAGCGGGCCCGTGTATTAGCGCGTGTATCATCGCGGCCACACATGCGTGTAAAAGCACGTGTATAGGACCTCCCAGACGCGCTCATACACGGGTGTATACACGCATTCTGTTCAGTTCAGATGTACTCAGACGCGTTGATACATGCATCTATACACGCATTTTTTTAATTTAGATGCGCTTATACACGCGTAATTGTCAGTTTTGACGCGTTTATACACGCGTATTTTACAGATTATCCGCGTATATACATGCGATTTTTAGCAGTTCTGACGCGTTTATACACGCGAACAGAGAGCCAAAAAAAAATCCAAAGAGTGCTATTTGGTGCCTGAATACTGTTCCAGCATTCCAGCACCCAATAACACTCTCTGGATTTTTTTTTTGTGCATTAGACCATCCACGAAGAACATATGCACGAGGGAAATTAAGACAAGAACGACATGAATGCATACATTGTCAATACACGATTCAAGACAGACATGAATGTAATACTATCGATTCACGATTCAATATTACTATCAAAATTTCACACATATATACAAGGGAGTCCATATCTCGAAGTAGCCCATGGCTTCAGTTTACAAAAAAAAATATACAACCACATCCTCAATATGGAATGTGATACTATAAGTTTGAGTACTCCTCAGACCCAGATGATGACTCGGTGCTCCCTCCATGCTCAGATGAGCTCACATCGATCGGAGTGTCCGATGAGTAGTGCTCACGTCCACCCTCTGCAGTGGCGATGGGTGGATCATCAGCAGCAGCTTGTGCCTGTTCAAGTAATATATAGTATATAAGTGTATATATATGTAATTCAATAAACCAAAATCATTCGTTTAGAATTTTCAAGTACCTGTCTCGACCGTATGGTCTCATGGCCATCTCAAACTGCGCGACCGTAATACGTCCCTCGGCTCTGAAGATGGCCCACGTGTCACGTCTGCTATGCCGGCGAGCATACGCAGTATCGTGGGTTGTGGGCTTCCTCCCCGTAACCCGTGCTGTATCATAATCAACACAATTTGTAAGATTAAAACAATCATAGAATCAATGAATTAAGTAAACAATCAAATAAAGGAACAAGATACTTACGAACTTTGCCTCCCATGACTCGACACTGCCAGGTCCGAAATGCGAAGATCCAATGGTCTCCATCTAGATCCGTCATGCCTCCACATGCTGCCTGCTCTTCACACCACCCTCTGCTCGTTTCTTTGCCTCCTTCCACTCGCGTTTGTGCGCAGTGGCAAGTTTCTCGGTAGGATAGCCACCCGCAGCTACATTTAGCCGGTCATCGTACGCGAGTTTTTTAAGGTAAGATCTTTTATTACTTAAGATCTCCTTATTCGCGTCCTTCCCCATATATCCGAGAATGTAGCATGTGGGGGATTGGGGTACCGACTATGTACAGCCTCTATCACCTCCCCAACTAATCGGCTATTTTGATCTTTAAATTTAATAAAACAATTTCTATATGAGTTTAATACTACCCCACGCATGTACTCCATTACCTCCCTCCCCTCGCATCCATCACTATCCCACCCCTATCCGTCACATCATAGCAGATCACTCTCTCCACCTCTCTCATCTCCTCCTCTTCCGAACTGTCTCCTCTAACTCTTCTCCCTCTATCTCTTCTCTCACCACGTGCCCTACTACCTCCCCCACCTCCCCCACCTCCCCCACCAAAGCACCTGCCGCATCCTCCACTCCCACTCTTCCTACTGCTGCGGGTGGAGTCACGACTGGGGGATTGTCTACGTGACGGTGGCTCTGAGGGAGCACGTGATGGTGGCTGTGAGGGTGTGCGTGAGTGTGTCTGGGAGGACGAGGTATGTCTCCTCGATGGACGTGGAAGAGGAGAAGCTGCATGCCATCTCGTCGGGCTCGTAGGCATAGACGGCACTGGAGTGCCCTGGATACTCGCGGTAGGGGTATAGACACCAGGCAGGGAAGGAGGGGGATGGACATACATATACTCTGTAAGCTCAACTGGACCAGGATGGCGCCCAAAATGATTCAGCATCTCCATCAGCCAATTGCTGTACGCAAATGGAGCGGATGAAGAACCTGGAATATCCATAAAGAACCTGCAAAAATAATCCTCATGTACATCATGGGCTGTCTCTTGACTCACACAAATATCATCATTCAAGTCAGTTGTGTTGCCTGCAAACCATATGTTTTTTTTCCCTTTATAATTATATACAAAGTTTCAAAATACATATAAAGGTGTTTATGTCACAAAAATGAATAAAAACGAAGACAATACTTAAATTAATTAATTGTCATCATCTTCATCTTCATCTTTGCCTGCATCTTTACCATGTGCACCACAATCTTCATCATCACCGTCGCTTTCAGCATCCTCGTCTTCCTAGATTAAATAGTGATACAATGCAAACACTACAAGACAATGCTGCCATACACACGTTTCATACACGCGATAAATTACGAGCGCGTGTATGGTTGCGCCTGTATTTGAATAGAATCGGACGCGTGTATTTTATCATTTAAGTTCGCGTGTATATTTGCATTTATCAACGCGTGTATAAACACGTTTATATACACGCATCTATACACGCTACCATACACGGATTAATACACGCTACCATACACGGATTAATACATGCCACCATACACGGATTAATACACGCATGGTAAAGAAAAACTGAAAAAAAACTGAATTCCTTTATAAAATTAAAAACTATTTTCTTTAAACCATCTCATAGTACATTACAGTATACATCATTACACAATCCCACTACATGCATTTACAACAATGAAATATATTCAAAAATAAATCATGCATATGAGATGATAGAAATGTCATCAATTTAGAACGTACAGTGACGGATTGGTTAGGGTTCGATCTCATCTTCAATAAGATCCATCCTTGCCAAACGATCAACATCAATATCCATTTGATCAATTTGTAAGGCTACGATTAAATTTATTCCACTATCGATATTCTGTACTCCATTGATAATGGTATCGATGTCCTAATCATCCTCATCAACATCACCATCATCCTCAATGGTAGGGTCATTCTCATGATCATGAAAAATGGCACGCTCATCCTCATTATCATGATCATCTCTTATTTCTTGATCATCGATCACAACATCTTCATTGGCATGTTCGACATCATCTTCATTGCGGCTTGTTACATCCTCCATATGCTCCATATCAGTGAATGTATTATACATCACTTTGGAACGTGGTGCAATAGGGATGACGTACCACCATTTAATGTCATGCACCATTGGTAGATAGATAACCTACTCAAATACACATAGTACAGTAATTAATTAGCATATCAAAAGTCAAGGGGTACGCGAGCTTAGATATATATGAACATGAAACACATTAGTAAAAAAATGCATACCTGCTCACATTGTTGTGGCAATACGAGCCTATCTTTCTTTGTTTGCCAAAACTTTGTAGAGTCAATAGTTACATAGCCACTTGCATGGCGTTTTATCGTTGCATCAGGCCCTTTTTCCACCACGTTCATTTGCCATTTGACATCCAAAACATACACAAAGAAGCGACGAAAGTCAAGCCTAAATATGTCTTGGATTATGCCACAATAATCATCCATTTTTCCACTAGCTCCCTCAAAGCTACTAATGACACCGCAATCTTGTGTATTTCTCTTTTCATCAATTCTTTGTGTTCGAAAATGCTTGCCTTCACACCATATAGCATTGAACATAGTGCACTGGACCAAAATAGAAGCAATATTTGTGTAAGCAATGTGAATAAATATTAAAAGCAAATCACTTACAACTAATGCAAAACATTAGTTCTATGTACCTTTAACATGCATCCAAGTGAAATTGAGATCATCAATCAATGTTCTGTCAATTACTTTACTCTGTCCTTTTCCTTGAGGCACAATAGAGGTCATCCTCAAGTCCTCTTCATTGCTCCATAGTCGTGGCAAAGAGCTGTCCACCTGACCAAGAAATTCTGAAATATATACAAGAGACTCTTGTATCAACCAACCCTCGGCCATGCTTCCTTCAGGCCTTGCACTTTGCCTCACAAAGTCTTTTAAGGTCTTCATGAAGCGCTCTAGGAAGAACATCCAACGTGCATGCACAGTACCACATAAAGCGATTTTGTCCACTAAATGCACAATGAGATGTAGTTGACTTGTGAGAATGGTTCGCGGAAAAGTCTCCTCTACCAAACAAACCAGCGTCCCACGAAAGAGAATGCAATCATTGACACATGCATGTATGCGATCATAATCCAATCCTCCAAGAGATGTCACATAGCGCCTCGCTATGTCTCTTGAGGTGGGTAGTCTATTTTCCTTTGGAAACATGTTTGATAATAGCCTGCATTCAATATCATCAATTATAATTAGTCTTAAATCTTAAACCTTAAACCACTAATTCAAATTTGTAAGTTAGAATGCTTACTTCAATAATGCGTCAAGACTTGCATTGCTCCATCCATAAACTGTTTGTATATTGAGTAGTTCAAGTGAAGCACGTAAAACAGAGAATGTGCACCCTTCAAACACCAGTGTCGATGAAGCCTTGTAAATATGCTCTTGTTCCATATCATCGTCGTCCATACCTTTGGGATCATCCTTAAAAAGATTCCGCACCATATCATCAAGCACCTCCTCTTCCACAACTTCGTGGGGTGCAGGGCTATTGTCATCCCTTTCCCACTCATCTCTGACAATAGATCCCGAAGCTCCAGCATCATCTCGTCGACGCTTTGCGTGCTCTCGTTGCACGTAGGGCACCATGTTAGGGTGTGGTACTGCATCCTGCTTCAATTAGAGTTTATATATTACAACTCTATTAATTTAATTTGGATACCATGAGTCATTTGAATACCATCAATTTACATCTACTCACCTCTAAACCTGTTTGATTCCATTCTCCATACATGGAGATATGATTCAAGGTAATTCGACGTGCTCGTACAATGCATCCTTGACATTGATTACACATACATTTGATCCGTTGTCCCAACCACACATCGCGATTACGATGATGCATTGTCTCATCTTCCCCAGAACTGCTTGAAGAGGTTGATGACATCCTATGTACAATCCAGAAAACACAAAATCATAATATGTTTTTAATGAAAGTATAAAAATCCCGTGTATTGACGCGGCTATTTCCTAAAAATTGCGTGTATTAACGCGGCTATTTCCTAAAAATCGCGTGTATTAACGCGGCTATTTCTTGCAAAACGCGTGTATAAACGCAGCTAAATTATCATAGACGCGAAGATACACGCGTTTATAAACGTGACGGTCTGTTTAAACTAAAAATAGCCTGCCTTCCCCAAATAAAGATTTTGAACTAACATATCAACACTGCTTTCGTTTTTGCCTCTTCTAACAGAAACGAAACCTAAGTGCAAGGAGGGAGCAGAGAAGGAGCACACACGGGAGGAAACCGAGCAAGAAAGAAGACTCACTTTTTCAGAGGTGAGTCAGTTTGTCCTTTGCCTTGTCTCCTTCCTCAGATTTGTTTATGCTATTTTCTCTTTGCTTTTTGGGTTTGTCTCCGTCCTTTTGCTTCTGTGCACACGATTGGGTCAATGATTCTGACAGGGGCGACAGTGGACCTTTTATAAGGACACTTTGTCGGAGGTCGGTCCCTTTGAAATTTGTTTTTGCACAGGTCGCGTGTAGAAACGCGTGTAAAAGCGCGTGTATCCTGTCTGTAGAGTCTGTTCACGCGGATATACACGCATTTCTGGACAGGTGTATACACGCGTTTTTTGACGAGTGTATACACGCGTTTCTGTACGGGTGTATACACGAGAATGGTGGAGGGGGAGCATATTTCTTTTTTTGGAGTATGGTTCGTTTATGTGGAGCCAAATATGAAAGGAAAGTGGCTAGAATAAGAGTGTAGTTGGTAGGATAGTAGGGACCATGTTTATTGGACTTTACATTTAGACGAGTATTAGTGATGTGGATATCGGCCACTTTGTTGGCATGTTTTGAGTCTTAGTGATGCAGAATACTTATTTGGGTGGAAATTGGTAGCTCTTTATAGCTACGTTGCATTAGAGAGTGATAGGGTTTTTTCGTGAGTGAGAGAGAGAGAGAGAGAGAGAGAGAGAGATTTGCTTGAGCCTCTCACTTGTATTAGAGATGAATACAATGAGCGTGTGGATGTCCTTGTTGTTGCATTAGAGAGTGATAGGGTTTATTCTTTAGAGAGCGAGAGCAGTTAACTTAGGGTTCTCGCTAAACAAGGCATATTTGATAATTCTCCAAAAATAACAACACCCAAGAGGTTCACAAAGAATCAAGACAGTGGAATCATTGGAAGATTCCTCGCATGTTTTTTACTATAATTAATCAATATGCAAGGCGAGAGAAGCATTTGGGGCCAACATTAAAACGTGGATTTTAACATTTAAAAATTGTGGACAAGTCAACCTCGCACGGGACGTGGCTGTGAGAGGCCGGCTTGCCGCCGGCAGCTGGGCCTGCACCCGCGTGCAGTAACGAGAGAGGAGGAACAGGTCGCCTACGACGAGGCGCTATATAACCGCCTCATCGCCAGCGTTCCAGCTCCAGCTCCTGCTTGTAGTTTGATATTCTTACATTTTCTATAAAGGAACAATATTCTAACGTCCTTGCAGTGCTGTTGTGCCCTCAGACGCCGCGTGTCTTCCAAGGTATCTCCAAGTAGTATATGTATATCACCTCCTCTAATTGCTTGTATGACGTTACATCGGGTGTGTTTGCATCACACCATTCTCGGTCTGCACCGATCTCAAAAAGATATCTCCCATGTTTAGGAACTGACTATGCTTTTCTAAAGGGAGTGGGACTAAGAATCTTGCATCTTGCAAGAAGAAACAAAATAACAGTAACATCTATCGAATGACACATATAATATGAAATGGTCTAACAACACAACACAGAAAAAAATCCAAAAGAATGAAAATCCTACTGAATATATGGTAGAGTTGCAATGCCCAGCAACAACAAGTACACTGACCTCCACTAATACTAAACCTAAAAATCCAATCTGGTTTTAATTTTGATTCCAATTTCCATTTCATTTTGCAAAAATCATCATTAATGCAAGCTCTACCTTACAATAGATATCCGAATTGCCCTTCTTTTCGAGCTCTGCTAATTCTACATTCTTATGCTTGCATTGTGTTGGGTTTGATTCTCTACAATCCATGTCTTTGTGCCCGTAAGACTGATTGATTGTTTGAACATCCTCATCTTACAAGATTTTTAGTGCTAAATCTTCTTTGACCATTGGCATAGCTCCACACAATCGAATATCGTACTGAAGCTAAATGAAGCACCTAGACTAAACACTCTTCGATTGCCAGAATTCAGTTTCTTTAATTTTGGCTCCTTTTTTTTGACTTGGATGCGTTCAATCAAGTCTTCATCATTGACTACTTTTTGATGCTACAAATTTTCTCTTCCTTTATATGTTCCTCACACTCGTAATCATTTCTTAGGCCTGATTTACTCTCCAAGGTTTTTAGATATGAATAAATTGGATTCTCAAAGTAACTTAAATGGCATTATTGCCATTTCAAGTATCAAGTGATTATGTGTATCCTTCTTGAGCAAATGGAACAAGTAGTTTTAGAACTTCTTAAAAATAATAATAGGCTACTGTGACGGTCCTGAATCTAACCATATCTTAATCGTATAACTTAATCTAAGAAAACATTAAACTCACTTAATCCTACTATTTCTACATAGCAATACAATCAAATCAACCTTCTCAAATAGCAAACAAGCATGCATGCCATATCCAAGGTTCTTATCACATACACAAAGAATCATGTAATCTCAAACAAACATTTACATGATATAAATCTCTATCAATCGCAGCATAGCATCTCAATCAATCATAATGTATGTGTCTATCTCAATATTCTATCAACATCACCATGCTCAACAACATGGTTAGTCATAATGACCAAAATCCAGCCAATCTAGGGCTTTCTTCGATGCGCATCCACCCAACCTCCACATTGGACATCACCGCTATCCCCGGTATGTCTCTTTCCGAATCTCCTCCTCTCTGGGTTCTACCACATGGCTCCCAGAGGGCATAAATCTTGTTCTCTGTCTGACATTCCCTATCTAAGGACCACCAGCCCGAATCTCAAAATCTCATGTCGAGTCTCATCATCATACACATGCATATCAATCATTTATACACATGTATATAAATCATTCATTTCAAACAAAGCAATGACAAGTCATGCTTATCAGATCTCTAGTCCATAATCTTCTAAGAGAATCATATTCAAATCAATCAAAATCAACCTCAAGTGTAAAAATAAGCTTTTAATTCAAACAGTCCTCAAAGACCATATTAGGGAGTTTGGGAAAATTTCATTACTTTGGGAATTTTCTTTTCAATCTACTTTTTGGTGTATCTTTAACATAACTCTAAATTTGTCAGAGAATGTGGATTTAGAACCTACTCTTCAAGAGCTTTCCAACGATATGTTACATGAGGGGGTTTTGACAAAATCTTAAAAGGATTCACCATGCCCTCCATTTTCTGATCTTGCAAAATGGGAATTGGGATTTTCCCAAACTCCCTAATATGGTCTTCTTAACTTCTCTTAGTCTTTTATTTCTTTCAAGTCATATAGGAATCTTTGTTTTTAATATAATTAATTATCATGTTCTAATCAATAAGATCATCTCTGGTTGCAATAGCTAAGTCATAACCATTCTTACATATTAGTCTATCCGGTCTATATAGAACGTATGCGGTCTACAACCCAATGCGGGTGGAATCGCCAAAATCAGCTGTATGTGAAAGTCGACTCCAAAAATAGAATACATTTTACTTTTTTATCAAATTTCGATTTGCATGTCCATCTACACACTTAAAGGCTTCCTTTGAGTATACTAACTAATTGAAAAATCAATCTTGAGTTTTTACTTTAATTTTAACTGCTCAAAAACCATTGAAAACCTGCTAGAATTCATGACTGAAATGTGTAGCATCTAAAACTTAGGATTATCTTTAATCATAACTTGGTTAATCCTTGAAGTTTTTGACACGTTTCTAGTCTAAGATATAGTCATGCTATGTGCGGCATGCTTGCAAGAGCATAAGAAATGTTTGACATGAAAAGTTTCTAGTCTAAGATCTAGTCATGCTAAGTGTGGCTGGCTTGTCAAACACATGAAGTGTTTGACAAGTTTCTATACAAAGACCTATGGCGCCTGCTTTCAAAATCATAAAAAGTGTTTGAACCTAAAATTACATAACCATACCACATGGATTCAAAATGTAGTCTGAAATGTAATTTCATGGATTGTAGGATATGCTTGCGGGATATGCACCTAAAAACCACTATGTATAGAGCAAACATAAACAACCACAAAAACATAGAAGGGTACGACTAATATGAGAACATACTCTCACGGATAAGCAATCCATGAGCTAGAAGCAAACATAACCTGTCCTTACTAGTATGGCTAATCAATGGGCTAACTTAAGGCTGGGCATGTTGGGAGCTTGCATTTGGTAGCTTTTCGCAAAGATTTTAGCTTTCTTGGAGCTAGTGGGCTCCTAACCTTTTTTTGCGATCATCTTGGCATGAAGGGTGATCTTATTTCTGGTGAACTTCCCAATTTCTAAAGGACGTCGAATCCACAAGCTCAACCTAGCAAAGCTAGTGAAGATCCATCTCCATGGGGAGAAGATATTTCTTAGGATTTATATGTGGTGAATATTATTTTATCCTTCTTGCCCGAGTGATGGTGTGGGCAATATAGAAGACATCCCTTCTTCCTGTGGTTGAGGGGTCCTTGCTAGATGAATCATTATATAGCTACTCCTAGTTCAAAGTCTTTATTTTCTCTAGGCATACTTCACTAAGCATGAATAGGAAGGTTATTTTTGTTATGCCCAAGATTTTTTGAGACAGTGTCTATCATTTCCAAGACATGAACCCAATCATACCAGTTGCTTGCCTCTACAAGAGGCAAAGTGGTTCAGAGAGTTGTGTCAAACTCATTGGCAAGAATTCTTGGACCCATGGGATGACTCTTCTCTATTTTTAAACAGTTATTTTTCGAGGATTGGTTACCCTTGCATATCTAAATGTGATTGGTTTCCCAATTGTGAGAACTAACCTTGCATAAAGCCTTTCAAGGATCATGGTGTACGACCCTCTTATCTAGAAATACATCGTCACAAATGTGTGGAAATGGATAAGATTAACAATGAGGCTTATGTGTAGGAATAGTGGTGGGGACTTCCCCACTAGGCCTCCCAAACGTCCTTGTTGAGTATGTTGGCACCAACATCACCATTTAATGTCACAAAGAGACCATTGCTCCTTTATAAACCATAGGTAACATGACATTCATTTCATCATTTTCAAAGTAGTTTTCGCGCTTCTTTATGGGTATTTAGGACATGTGTCCTTTGATTTTGGGTATAGAATGAGAGTGCACATCTCATCCTCCTCCTTATGTTCCTCTATTTAGATATTGTTTTCCTTAGGTTTAGAGAAGTCTCTCCAAAGGTGATACCTTCCTTACAAAAAGAGAACTTATCAAGACTCAGAATTCCAAGGACAAGAAGCTTGTGAGTCTTGCTATGACCCAAGTATGATATTCACACTCACTCAAACCTGCCATGTCCATTGATTTGTTCCTCTAGAGGGGATGAAATAAACTCGTTGCTAACCACCTTGGAGAAAATTTATATGGTGACTGTAAAGACACCTGAAAGGATAAATTTTACCTCCCAATGAATCATCCTTCAGTGCATCTAACAATGTGGGGTATGATTAATTTGATTTTAAGATAGAGGATTCAAAATTGAATCTTCCTATAGCCTCTTGAGAATGGTCATAAGTTTGTTGAAAGCCTCTGGTTTTACTTCAAAACTCCCACATAGGTTCTATGAGGGAGCCTCATAGGCTCTCATTAAGTCCCCCCACATAGGTTCTATGAGGGAGTCTCATAGGCTCTCATTAAGTCCCCCCACTAAGTCCTTCCTCATAGGTTCTATGAGGGAGTCCTCAATATAGGCTCCCACTAAGTCCTTCCTCATAGGTTCTATGAGGGAGCCTCATAGGCTCTCATTAAGTCCCCCCACTAAGTCCTTCCTCATAGGTTCTATGAGGGAGTCCTCGATACAGGCTCCTGCTAAGTCCTCACTCACTACATCAGTAGTGGTCATAAGTTTGGTCAACACCTTTGCTTCGCTCTGAGGGTCCCTCACATAGGTTCTATGACTGGACCTTTGAACCAAGGTTTGAGATATGTTGGGGTAGGGTCAATGGTCCTTACTCCACCACTTGCTCAAGTTTGGGCTCTAATTTATCATATATCTTTCTTACAATCTCTTGGTCTTATTTTATATTCTCTTTCTTCAAGACACAATTTGGGTTCTCCATGAGTTTCTTCATAAGGATTTGTAATTAATGGGTTTCTTCTCTTTGGGAAGATTTGTTTTGCATGGGAGATCACTTATCTCCATAAAGGGATGTAAAAGCTTTGGAGCTCTCATGTCAACCACTTTCAATGTTCACAATGTTTTTATCCTTGACAACTTATCATGCGTTATGTTTACATGTGCTCTTTGAGGTCTTATTCTATTTATTGCACCTCCACTTAGTCTTCCAAGAAGGAAAACTTCGCCAACTCTACTAGCATGGCCATCACTCATGGCAGCGAGGCCACCAACCATGCACTTACATGTGTGCAGGCTATGGTGGGTAGGCCTGCTATAATGTCCACGAAGTTGCTTTCTGGATGGCTGCTCATTCGACTCGTGGCAAGCCGAGTAATACGGGTAAAACCTTGAATCCCAGCTACATACCAGCTTCTAAAGCGCCCGTCAGTCCTGCTCGTCGACATGCAGGCTCAAGTCCAAGGTTTTGGCCAATTCCAAGCCTCTAGCTGTGCACCGTACTTCCTCCTCTTCTTCAAAGCAGGCAGGCAAGGGAAACTCCGGCAAATCTGTCGTCCAACGTCTCCAGTTTTAAGTATAAAGCGGCCAACAGCACACTCAAAGATAAAGATTGTTGATCCCGGTTTCGAAGTGAATTGGAGGTTCAGCAAATCATCATCGCTCATTGCACATGATAAGGAGGATGCATATGATAAGGAGGATGCATATGATGAGGAGGAGCATGTCGATGGTGTAGCAGGTTTCCAAGTGGCCCTTCAAGTCACTGTGCAGGCAGATTCTTGACACCCAATTTCATCTGACAGATAAGGAGATCGTTGAAAATTGGGAGTGAGAAGAAGCTTTTAGATGCTTTAGAAGCAGTAAAAAGGTTCTCAAGCTTTGTCATTGCAAGAGTAGAGAAATCTGTGTATGAAGAAATCAAAGGGATCCTTAAAGCTAACGAATCCAAACCACAACACCACACAGATTGTAATGCAACCACAGAGATAGGAACCTTTTCCTTTGATGAATTGAGAAAGATGAACTATCTGCAGGCTGCCTTATCAGAGTCAATGAGGCTATACCCTCCCGTGCCATCTGATTGCAAATATGCAGCACAAGATGATACTCTACCAGATGGAACTCAAGTTCTTAAGGGTTATCGAGTGTCATACAATGTGTTTGTAATGGGCAGGGCACATAAAGTATGGGGAAAAGACTGCCTTGCATTCCGGCCTAAGAGGTGGTTGGGGGAAGTTGGGAAATATGTTTCTATGAACCCTTACAAATATCCCATGTTCCAAGCTGGTCCAAGAATCTACCTGGGAAAGGATTCTGCCTTCATTCATATGAAGCTGCTAAATTTTTCTTCTCTTGTCTCAAAGAGTTATGGGGAGAGGTAGAGGGGCAACTATAACATTGTTGGGTGCTCGTGACAAAAGAGTCGTGCCACCTTTAGAGGGCTTAGATATCAATCTAACCATGCTTCCACCATGCCTTCCCAAGAAGCTATATACGAGAAGATCCAGCTCTAGTCCAAGAAATCCTTTGCACCCTTCTTGGACAGGGTATAATCATTTTAGAGGACTAGCAAATGGTACTTTAGAGGATTGTGCTTGATATGTATGTCAAGTGTGGTGCTCTTACCAAAGCACCACACTTGGCGATGTTGTATATATCTTGCAATCGGTGCACACCAACAAGTGACATCCTGAGAAAGAAGCTCCTCAATCATGCCTTCTTTAGGCTTAGCTATTTGATTAAGCTGTCTTGATAGCCACTTGTAGGAGAAGCTTTGTCTGCATCTTAATTTTATTCCTGATCTGAAAGTTTTTTTTTGCAAATTGCAACTTTGGTTACAAGGTGATCAAAGATAACTCGTGGAACCAATAGTGGTTATAGCTGTTCATTAATCAGCGATCGTGAAATAATATCACATGAGACTCATTGCATCATCCACTTCAATATCATAGGCTGACAAAGGTATTCTATGGCCACTCTCAACACTGAAGGTGTATCTTTGGCCTGCTTTCGATACTGAAAGTGTTATTTGTGAAACGGGGGAAAGGAACATTCCCTTATGTTTATAAAATTTTGGGAGGACTATCCCAACTCCCCACCATACTTTATGTATGGTTTTTTTTCACTCACGCAAACAAGCATAAAATTCGTATGACTTGAACAACATGTAACTTTGATTCAGATGAGCTAACCAATTAGTAATTACCCTTTTTGTGAGGTACTAGAAGATCTCCGTCGATCATAAGCATAGGCATGTAGTTCATCGATAGTGGATGTGCCTCTAGAAACCTTTCTAAGTATGTTGAACAACACATGGAAAGGGTAAGGCTACATGATGGCCACCTCGTTCTCCACGTCCTCCTTTCACGCCAAGGTATCACAGAGCACTTTTCTCACTGCCAATTGGCGTCTTGAGGTGGGGTCCATGGCCAGGTGCACCCTATCGCATCCACCAAATACATTTGACAAGCTTGTATATGCTTGAGAATCCCCAACTACCTCATGCACAAGATGTCTTGGTGCATAAACAAGCAGGTACTCTCTCTCTATCTCTCTCTCTCTCACACACACACACACACAAACATACACACACACATCATCATCATCAAAACCAAGTGCACTCCATGCTCTCAGTCTTACAAAACAACATTGTTTTTTTTAATTCTTTTACCATGTTTTGTGTGAGTGCTTGGGTAGCATACTTCATGTAGTGTAGAGCATATTTGAAATGATCGAATGAACATAAATTTGAAAGCATAGTTAGAAGCAATGCTAGACTAACATCTGCAATTGATGAGCTTAAAGCCTGTTCTTATGTTCGATGGGGATTCAAAAGTACCTTGCAAATTAGAAAATTACAAATTCATTACCATATTTGAAAATGAGTTTTTTATCATAAATCAATACATAGGACTAATGGTATCACCATCAACACTAAAGGTATTTTGGTCCACTTTCGATATCGAAAGTGCTATTTGGGAAACGGGGGAAGGGCACGTTCTCTTGTTTGTAAAATTTCAGGGAGGATTGTGCCAACTCCCCGCCATACTTTATGTATGTTTTTTTTTTAAAAACTTCACTCGCACAAACGAGTATGAAAATCCTATGAATTAATGAATTATGTGTAACTCGGATTCAAATGTGGTAATGAATTTGGAGTTATCAACCTTGCGAAGTACCTTGAGATCTCTTTCGATGTCCATCAATTCCTCACGTCGAATATAATTATAGCCTTGATGTTCATGCTCGTTCAAGCTCTATAAGCTATTCATATATTGAGAAAGACACGCATACGAAGAGGACATGCTGCAAAAACGGTATGGGTTGCAATGTCCATCTTCATTCTAACGCTTGAAGATGTTTATATGTGAACGGAAAGACACATGTTGTTTGAAAGTACGTCGACAACGCACAAGTCCAAGCAATCAAGAGAATAAGGGTACCCAAGAATTCTAGTTGCATTAGAGAGTGACACGCTTTATTCTTGAGAGAGAGAGTAGTTAACTTAGGTTCTTGCTAAACAAGACATATTTGAATCTTGATAATTCTTCAAAAATAACAACACTCAAGAGGTTCACGAAGAATCGAGACATTATGTTACAGTGGAATCATTGGAAGATTCCTCGCATGTTTTTTACTATAATTAATCAATATGCAAGGCAAGAGAAGCATTTGGGGTTTTTATTTTGACAGGATTAAAACATGCAATTTAACATTTAAAAACTGTAGGCAAGTCAACCTCGCACGGGACGTGGCCGTGAGCTGGGTCGTTGTATTATGGCGGAAGCTGGTCCTGCACCCGCGTGGATGCACTCAACACTAACGAGAGAGGAGGAGCAGGTCGCCTACGAGGTGCTATATAACGAGCAAGCCCAATCTTCATCAGTAGTAAGTACATGTCGTACGATCTATCTCGAGCACTAGTGTCTGCGTTCGTTAATTCTGCATTTCCGCTATCATCAATGAATCCAAAATTTTCAAAAAAACGAACTAAATGGCTCCCGCCTTTCCTGTGCTGGTGAGCACGGCAGTTCTAGTTGTCCTACTCCTTCATCCCACTTGGGTGAGCGCCGCGGATGAGGACCCCCTGCAGGACTTCTGCGTTGCCCTCAACTCCGCGGAGCAGCAGCAGGAGCTGAACACCCAGGGCCTCTCTGTCGCGCGCATCGACTATAAGCACAAGGGCCGCAACCCCTCGGCGTGCCACCGAGGTGCTCTACCTGGCCGAGGCCACGTTGCTCGTGGGCTTAGTCTCCACTGCGCCAAACAACACCCTCTTCTACCAGACCATCTATGCCGGTGACACCTTCGTCTTCCCTCGTGGCCTCGTACCAGACCATCTATGCCGGTGACACCTTCCCTCGTGGCCTCGTACACTTCCAGCTCATCCCGCACAAGTCCGACACCGCCTTGGCCATTGCTGCCCTCAATAGCCAGAACCCGGGCGTCTCTCAGCTGGCTGCTACCCTCTTTGCTTCCAAGCCGCCCCTCCCTGACAAAGTTCTCAAGGCCACCCTTCGCATCGACGACGACCATGTGCACCGCCTCATCGCCAGCGTTAAGAAGACCCTCACTTAGACGTTGTAATTGGATGTTGAATAACACAATTAAATCTTCCATTTTTTACAAAGGAACAATATTTTAACGTCCTTGCAATGCTGTTGTGCCCTCAGCCGCGTCTCTTCCAAGGTATCTCCAACTTGTATATATATATCACGTCCTCTAATCCACAGAAGCCCATAACACGATTCTCGGCCAATTTCAAGTCTCCAGCGATCTCAAAAGTTTAGGAACTAACTATGTTTCCTTTAAGGCCATGGCAGCTATATAACTATGCTTTCTAAAGGGAGTGGGGCTCAAAATCTCCTAGCATTATTTAGTAGACGTGGCATCTTGCAGGAAGAAAGAAAAATAATAGTAACATCTACCGAATGACACATATAATAAGAATACCATATAAACGCCTTGAGCTAAATCATGACAAAAGAAAAATAAAATCAAAAGAATGAAAATCCTACTAAATATATGGTAGAGTTGGAATGCCCAACAAGTACACTGACCTTAGCTAATACTAACACTACAAGAGAATCAGAACATAGACTTTCAACATAGACGTGCAAACTAGAGAGAGATGGAAGTGAGAGAGGGGCTGTGGGCAAATTTGCGATTTGGAGGGATTTACGCGGCTATTTACGTGGCTATATATGCGTCTATAGGCACATTTATAGACACGTCTATACTTGCGTCTATAGACGAGTCTATAAGCACGCTTATAGACGCGTCTATAGACACGAGTATAGATGTTCTATTAAAAAAATTTTGAATAATCTCGCCCGTGTCGACGCCGCAACTATTTTCGCTTCCCTCCCCTCTGGTCCCTGTGCTGTGCCTCTTCCTCATGATGGCTGCACCTCACTTTTTGTCCTCTTCTCACAAATTCTCCTCCCAAGTCTCCTTCCAAAAGGACGATTTCTCACAAGGTAATCTCTATCCCACTTGTTTCTCCTACCTCTTTATATATTCATGGTTTTTGAATGGTATGTTTAGAATTAGGATTTTTTATTTTGGTATTCTCTTCACTCTCTCTTTCTCTCTCTCTGATGCATAAGCTTCTTATGTTTACAATTTTCGAATGGTATTCTCTTCTCTATCTCTCTCTCGCTCTCTCTCTCTCTTTCTTATGCATAAGCCTAAGAGGCTTATGCATAAGAGGCCTATTATGCATAAGGCTTAAACCTCCTTGTTTATCCATGCTATTCACACTTTTAGGGTTTTGTATTACTAATTATTTTCTCAACTTTTGTTTTGTTTTGTAGGTCTTATAATCCTCTCTTTCAACTTCACCAAAAAGAGGTAAATGCTTTTCTCTCTTTCCTCTCTTTTCGATTTTATATGTATGCATTAGGTTCTTAGGGCTTTTGTGTATATGCATTACTAATCCTTTCCTCACTCTTTTGTTGGTTTTGTAGGTCTTCTAATCTTCTCTTTCAATGTCACAAAAAGAGGTAAGTGCTTTCCTATCTTTCCTATATTTTTATCCTCTCTTTCCTCTATTTTTATCTACCAAAAAGAGGGGTTTTGTTTTGTAGGTCTTCTATGCATAGAGCTTAATCTATGAATAGAGCTTTAATCATACAACTTAATCTACGTATTAGGCTCTATTCGTAGAGTTTAATGCATAGATTAAGCCCCATGCATGCATTCATAATGCATAGAGATCTATGCATAGATTAAGCTCTATGCATAGAGCTTTATGCATTCATAGAGCTTGATCTTTGCATGAATTAAGCTCTATGCATGCATGCTTAATGCATATTGCCAGGATTTAGTTTAGGCTAGCGTGGCTTGCATAGTGCTTTATGCATAAGCCTCATGCATGCTTTATGCCTAAGGCCTCATGCATAGCTTTATGATTAAAGCTTTATGTATAAGTTTTAGCATAGCTTGCATAAGGCTTGCATAGCGGCATAGTTTGCATAGCTTGCATAGTGGCATAGCTTGCATAAGCTTTTGTATGTATGCATTACTAATCCTTTCCTCTGTTGGTTTTGCAGATCCTCGTATCCTCTCTTTCAACATTACAAAAAAGAGATAATGCTTTTCTATCTTTTCTCTATTATTATTGCACCCTTGGGTGCTAGGGATTTGTTTTGTAAGTTTGTGCATAAGCTTTATGCATAAGGCCTCATTCATAGCTTTATGCATAAGACCTCATGCATAAGGCCTCATGCATAGCTTTATACATAGGCTGTATTCATAAGGTCTTATGCATGCTTTATAAATAAGTCCTCATGCATAGTTTTATGCTTAAGGCCTTATGCATAGTGCTTTATGCATAAGCCTTATGCATAATACTTTACACATAAGCTTTATGCATAAGGCCTCATGCATAAAGCATTATGATTAAATATTTATTATGCATAAGGCCTCATGTATAAAGCATTATCTTTAAATCTTTATGCATAAGGCCTCATGCATGCTTTATGCATAAGCTTTACCATAGCTTGCATAAGGCTTGCATAGCGGCATAGTTTGCATAAAGCGTGCATAGCGGCATATCTTGCATAAGCTTTTGTATCTATGCATAGAGCTCTATGCATATAGCTTAATGCATGCATAGAGCTTAATCTTTTCGATTTTGTTTGTATACATTAAGTTCTTAGGGCTTTTGTATGTATGTATTACTAATCCTTTCCTCACCCTTTTATTGGTTTTGTAGCTCTTCTAGTCTTCTCTTTCAACATCACCGAAAAGAGGTAAGTACTTTCATAATGGATAGAGATCGATGCATACATTAAGCTCTATGCATGCATTCATAATGCACAGAGATCTATGCATAGATTAAGCTCTATGCATAGACCTCTATGCATGCAATAAGCTCTATGCATAGAGCTTAATCTATGCATGCATGCTTAATGCATAGTGCCGGGGTACGGTTTAGTTCAGGCTAATGCGGCTTGCATAGTGCTTTATATGCATAAGCCTCATGAGGAAAAAGTAACATGTCCCGATACCATCAAGGTGCCTTTACTACCCTACAAGGACCCCGAGAAGGGAACTCTACTTTTTTCCATTGGGACCTTCACGGGCGTCTACTTCACATAAGAGCTCAAATTAGCAAAATAGGGTATAAAGTTGAACTTAGGTATGGGTATTTATTCAAGAAGATAGAAAGCCTGTTCTCCAAATTCGTGTTGGGGAGATTTATGGAGAAAGGAAGGAAGCCAAAAAGAAAGGAGACCAGGTCATGTCTTCTCTACACAAATTGACAATGAACTCCCTGTGTATTAGTGGTTTGGCATCAAACCTGAATGCAACATAATAGAGATTTGTGATCAGGAAAAATTCGACAAGCTAATGTCGATCGATCAATTCGGTATGGTGGAACCGGTGAACAGAACTCACTACATGATGGTAAGTGACATGCGCGCACTGCAAAGGTTGTAGGATTGTTTGACAACATGATCTCTTTGCGGCAAACAAAGAGTTTTGGCCAATTGACTCGGAAGTTGGCTGAGACAGTGCATTTAGTTACTCGATCGATGTCCTTATATTGTTCTATGAACCATTTTAGGTTGACCTTATCCTTGGCCAACATCCCCTTTGTTACAAATTATAGGAGAGCCTTCCGTAACCAAGGCATAGCATTTAGGAGCTAGGAAGTAACCCTTTAAGGGAATAGCTTGCCAAACAAGAGAATTTTTCTGTGCTGCTTGGAACATTCTTCGAAATTGAGTAAATAGATTGGGACTGAAGGTCACTAGGTTCCGGCCGGTCATGTGTCCCCGCTCTCACTGGTCTTTCATCTCTTTAAATTTGTTCAATTTTAACTAACACATTCAATATGGGATCACACCTCAAGAGTGATTAGTCTGACAAACCTTTAGATGATGATTGATGTGAACAACATGAACAAGCTAATTAAGATGAACTATTTGAAATTTAAATATGGGTGTATATTTTCTGTTTACAATTATGGGGGCACAAGCTCCTTGTGCTTTGGGTGCAGTCATACCCCGCGAAGACTTCCTTTTGTTGGTTTTGTAGGTCCTCTAATCCTCTCTTTCAGCATCACTAAAAAGAGGTAAGATCTTTTCTATCTTTCCTCTTTATTATTGCACCCCTGGGTGCTAGGGATTTGTTTTGTAGGTTTGTTTTTGTACCTTAAATCCGAGAGCTACCTGTGCAGAAAATGCAGCTATACATCTACACAGGAAGCTCTTTGAAAAAAAGAATTAATTCCAAAGCACGTTTATAGGGGTGTGTATAGATGCGTCTATAAGCGTGTCTATAGGCACATCTATAATTATATTGACGTGCTTATAGACGAGCCTATAGACGCCTATCCGTAGATGCGCTTTTAGACGCTCTTATAAACACGCCCGTAACATTTTAAACCACGTCGTCAAAATGCATCTATAGACATGCCTATAGATGCCTATCGATAGACATGCTTTTAGACGCTCTTATAAACATGCCCGTAACATTTTAAACCACGTCGTCAAAATACATCTAAAAACGCACTTACGGTCACTTTTCCTTGTAGTGTAAACCTAAAATCCAAATCTGCTCTAAATTTTGATTCCAATTTTCATTTCATTTCATGAAAATCCTCATCAATGTAGGCTCTACCTTATATAGATAACCAAATTCGCCTTCTTTGCGAGCGGCTAATTCCACATTCTTCTTCGTGCATTGCATTGGGTTAGATTCTGTACAATTCATATGTCTTTGTGCCGCCCTGAAGACTGATTTTGATTGTTTGAACACCTTGATCTTACAAGATTTTTAGTGCTTAATCTTGATCGATCATTGGCATTGTTCCACACAACCAAGGATCATACTTCAACTAAATGAAGCACATACACTAAAGAGTCTTCGATTGCCAAAATTTAGTTTCTTTAATTTTGGCTTTTTTTTAGACTTAGATGTGTTCACTCAAATCTTCCTTGACTACTTTTTGATGCTACCAATTGTCTCTTCCTTTATATCTTCTCTCACCTTGGTAATCATCTCTTAGGCCTGATTTACTCTCCAAGGTTTTTAGATATAAATAAATTTGATTCTCAAAGTAACTTAAAGGGCATTATGGGCATTTCAAATATCAAGTGAATACATGTAGCCTTCTTAAGTACCTGGAACAAGTAGTTTTATAAGTTCTTAAGAATAATAATGGGCTACATGTGTATTAGGGTTGTGTCTTGGGAAAATTGTGGCTTATCTCAAGTGGTAATAGCCTACAAATTCACATCTTTTAAATACTCCCAATACTTCATAATTATAACCTTAGAAAAATCCTTTCACTTTGATAATTCAACCTTTCTAACTAAGCTGCTTTACCTTGATAAAACAAAGATATCTAGATTTTTAATCTAGAAACATTTTAATCTTTCTTTAATGTAAAACTAATTATAAGGTATATTCAAGATCTATTGAGCTTAAAGACTAATAAGATATTTTAGGCATTCAACATCTCTTGAAGGAGAACCTTTATGTATGCTCAAGTTTTGCATGTGAGATTACCATCACCACCTAACCAGGGATTTAATATTCACGTGATCACAAGTTTTTTCTTATTAATAACACATGCGAACATGTTAATAACATATTTACATGATACACGTCACAAAATAGCAGGTTGCTGGTTACCTGGTAATAGGCCAAAATCGCGTCGAGATTTAGAAAAAATCCGACGGGCCCGCCGGGTATAATTAAAACCTGGCGGGAACCGCCGGGGCCGTGAGAATTCCCGTCGGGCAACATATTTCTATATATATGAAGCCCACGGGGCCCCTTGGGGATTTATTACTTGACAGCTGTTTACACACAGGTAATGTCTTATCTGCATGTGGGTAGTGTGGGTGTGTGAGTACTCCTGCAGGTAGCCGTCCACCACAGTCGTAGTGCACGGCTAGATGTGGGTGGTCCGCCACACGAGAGATGCGTGTGTGTGTAAAGCCGTTCTCTTTCTGGTGTGAGGAGTACGACTTTGCTTATTGCAATGGGATCTCTGCCACATTTGAATGTTTATGGGACAACAGGTTGTCGCATTAAAATATGAAGCTATGCATGGTGCTGCTATAAGCTTCTATTATTTTGGTTTTATCAGCTTTTAGAAATTTAACTGGTTTGTGTTTTAATATTACTTGATCTTGTGTGATACAAGAAGATGAAGAGGCAACATATACATAATAGCTATCTCACTAGGGTGATACAAAGCTATCCATGGAATACTAAGAACATAGAAACATGAAAGCAGCATCAGCTCCGAGTAGATGGAGCAAACTTTCATCTTCTTCTGTGGAAGAGAACCCCCTGCTAGTGCCAGTTGAAGCCCAAAACTTTATGTACTCCTTTGATGATGGATGTCCTTATCCCCCAGAGAATTCATGGGCAAACATGTATGCCTTGCAGATGCAAGACTGACTGCTATGCAAGCCATGTGCAACCCTATATGCTTTGTAAGAATGCAGATGGATGGGTTACTAATGCATGCCTAAGGGAAAATCCCTAAGGATGGCCTGCAAGATTTTGTGAACTGGGTTTAACTATGCGGAAGTGATTAACATGATGTCTGACTGAATGACTGATGGAATGAAAATGAACTAAGGCTGGTTACCTTGTAACGCTCTGATACCAATGTGACATGTGAGAGACTGACCGTCATAAACACAACCTTAGGCTAATTAAACTACACTTAATGATGCTTAAGAAAAGACAGATAGTGTCAATGCAATGCAATGCAGCTATATTAGATGAATGTCATAAATTTGTTTGGTTTGCCGGTAACGTGACTTGTGTTGTTTTTATTGCGTGTGATACATGCGATACTTGGTCGGTAACGCGGCCTGAGTATCACATGGGTCATAGTTTAAATCATATTGTCTACAAGTCTCATTTCATGAAATAGTAAAATCAAAGTAACAAAGTAATAACCGAAATAACACTAAAAAATAGATGATACTCTCTCTCTCTCTCTCTCTCTCTCTCTCTCTCTCTCTCTCTCTCTCTCCTACCTCTATCTTTACTTGGGTGATTATGGCTAAACGTCCATGCAAAGATGACAATGTAAACAAAACAATTCTATACACTATTTTAGTCTATCTTGGAGAATTTACGAAATCATTCAAAATGTCTTCTACTATTCACTCTCTCTCTCTATTTTCCTTCTCTTATCTCTGTCTTGACTAGGTGATTATGGTTAGATTTCCATGTATATATCACAATGAATATAAAACAATCATATACATTGTTTTGCATTATCTTTAAGAATTTATAAAACCATTTAAAATGTCATCTTTAAAAATTTTTGAAATTATTTAAAATGCGATAAAGGGATTATAAACATTGTTTTGCACTGTCTTTAAGAATTTATGAAACCATTTAGGAAACTATCTTTAAACATTGCTGAAATTATTAAAAATGCCATCTAATATAATCTCTCTTTCCATCTATTTCTCTCCTCCTTCCACTGTCTTGACTTAGGTGATTTTGGCTAGACAGTGAATATAAAACAATTTTCATATCTCTCTCTCTCTCTCTCTCTCTCTCTCTCCCCCTCGATTCATGTGATTATGGCTAGAAGGATATGTATATATGACAATGAATATTTAGCTTGATTGTTCAGTGCCTTTCCTCTCTATCTGTGTCTTGATACTCTCTCTCTCTCTCTCTCTCATATATTTCTCTTGATCTACTTGATTGGTGGTAGCAGTTCAGTGAATGTGCAACAATGGATGCTTCTTTTGTTTGATCAATGATAATTAATATGACACACTTGTTAGGATTGTTTAACCTGTTTTAGTGTAAAGCGTAAATGGATAACATGTTGATGTATTGCTTGATGTTGTTTTCAATACTATTGTTTGATATTCTGTTTTTGTTCTATATCTAAAGATATTTACTAGATTTGCGATGATGACCACCATGCTCTCCACCGAAGAGCGAAAGATCATCCTGCGAGCCATTCGCACAGAGGTAGTTATCATAGTGTCACAATGTTCAAAGGAAGCTGTCAGAAAGACTAATGAGTCAGATATCCTCATGAGAGACCTCGTCGTGCAGATCTGGGAAAATGCACGTCATCGTCTCAGATGCGAAGGCAACACTGAATTGTGTGAAAGACGGAAGTTAGTCAACTTTGACTACCAGCACAGGATACGCACTATCTCGGGGAGTATGCGTTCGGCATACGAGGATCTCAGAGATGCCGCACCACCTTCTGCCGACTTACGCCATCTACAACTGTGGGACACAACATGGAACGAGCAGAAGGTGAAGAGCAAACGTATGAGAGTTCTTTCTATAGACACACTTCCCAAAAGAGTGCGCATCGCCCAAGATATATCCGCTGCATCGTCCGAACAACCGGATGTGACAGGGATGGGCGCAATCATGCGTACCATTTTCAACGAGCGATGTACACACCTTATCAGCATTCCGCACGAGGCCTTGATCGAGGGGCAAACAATAGGGTCAGGAGCTTTTGGCATAGTGAAGGAGTTTAAGGTCCAGGGCATCTCATTTCTTCCAGAGCACGTTACTTTTTGCGAAAAGCTTTACAAGGGAGAAAACAGCTCAAGATTTGAGAGCTTTCAGGCAGAGCAGGGCATGCAGGTTCTACACCCGTCCATCGTGCGATGCATAGCCTTCACCAAGGAATCGTCGTGGATCGCTATTTTTCCATTATATAACGGTGGCTTGCTGGGTGACATGCTCTTAAAAGTTTCTTTTTGATACAATGAGTTTACCAGAGCGATGTACCGCTCGGATCAGGGATGAAAAAAGCCCCCGCCTGCTGACATACAATTAAGCCAGATGCAGCTCGCTCAGATAAAGGAGGTGGCTTTGAATATGCCTCACATTATGTATGCCCTGTGGTGGTGGATGGCCTAGCAGCCGCACACATGGCTAGCATCATTCACACTGACCTACATCCCTTCAATGTTGTGCTAGATTTTACAAAGGATTTAAAAGCACGCATTGGTATCATTGACTGGGGCCTTCTGCTGAGAGCGCCCAAAAAGCGAGTATCGCCCAATTTTGTATTCGAAGCCAGTAAAAATCCAAAAAAGGTGGCAGAGGCTCAAGCTTATGCCAACAGGGAGCGGAACAAGCGACCATGGATAGCTCCAGAGATTTTTGATCCTCTCTTGGAAGATGCATACACTCCTGCGAGCGATGTTTTCGCCTTGGGATATTTATTGTAAAAGCGTTATTTTCATTAGAATTAATTTTATGCATAGAAAGATGCATATTGAAAATATTTTTATTGTAAATGTGTTATTTTCATTAAAATTAATTTCTACGCATAGAAAGAAGCATTTTGGAAATATTTTTATTGTAAAAGCGTTATTTTCATTAGAATTTTCTTCGTGAGCGCCGTCTTTAAGACTTTGATTTTCTCTTTCACTCTTTCAGTCTGAGAGCTCTCCCAATCATGAAATGCCACACATGTAAATGTTTCATAAATTGCATCTTTGTTTCAAAGAAGAGACTCGAAAGTATAAAAGTGAGTACAAAACCTGGTCTCCGCAGGAAGCTTTAACATAACTGACATGCGAGGCCGAAAAATATCTAACACTCTCTGTCTCTTGAGCATAAATCTCACAAGCTTGCGAACAGTATCAATGATTGAGCTCTCCCAATCATGAAATGCCACATGTAAATGTTTCACAAATTGCATCTTTGTTTCGAAGAAGAGACTCGAAAGTATAGAAGTGAGTACAAAACCTGGTCTCCGTAGGAAGCTTTAACATAACTGACATGCGAGGCCGAAAAATATCTAACACTCTCTGAGCATAAATCTCACAAGCTTGCGAACAGTATCAACGATTGAGGCAAACCATTTGGTATCATCACTTTTATACCAATCTTTCAATACAAGATTCAAACTATGAGTATTGCAGCCAGATGGGAAAACGTGTGGATACTGCTGCTTTAAGATTTTGGATGCATTCTTGCAATTTTTTGCATTGTCCATAACAATTTGGACTACATTTTTGGCACCCACTTCTTCTATCACAGAGGCAATGATACCAGCAATATACGCCCCACATTTTATTGCACTAGTCGAATCCACGGCACACATAAAAGTCTCACCTCTAGGTGAAACAACCATTATATTAATTAATGGATTTCTTTGTACATTGGACCATCCATCGCTGACTATACTACATCCAGAAAGCTCTATGTTGCTAAGAATTATTCTATGTGCACGTTCTTTCACTTGAGCATAGCATTTCTCCAATAGATCATTTCGCATAGTATGATACGAAGGCGGTGAAAACCCTGATCCAAATTCACTGATTTTCTTCCATGCTCTCTTCTAATTCTCACTCTCCACCATCACCATAGCACACCCTGAAAAGTAGATCGCTTCAGCAAGGGCGAGCTGAAGCAAACCGTTATGTAAGCTTTCCTGCAATGAAGTTTGACGCATGGGTATGTCAAAGTGACGCTTGCAAGAAGATGCACTGGGTAGATTGCTTTCTGGTTTGGTTGCACATTAAAGTTCGGAGTACAAGCCGGTGATGCGTCCTTTGATGATTAGAACAACAATGTTCTTCCTGCCTCGATACATTGGCAGTAGATGAGAACAATTTCCTTGCGTCTTTCTTTTGCATTTCGTCTCTTAAACGTTTGGCCACTACAAGTGCAAAGGGGTGGATACATCCTTGGCCTTTTTTCTTCACTCCACCTAAAAAGTGTTCTCTTAATCGAGGCGCCCCACCTGATTTTACTGCGTGGCATAGCTTACACTCCCAATCTCTGAATCGGTCACCGATGTTAACTGCATATTGCCACTCTATCCGAGGTGCCTTTTTTTTGCTGTTCTGAATTTGGGCTCTATTAGAAGTATCGCTAGGTCCAACGTTTTCTTCCATCTCAAATAACCTATTCAAGCGAGCATATAATAATGAATACACAAACAAAGTAACAAAGCCACTCATATATTACAAAACATATATCACCACAGAAACATAGAAGCCTTAAAAAACCAAGTGATTACTGAAAAGCTAAAATGTAGCCAAGCAAAAATCTGAAATTAGTTTGAATCTATTTTGACAAAAATAAAAGATCGTCATATATGTTGTTTATTGTTTTTATTTTAAAAGAGAAAGACATCCATGGCGATTCATGCTAACTGCAAAGGATGACTGAAAGTTTTTTGCCTATAGGAATTTTATTTTTCAACTTACAAAACCGTAGATATTAATTTTTGCTAGACTTTTAGCGTCACGACAAGACAAGACGAATGCATAAATGTGTATTCTAAGATTAAGATACATGTAATTGACAGCATGCATACAATGCACATTGCACCCCCGATGAAGGATGTCTTTCGTACCCAATTAAGGATACTTTAAACAAATCAAAGATCTATGATTGCCCAATACTCTAGTATAGGACAAAAGACCTTCTCTAAGACTTTAACATTGACAAAGCAAATCAAAGATCTATGTTTGCCGAACACTCTAGTATAGGACAATAGACCCTTGTCTAATAAAGACTATATCAAATATCAAGAACCAATACAAGCTCCTAAGGAGGACTCTTGGCTCCATCAAACCATTTATAGAGCAGAATAAGGTAGACTACCTGTGCTGCTCGAACGCAAAGTTGAAGTGACTCCAACTTTGTCCCTGAATCTCCGCGAGTATTAGCTACGAAACACACTCTGCCCACAATTCAAAGAATTGAGGACTGTGGCTCAGTAGCCTTAGGAGTGCCAACAAGGAAAGATAATAGCCCCTAAGATAAGGACGTTCTTCCCTAGAGGACGCTCCTAGCCAACTGGGAGCTCTATAAGAACTTCAAGGAAAAATGTGACGCCCCCAAAACAAGGACAATCTTCCCAAAAAGCCGACTGAAGGGTGTCGGGTGCCTTTAATAAATAAGAAATATGCCCGCCGGGATTCTTTGTTTCTCGGTGGGGCCCACCGAGAAACAAAGAATCCCGGCGAGTTTACAAGAATAGTAAGTTTTGGCCGGTAAGAGATCAAGTCTTGTGAATATATGTTGTGATCACATGTTTTAGAATGTTAATAACAAGTTTTGTTAACGTGATCGAATTTGTGAACACGTTTATGAAATCCTTGCACCTAACCCTAGATCTCTCTTTACACTAGTCAAAAGAATGGCCAACTGTGAGACATGTATCAACATGTAAACTAGGTATTTCTCTTGTCTGCTGACCTTAGCATGCACTTTTGAGTTAAGGACATCAAACCCATCAAATTGCCTAGGTTTACACATTCATAATCTTGTCTACAATTTTACTTCTCTTTGCACCATCATTCTTTATGTTTCCTACAAGTTTCATTTATTTCTATGTGTCACTCCACCCTAAGTCTATTCCATGATTTATGTTTCCTACAAGTTTCAAAACTTCTATAGATTCATGATTCATAATCAGTTCAATGCTCTTACTTGATTTTTTTGATACCACCTTCATGTTCAAAATTGATAGTTCTCCCTAGTATATCTCATCCTTTATCTAATGGAAGCACAGGACCAAGAATTACATGCTTGGATTGCCATAATCGGTTGCTAGAAAGAAAGCTTGTTATTGTTGGTAACACCTTGGTTGATATGTATGCCAAGTGTGGCTTGCTTGCAGAAGATGAGAAGGTTCCTAACAAAATTCCCGTTAGAGATCTAGTCACAATGATTGTCTCGAGGAATGATGCAATAATAATAGGATATGTCAACATGGGCATGGTGAGGAAGCATTGAACTATTTCAATCAAAAGAGCGTGTATCTCGAGGAATGATGCAATAATAGTAGGATTATGTCACATGGGCATGGTGAGGAAGCATTGAACTATTTCAATCAAAAGAGCGTGTATTTCAAAAGAGCCTAGTGGATAAGACTTTGGACTTTATACATGGGTTCAAATCCTCTAGAGGGGATGAAATAAACTCATTTTTGCTAACCACCTTGGAGAAAATTTATATGGTGAGTATGAAGACACCTCAAAGGCCAAATTTCCCCCCCCCCCAATAAATCCTCCTTCATTGCATCTCACAATGTGGGGTCTGATTGATTTGGTTTTAGAGATAGAGGATCCAAAATTGAATCTTTGTCCCCAAGGCGGTAGCCTAGTGGATAAGACCTTGGACTTTATACATGGGTTCAAATCCTCTTGGGGAAATCTTATACTAAGGGCGTGTTCACGTGCAGGTGGGCATGTAGGCAACCATCAAAACCCCCTAGGCCGTCATCGTTTGATCGTCATGTGGTTCTTACTTCCACCTTTCTCTTCAACAATCCTGTGGCAACAATAGTGTGCACTGCTTGCCCTTCAAGTTCATGATCCGGATTAGGGAGACGATGGTTGCTATATGAACATCAAAGATCATGACTCGACTTATGATGCCAAGTTCAAAACATTAGCCATGACCTCTCACGTTTTTTTGCATCGTATTATGATGATAATTTCTTTTATATTAATACTCCACCCGTGCCCACACTCTGCATGCATCTCCTCCTCCTCCACTCTTCTTGCATAGCCCCCATAGCGCTTGTTCCCTCGCGCTTTGCCCAGGTTATGATTTCCGGCATAGTGACCCATGGTCACACGCAAAAAGTGCTTTTAAATGCCAGTGGTCTTATGCGTGAGGCAATAGTTCACACCGATCATGAATCTTGTCATCCTCAACCACCCCAAACCCAATGCTCAGAGAAAAATAAATCTACAAAAGAACCCCCGTTTGGTCCATTCAATGCAACAAAGCTTCATTGGGAAGCATGAGCCAACCCACTATCAAAATTCGAGGTGCAAAACATTGCTTATGTTCTGTGGGATTGCCTAACGGATTTCTTATGTGATGAATCGAAAATGATACGATGCACCCACAAGAGTTTTTTCAAACAATGGACATCCAAAGTTTCTCTAGGATCATTGTTGCATCCAATGGCAGATAGTCATTTGCGAACTTATCAAGTAATTCCAATGTACTAAGTATTTTTTTTGCACTCCTAGGATCCTTAATGCAATGTCTTGGCATGAGAATATTTGTTTGGAAATGCATTTGTGATCAATCTATCCCGCATACAAATAGTGTGCATCTCATGTAGGTATTGGTGTGATTTTGGGCCGATTGATGCCCGAGATAATCCTCCCTCAATGAACGCACAAAAAAAAAAACTGGAAACAGAGTGGACTTCCAAACTTATGCTGTGGGATGCCAATGTCACTTTGTGGCTTCTTAGTTGTACCTTTGGCTCTCCATTTGCTATTTTGAACTACATACAATAAGAGCATGTGGATTCAAAGGGTAATGTGTGCCATGGATCCTTGTACTCAGGATAGTCAACCGCCGCCCACGATGGCCTTTGAACCATGGTTGTCATTGTCAATGTGATCATGGATTTGTGACATGCTACACAAGGGGTTCACCCCGTATAGCAAGTGTTGTAGCATCACATACACACTATCCAAGGAAGCACAGAGGGTACCCTGCATATACCACAACGGACACATTTCTCACACTGCGAGATATTCTTAATATTGCAAGCAATCTGGATTTCGTTACCTTGAAAATAGATCAAGATGATGCAAGGAGTGTGCACAATCAGGTGTTGGCAAATACAAGTCAATCCTTCATTTACCAATTGTTTGATGAGATGAAAGAGCATCCAATTTTCTTGGGTGTGTAAACGGAGTGGTAGCTACAGATGATCAAAACTCATGGGGTGAGGATGGGCTTCTGGCTATGGATGCCGCATTTGGCACTAACAAATACAAGGTTGGTTGTTAGTACCTCAAAGCTCTTGACTGGTGTGCATTGATCCCAATGTTAACATTAATGATAAGAATTGTCCTTGTGCAGTTCCACTTGTACACCATATTGGTGTTTGATGCTTATCGGGATTGATTTCCGGTTGCATGGACCATGATGTCCTCCTCTTGCATGGATGACATAAAGAATTGGCTGACTACCTTCAGGGATCGAGTTTACAGTGCCAAAATTTCATGGTAGCCCAATGCGTTCGTGGTGGATGATAACCAAGCAGAGATACACGACATCACTACAAGGAAAAGCGACCATAGGCGTGTTTATAGACATGTTTTGACAACGTGTTTTAAAATATTGCAAGCGCGTTTATAATCGCATCTACAAACATGCGTCTATATGCGCATTTATACTAATATAAATGTGCTTATAGACGTGCATATAGACGTGTAAATAGATGCCTTTATAGACTTTGTTATTATAGACACACTCTAGAATTTTTTTAAAAAAAAATCCAAAGAGCTACCTGTGCAGATGTATAGCTGCATTTTCTACACATGCAGCAGCATTTTCTACACAGGCAGCTATCTAGCTTAAGGTTTTGCTTAGTTGTACATAGACGAATCAAGATCAGCAAAGATATCAACAAAAAAACTTAAATGAAAGATAGATATGCACAAAAAGATTTGTGAACACACTTCAAATATTGATTAAAGAAGATGAGAAATTACATTTTATATCCAAAAATTTCTCTGTACATGATTGTCACCACATAAGGCTTGAATAAAAACATAGATACATAAAGAAGATAAAAAATTTCATCTTATATCCAAGAAATTTTCCATACATGATGGTAGCCACATGAGGCTTGAAAAAGAAACATAGTTGCATAAACCAAAACTATACATGAAGAAAAACTACAAGGAAACTACTCGGAGGAGTCATCACTCTACGAGTCATCTTGTCCACCTTGTGCCTACATAAAGTAAAGATATATATAAATGAAAATAGAAAGTATTATAAAGGTTGAAACATGTTTTGTAAATAAAAATAAGAAGTATTACCTACATCGGTGTTCTCCTTGCTCAATTGTATTGTTCATCAGAGATGATCCCTTCATCATGAAGGTAATCCCATGTATCTCCTCTACTATGCGACTGCTGGGGTAGGATCTCTACCCACAATGTCACGCTACATCATAAGACAAACATTATAACACAACTCAACTAGAGAGAATACAAAGAAAAGACATGAAGTTGTCCTATACATACAAACTCGGCCTCCCATGATGCAAGACCTCCACATCCAAAGTGCGATGATTCATATCACTCCATTTGTATTCGGCACGCTTCTCTTTGTTGCTAGTTCTCTACTCCTTCTAGGAGATCCTTCTTGGCTTTCTTCCACTCGCCTCTATGAGCAGCAGTAGATGGCTTGCCATGTCCATTTTGACCGGCATCTATTCAGGCTTTCTCCTCCTTTGCATGTCTCCTTACTAGAGACCTCATATTCTTAAGTATGTCTTTGATTTTGTGTTGCGCCCATCTATTGTTAAACCTTTGGTCGTGAGAATTAGGATACTTCTTGTGGACAACTTTAATGCAATCATCCACTAGGCTCTCCCTTTGCTGCTTAAAATGTATAAAGCAGTCTTTATAGTGTATAAAAACTACTTGGCATAAGTAGTTTACCACCTCCTTCCCACGAGAGTCATCAACTATGCTGCCCACATCTGTGATATCATAATATGATATATCGCCATGATATGGTGGTGACTCTGAAGAATTATCCCCACCCCCAAAGCACTGTCCTAAACATCCTCTATCTCCTCTATCTCCTCTACCTCCACTCTCAATGCTAGTGCGGCATGAGGTATGACTGCCACTATCTCCACGACTACCCTCCCTACGACGATGGGGCTGCCACTCTCATGAGAGCCATGATGATTGTAAGGTGTCACATCTCCTGAAGGTGAAGGTGCAGGTGTAGGAGATGCTGTAGCACTAACTGGGGCTGACGGATGAGGGGTGAATGTAAAGGCAAGTGAAGTGCCTTTACATTCACCCCTCATCACTCACAAGTGACGGATGAGGGGTGAATGTAAAGGCAAGTGAAGTGCCTATCAAGGGTAAAGTGCCTGGCAAGGGACTCTGTTAGGCTATGGGTAGACCTGATGGTAAAGGGGTGCCTCCTGCATAGGCTGCCACAACTGCTCCAGGGTGGGAGTATAGCCAAAGATGCCCTCTACCTCCCTAGCAAACCATCGTTGAGACTCAATAAGAGCCTCAACCTATGGAGGACAAGGACCCATGCCACATCTATACAAACAAAGAAAATATTAAAAAAATATTATGAAATAAAGACTTCCTAGCTCTTTAAGTCAATTGACCCTAGGAATCATCTCATTATTCAAAACACAAAAAATAAACAAATATTAAGAAATCATGTAAGCCATCATGCAAGTAGGGAATCATCTCATTCCTGACACTATGCAGTATGCAAGCCATTACGCAAGCCTTGCATAAAGCATTATACATTAGGCCTTATGCATAAAGCTTATACATAAGGCCTTAAGCATGAGGCCTTATGCATTAGGCCTTAAGCATAAAACTATGCATGAGACCTTAAGCATAAAGCTTATGCATTAGGCCTTAAGCATAAAGCTATGCATGAGGCCTTACGCATAAAGCTACGCATGAGGCCTTAAAGCTATGCATGAGGCCTTACGCATAAAGCTACGCATGAGGCCTTAAAGCTATGCATAAGGCCTTATGCATAAAGCTATGCATGAGACCTTAAGCATGAGGCTTATACATAAAACTATGCATGAGGCATTATGCGGCATACAGCTTATGCAGAAAGCACTATGCATAAGGCCTTAAGCATAAAACTATGCATGAGACCTTTTGCATAAAGCTATGCATGAGGCCTTATGCATAAAGCTATGTAGCACGAGGCCTTAAATATAAGGCTTTAAGCATAAAAGTATGCATGGGGCCTTATGTATAAAGCTTATACATGAGGCTTATGCATAAAGCATTATGCCTAAGGCCTTAAGCATGAGGCCTTATGCATAAAGCACTATGAAAAAGGCCTTAAGCATGAGGCCTTATGCATAGTTTTATGCATGAGACCGTATGCATAAAGCACTATGCATAAGACCTTAAGTATGCATGAGCATTATGCATCCGCATAAGACCTTAAGTATGCATAAAGCACTATGCATAAGACCTTAAGTATGCATGAGCATTATGCATCCGCAAACCTACAAAATAAATCCCCAGCACCCAAGAGTGCAATAATAATAGAGGAAAGAGAGAAAAGATATGAAAGCACTTACCTCTTTTTCGTGATGTTTAAATAGAGAATTAGAGGATCTACAAGACAACCAAAAGGGCGAGAAAAATATTAGTAAAACTTATGTATACAGCAATGCATGAGGCATTATGTTTAAAGTAATATGCATAAGTCTAAAGTACTATGCCTTAAGCATAAAGCTTATGCATAAGGCCTTAAGAGCATAAAGCTTATGCATAAGGCTTATCCATAAAGCTATGCATGAGGCCTTATGCATGAGAGCTTATGCATAAAGCTTATGCATGAGGCCTTATGCATAAGGCTTATGCATAAACCTACAAAACAAATCCCCAGCACCCAAGGATGCAATAATAATAGAGGAAAGATATTAAATAACTTACCTCTTTTTCATGATGTGAAAAGACAGGATTAGAGGACCTACAAAACCAACAAAAGGGTGAGAAAAAGATTAGTAAAGCTTATGCATAAAGCTTAAAGCATAAGGCTTATGCATAAAGCTTATGCATAAGGATTATGTCTAAGGCTTATGCATAAAGCTATGCATGAGGCCTTATGCATAAAGCTTAGCATGAGGCTTATGCATAAAGCTTAAAGAATAAGGCATAAAGCTTATGCATTAAGCATAAAGCTTAAGCATAATGCCTTAAGAATAAATCATAAAGCTTATGCATAAGACTTATGCATAAAGCTTAAAGCATAAGGCATAAAGCTTATGCATAAGGCTTATGCAAAAAGCATAAAGCCTAAGTATAAGTATAAGGCCTTAAGCATAAAGCATAAAGCTTATGCATAAGGCTTATGCATAAAGCATAAATCTTATGTTTAAGTCTTATGCATAAAGCTTATAGCATAAGGCTTAGGCATAATCTATGCATGAGGCCTTAAGCATAAAACTATGCATGAGGCCTTATGCATAAAGCTTAGGTTCAAACAAAAAAAACAAATCTCCAGTACCCAAGGGTGCAATAATGATAGAGGAAAGAGAAGAAAGATATGAAAGCACTTACCTCTTTTTCATGATGTTGAAAGAGAGGATTAGAGGACCTACAAAACCAACAAAAGGGTGAGCAAAAGATTAGTAATGCATACATACAAACCAAGAAAATATTAAGAAGATTAGTAATGCATACATCAAAATATTAGTAATCAAATATTAAGAAAATATAATAAAACAAACCAAGAGGCCTACCTTGGTTATTTGTGATTTTTGAGGTAAAAATATGTAAAATAGTTTTTTTAAAAAGTGAGCTATATAAACACTTGATTGTGTTTTAGAAAAGAAAAATAGGGTTCAAGAAGAAGATCAAGAGAAAGAGCAAGAGCAAGAGCAAGAGAAAGAAGAAGAACAAGAAGAAAAGGAGAAATAAGAAGAAGAAGAGAAAGAGACTCACCACAACCAAGGTAAACTCTTACTCCACAGTCCTTTGTAAAGCAGATTTGCAGCTTGGTGATGAAGCTTGAGAGGGTGAGACAGCCTTGAGAGGGTGAGAGGGTTAGAATCTTTAGAGGTGGCATCTTTCACGAAGAAATAAAATAATAGTAACATCTACCGAATGACACATGTAATATGAAATGGTCAAAATTCCCAGGATATCTCATCCTTTCTCTAATGGAAGCATAGAAGGGCCAAGAAATACATCCTTGGATTGCCATCATGGAAACTTGCTAGAAAGGAAACTTGTTGCTGTTGGTAACACCTTGGTTGATATATTTGTTAAGTGTGGTTTGCTTGCAGAAAATGAGAAGGTCCTTAACAAGCTTCCCGTTAGAGATGTAGTTGCAAGGATAGTCTCAAGGAAAGATGCAATAATAGTAGGATATGTCAATAGGGGCATGGTGAGAAATCACTAAACTATTTCAATCAAAAGAGGGTGTATCTATAAATTATGTCACTTTAGTCTACACCTTGAATGGGTTGATGGAAATATTGATAATTGTAAATATTGTTGTATCTCTCAATTCTATCCCTTTTGCATACACCTTCAATGGAAGCCTAGTAGGGCAAAAATACATGCTTACATTTACATAAATGGGTTGCTGGAAATATTGATCAAAAGTGTCCTTGCTGGTAGCACCTTCGTTAAATATATATCCTAAGTGTGGATTGCTTGTTGCAAAAGCTACAAAGATTCTTGATGACAAGCTTCCCATTAGAGATGTAGTCTCATGGAGGGATGTAGTAATAGTAGGATATGTCAAACACGAGCATGGTGAGGAAGCATTGAGCTATTTTAACAAGCTGAGGGTGTGAGGGTAGTAACTCTAAATTCAACCACTTTTGTTTACACCTTGGCACCATAGAACCCACATGCAAGGGCCTAGAAATACATGTAGAGATTTCCATAAATGTTTTATTGGCAAAAGGCCTTTGCTAATGGATATGTACGCTAAGGGTGGTTTGCTTGTGAAAGCACATAAAGTGTTTGACAAGTTTCTAGTCTAAGATATAGTCATGCTTGTTGCAAAAGCATAAAAAGTGTTTGACAAGTTTCTAGCCTAAGATGTAGTCATGCTTACAAAAGCACATGAAGTGTTCGACAAGTTTCTAGTCTAAGATGAAGTCATGCTATGTGCAGCTTCTCGCAAAAGCACACAGTACAACAAAAGAAGAGCGCAGACATGCAAAGAACCGCAAAAATTACAAAGGATCCATAAATGGAAGAAAACACTCACGTAGTTATAAGTGCGGCTATCAGCACATGCGGCTACAATAGCGCATATAGCCGCACATATAATCGCGTGTACACTAGCACATATAGTGTCTTTGATAGCACCACATATAGCCGCATTTATAACAATGCACACAACCATGTTTTTACAGCTGTGCGTATAGCCACGTTTACAGAGCAGAGCAGACTATCGTGTTTACAACTGTGTATAGCCACGTACTATATGCCAAATAAAAGGGAATATAATGGGTGATGTGCGCGCTATCTTTTGTTGAGGGTATTGAGTACCCTTCTTAGCTTCCTTCTTCCAGTTCTTAATGGTGCAATTGGGTGTGCATTTTCTTTCCCTCTTTTATGTACATCCTTGTGCGATACTTCCTATTATTGAGGATCTTAATAGTGAGATTCCTCGCCCACTCATTGGAAAAATGTGTGTTTTGTGGGTTTGAAAATCGCTCATGCAGGCATTGCACTACATACATAAAGTCCTTATCTTTATGTTCCCCCCATGGTTTGAAGGAGTCTTTATAGGTTTTGTTGACTAAATTATGGAAGGTATAATAAACCCTCCATCCCATGTCATCCATATAAGGCCTACCCTCTATCCCATGTCATCCATATAAGGCATCCATATAAGGCCTACCCTCCTCATCTAGGGAATAGTAAATCATCCCACCCTCCCCGGGCTCATCACTCACTTGTTGCCATAGGGGAAGGTGATCGTGCACCTTCCCCAAAGTGTCTGTCGCGCCCACCTTCACCCACCACTACTCAATCGGTAATGGCTCCAAGAAGCCCTAAATCTATCACCACTTCAGTGGCATAGTTAATATGCCACATGCTAGGGAGATGGCACTGTGGCTATAGGATAGGAGTGCGCTCAGCACTAGGAATAGCTGAAGGGTAAGGAGTAGGGAAGGTAGAAGTGAGAGGGGTAGGGAAGGTGGTGGGAAGCATGGATGCTAGCAACTATGGGATAGTTGGCGTGTTGGTGGGAGATAAGCTCTAGTGAATGAATTGAGCTTATGCATAAGCAACTATGCATGAAATCTCTAAGCATTAAGATTAATACACAGTCTTCATGCATTAAGCATCATAATGCTTTATTCATAATGCACAATGCATAGTCTTAAATTTTAAGCATTAAGCCTAATGCATAGTCTTAAAGCTTAAAACTTAAAGCCGAATGCAGTCTTAATGCATTAAGCCTAGTGGCATAAAAACATTACATAGCTCACATAGAGCATACATAGCTTAAAGCATTAAGCCTATACATAGTCTTAATGCATTAAGATTATGCATAAGATACTATACATTAATCTTTAAGCATTAATATTAATGCATAGTCTTAATGGATATGCATAAGATACTATACATTAATCTTTAAGCATTAATATTAATGCATAGTCTTCATGCATTAAGCATAATGCATAGTCTTAATGGATATGGCATAATGCATAATCTTAAAGCTTAAAGCTTAAAACCTAATGCATAGTCTTAATGCATTAAGCCTATGCAAAAGCTTAAAGACTATGCAAAGGCTTATGCATAAGCTTAACAATAGTTTGGCAGCTCAACGGGATATAAATATGTCTTTTTTGAGGGTGACTAAAAATTTCATATTTTGTGAATGGGAGCGGTATTTTATTATTTTTCCTCTAAGGCATGCCTTCATGAATGTGGTAAACCTTAAAAATTTATTAAAATGATAAAAAATAACCTTAAATAGAATTGATAAACTACCATAAGTAAAGGTATATCCAACACTATGAATTTAAAAAATAGGTTCCTACCTGCAAAAAGAAAGAAAAAAAGATCTTGACTCATTATAAATTTCTCCTAAACCTTACATAGTATTTAAGATACGAGAGATAGATTTTGCATGATAAAAAAATATTGCATTAATAATTAATTCAATTCAATTTCTTTCTTAGAATCTCTTTTTAGTTATTGAGTCTTTGATACCTAAAATACGACAATAGTGTGAGCTTATATAGCAGTTTATTTTAGTTATACTAATAAATAAATGTCTCCACTAAAGTAATCAGTGAAGAATACATATCTGAAATGTTTCAATTTAGTTATAAAACAAGGCGATGGTCTCAACTTTCAAAACTAAATTGATAACAAAGCAGCGTACTTGAAACTTTGCTTATATTTGGATCTTCTACTTAGAAACTTATGAAAATAGTGTTTATTAATATATAAAATGATAGATATTCCACTTAAATCCCTATTAGATGTTTAAAAATTCATAAATTAGTCTCTTATTCTATAGTAATGAACATGGTTCAAAATATATAAACTTTCATCTAAAATAAAGTGCCTTAAAGGATAGGTGTATATTTGATTGGCTCTAACAATGCTGCACCAGGAAAGCATAACATTATATAGAGCATGTGTGCAAGACTTTTTCCTAGTCTATGATTGTTTAATTAGCTATACAAATCCCCAAAGTAAAACTTTTAAGACAGTTGAATACCTTAAAATTTTCATTAAGACCTAAATTTTGGAGTTCTAATTTATTTTTTAGCCTAAGATGGATTGTATTACGCCATATAGATGTTTGTGAAATAATGCACAACCAAAAACTTTGAAAAGTAATGAGAAATTGGCTGATTAAAGCACTTTATCCAAGTATAGTTCAAATAGCTATGCGTTACGATTGTAATTTTGCCTATGAATTCTTATGAAATTGAAAAGCCTAGAGGTAACTAATGTGATCCCAAAAAATCCCAAATTTTCTTCACTACGTACTTGATGATATGAAAAAATAAAACCTTTTATTTTCATTATCCATATGTTCCAGATAATTCCATAAAGTTGGTTAGTAAAGGGGACATAAATATGTCCATGGACACATTTTTGTCCTATTACCAGACTAATGTTAAATCTTAAAGCCTATGGAAAGGCTTATGCATAAGCTTAAAGCTTAAACCTATGCAAAAGATTACACATAAAGCCTAAAGCCTATGTATATATAAGCTTAAAGCTTAAACCTATGCAAAAGCTTACACATAAAGCTTAAAGCCTAAATGCATAAGCTTAAAGTTAATGCAAAGGCTTATGCATAAAGCTTAAATCCTATGCATAAGCTCATGCATAATCTTAAAGTCTTTGCTTATGCATGAATGCTTTATTACAACATGCATGCATAAGATTCAAACAAGAAAGTACTAAAGAAAAAGAAGGACCCAACACCTAGAGGTGCTATGAAAACATGAATGAAATAACCTTGGGTGCTTACCTCTAATGATTGCAAGAAGGCACCGTTGCGTGAAAGAGCTTCAAGTCACCAAATATTAAAGTCTCTTACCCTAGCCACCACAAGAGAAGAGATTAGTACACTAAGCATTTATTATGCTAGGTGAACATTAAACCTATATATTAAGCTTATGCATTAATAAATCTTACAGGCTTTATGCATTAATAAAGCTTACAGCCTTAATGCATTAAGGTCTTAATTTTAAAGCATTAAGCTCTTCAATTATTAAGCTTGTACATAGAATTAATGCATTGAGCTTAATGCTTTAAGATTTTGTATTAAGCTTAATGCATAGTCTTGATGCATTAAGCTTATACATAGGCATAATGCATTAATAAGTCTTATGCATTAAGCCTATGCATAAGCTTATGCATTAATAAAGATTATGCGTTAAGCCTACGTATAAGCTTAATGCTTATTCTTATGCTTTAAGATTTTGTATTAAGCTTAAAGCATTAAGCTTAATGCATAGTCTTAATGCATTGCGCTTATACATAGGCTTAATGCATAAGCTCAATGTATTAAGCTTATATATAAGCTTAATGAATTAAGCTTATACATAGGCTTAATTCATTAAGAAGTCTTATGCATTAAGCCTATGCATAAGCTTAATGCATAATCAGCCTATGCATAAGCTTAACTCCTTTGCTTATGCATGTATGCATAAGCTTGAAAGCCTCGGCACCCGAAGGTGCTATGAAAACATGAACAAAAGAAGGGTTCTCACCTCTAATGCTTGCAAGAAAGCACCGTTCATTGAGAGCTTCAAGTTGCCAAAGAGTGAATTCTCTTAACCTAGCCACAAGAGAAGACATTAGTCTTCATGCATTAAGCCTATGCATAAGCTTAAATCTTCAAGCCTATGCATAAAGTTTAAAGCCTACGCAAAGGCTTATGCATAAGCTTAAAGCTTAAAGCCTATGCATAAGATTAAATCCTATATGCAAAGGCTTATACATAAAGTATAAAGCCTATACATAAGCTTAAAGCCTATGCATAGGATTTAAGCCTCATGCATAAACTTAAAGCCTATGCATAAAGTGTAAAGTTTATGCAAAGGATTATGCATAAGCTTAAAGCCTATGCAAAGGCTTATACATAAAGTTTAAAGCCTATGCATGAGCTTAAAGCTTAAAGCCTTTGCATAAGATCATGCACAAAGCTTATACATAAAGCTTTATGAATAAGCCCATGAATAAATCTTAATAAAGACCCATTTTATATAAACCTTATGTATAGCTTTAAGCCCATGCATAAATCTTAATAAAGACCATACATAAAGGCTTAATGCATAAAGCCTTTTCTTATGCATGCATGATTTATTAAAGCATGCATGCAAAAGCTTCAAATAAGAATGTACTAAAGAAAAAGAAAGCCTCGGCACTCAGAGGTGCTATGAAAGAGTATGAAAGCATGAATGAGAGAAAGGTTCATACCTCTAATGCTTGCAAGAAGACACCCTTACTTGAGAGAGATTCAAGTATCCAAAGAATGAATTATCTTAGCCACACAAGAGAAGAGATTAGTAAGAATTAGGTGATTTATTTTTTTATGCATGCATTCAATCCAATAGATGTTTTAAAAAAACATGTATAGAGAAATGGAAAACCTTACCTTCCTTAGAAGGAGAGGCTTGTGGTAAAAGGCCTTTTCCTTGTGAGGAGAGGAGAGGCTTAGGGATGAGGTATTTTTGCTTGCAAGGAGGACAAGGCTTATGCTTGTGGTGAAAAGAGGATAGGAGAAGAAGAAATCTTATAGAGACGAAGAATGAATGCTCTTGACCTAGCCACAAGAGAAGACATTAGTAAGAATTAGATGATTTATTTTTTTATGCATGCATTGAATTCAATAGATTAAAAAAAAAAACATGCATAGAGTAAGGTAAAACCTTACCTTCCTTGGAAGGAGAGGCTTTCTTGTGTAGATTGTGTGGAGGAGAGTCCTTTTCTTGTGAGGAGAGGAGAGTCTTAGTGAGGAGGGATTTCGGCTTGCAAGGAGGAGAGGGCTTATGCTTGTCAAAAGAGGAGAGGAGAAGAAGAAATCTTGTGGGAAGGACAAGGAGAAGGAGATCATCACAAGGAGAAAGGGAAAGGACAAGGGAACCATAGCAAGGAGAAGGGAGTCATAGCAAGGGGCAAGGGAGTAGGGTACCATGGCTAGGGTTTGCATCAGTAGCACTAAGAATCGATCTTCAACACCCTTGGAAGGAGAAGATGAGATATGTGGTGGCACCACGCATAGGATTTGAAATTCTAAAATTATAGTACGTGGCTATAGGCATGGATATAGGTGTGTTATCGTACGCAGCTATAGGCATGGATATAGGTGTGTTATCGTACGCAGCTATAGCCCATGACCCCACGTGGCTATGGGCATGGCTATAGCCGCACTTATAGCCGTGTACAGTAATTATGCCCTCTCTCACTACTCTCTCTCATCCCTGCGTGGCTACCTTGCATGGCTATACTCTCACCCTCTTGTATTGACAAGAAGAGTTTGAAAATCTTCTAATCTAAGATCTAGTCATGCTAAGTGTGGCTTGCTTGTCAAACACATGAAGTGTTTGACAAGTTCCTTGTCTAAGACCTATGTCTTTCTTGAAAAGTCACAAGAAGTGTTGACAAGCACCTTAAACTATATAACCATACACTGTGGGTTCAAAATGTACTCTAAGATGTAATCTCATGGATTGTAGGATATGCTCCTAGGGTATGCACCTAAAAATACATGTGCATACCATGTGGTTTTAAAATGCTCAAAATTATAAACGTAGCAAGGGTTTTCAGATTCAAAAATCATAAAATTCAATTTATTATAAAGGTAAAGTAATGTAGGACTTGAATGTAGGTAGGGTTTAAATATTACCCCTTGAATGCACACCATATGTAGGTTTGCCTAGAAGTTTAACCCTAGTGGGGTATACTAACTGATTTGAGAGTGGCAAGGGGAAGAACTAAACTATCTAGAACATATGAAAGTGGAGGGATTTTCTCCAAATTTTTTCATACTTGTTTATAGCTTAAAAGCTTTTGGTAGCATAGGATTTTTAGATCACGCCTAAGAAATACATACAAAAAAATTGCTACTAGTAAGGGATTTGAAAGAGACCTCATTATGGGCAATACATGAAGTGTTTGATAAGCTTGAGATAATGTATATTTCTTTAAACAATAATTCTCAATTTTTAAGGACATTGTGAAGATGAAAATACCTTTAAAATTCACATTATTTTTAATACTTCTAGTGCTAAAGAATCTTAATTTTTAAAAAAACTTTCCCTCAACCTTTGTAAAGTTATATATATATATATATTTAACTGTTTGTTAGCTTTGGTACTCTTATTTGTGCTGCTATTCTAATTGCTTGGTTTACCTGTTATACAGATATTTTTGACCAGTCTCATTGTGACAGGTGGGCTACCAAACTCAGAGATGTGCCAGTCCTTGGCGAAGGAGTTCGGTAACAAGCCTATTTTTCTGAAGCTCCTAAGAAAAGTGTGGCGTAAGTATCCGCAATTCAATGAAACGAACACCCTCCTTGTGGACGACACAAGATACAAGTCCTTGAAGAATGATTACGACTCGTGCTGCTGCATCCGATCATATGAGCCTAAGTATTATGACCCCGACAAGCCGAAGTATCTTATGGATGTCATTTTCTCGTGGATCTCCGGGTGGCTAGCTGATAAGTTCCCCACTACTTAGAGCCACCGAAATCCCTTGTTTGATATTGAGGATGACATTTCCTTGTTCGTTGCCAACTACTTTGTATCTATGGAGGGGTATTCGTACCGCTTTGACCCCCCTGATGTGTAAAAGATTCTGTATGCTTGTACATTGCCTTTGGCATTTAATGATAATTATCTTTTTGTACATGTACTTTTTTTGGCTACTGCTTTTGTACTTTTCTGTTACTACTTGGTAACAAGCGTGACTTTGGAGTTAGTGACAAGTGGGAGTTGCCAGGTGAGTAGTCCCTGTTTTCATGGCTGGATGAGAGGAAGGCAGAGGATGACAGGAAGCACGGGAGAGAGATGATGAGAGCAAGGGAGGGGAGGATGAGTGAGAGAAAGTGGATAGTTATTGCATAGTACCAGAAAGGCTACTTATTACCACCGTATTGTTGGGCTTTATAACTCCGACTGCAAAAAAACTGTACACAGCAATCAGCTAAAACTATTAGCACAGTACTTACCATATTTTGGTTCTACAAAGTTGCGCATATTGCCACCAAAAACTGGTACTGTATAAGACAACAGTAATTGAATGATTGTACATGTAGCAGATAGCACCAAATTTTGGTACTACAGTACTATAGAGTATCAAATTTGGTGTCACAACAGTCAGGTGAAAACAAAAAGGAACAGTACCAAAATTTGGTACTGCAAAAACACAGCAGAGCTAAAAACAATAAAGCACAGTACCAAATTGATAACACAGCAATAGCATTAGACAGTACTGATCACAAGTAAGATTCTAATCAAGAGAATTAGACAGTACTGATCATAAGCAAGATTATATTCAAGAGAATTACAACTGTTGCCAGTGGTTAGAATTGTAGTTGGGATAAACACTGTATGGCTCCCGTCCTGGGGTCACTTCCATCTTCATATGGCATACTGTTGTAGATATTTTCATATATCTCTGAGGATAGTTTAAAGTGGTGATGGAGGCCAGGGATAGCCTCCATGGGGAACCGTATGGCTCTAACAAGATGCGAGTAGATCATCACCGGTGGTGTCTGATCTAATAGGGTATAGGTATCAACTTTGCCCTCAACCTGGGCATAGTACAAGCCCTTAACTAGCAATCCACCTCTTACGATCTTGTTATGCCAAAGGTCCTTCAGTACTCTTGGTGCTACATAAACGGTTTTTGTGCACTTAAGAAGGTAGAAGTCCTCCTTCTCCTCGACTGCGTTCACTACAAAGCTATCCCCAATGGACAATAATTGGCTCAACACCTCAGGGTCTCCTTCATACATAGGCATGCTTAAATCCTCACTCACATGGGAGGAAAACAAATCATTGTAGTTCTCCTCATCATCGTCATCCTCATCACTATTTGTAGGTTGTACTGACTCTGTCAATGGCTCGATGGAGACATATTTCCATTCTTCAACGTGCTGTTTATTATTGCATCTCCTCCACTGCCCATTCACACATGGATCACAGAAGCATGACAGCGTACGAACGCACATCACATGGCCATCAACACAATGGAATGAGCGAGAGCCTGCAATTGGTTTATAGTCCCACAACGGAAAACGCAGCACATCATTCGGTGAAACCAACCAGAACACCCTCCTTCTATTGGCACTCGCGTTCAAAAAATTGACCACATCAGTCGCACACTTCATGGGCCAACCATCGGGTTTCAGCTCTTCGTGCATCAGGGTTCTCTTGATAATGGCACCTGCACCATCATGCTCCCCTTTTCCATGCCCTAAAGCAAAGAAGTTATGCATCATAAGCAATCCTATCAACTGATAATACCTGGCTACGAAATAGTGTGTCTTCGTGCCTTGAACTGTGAAGGGGCACCATCTGACCATACCCAATGATAACGCAAACGGTGTCCTTACTGTTTCAAATAGTTGTCATGCAGCATAAAACAATGCTGAACAAAGAGCGTGTCATGGAGCTTATCATCTGTATGTAAAAATGCACACTCTTCTCAATAGCTCCTACTGAATTTCTGATATAAGAGATGTGTACCAGTATTGTTACCTGTGTTGACCACCAATGCATGGACTGGATCTCATTTTGCACTTTAAAGCTATAATTCTCTACAAAATCAACAACAGATACCACAACATCTCTAGGAAACTTAAGCAAGCAGTCTTTGAATTGTTGGGCCTGCCACCTAAACATAAAGTTGTGTGCTTAACGAAGCTTTTCAAATGATCTAAAAAGAGATGAATGAAAGTTGCCCTTTTCATCCTTTCCACGACCAAGTCCTTTCTCTTCTTCTCTTTTCCATCACCATTAACCTGTCCAGTGCCCACATCCTGGAATATCTTAACAGTCACCTCCTTGCTATCTATTGCAATCTCGGCTGGGCAAAATGACAACTTTTGTACATCGCATTTGGGGCACTCTCCAAGCAAGCATCTCTTTGCATGATATTCACGATCCTTAGGGCGAGGGCACAATATAAAATCTTGCAAGTTACTTATGTGTTGAAAAATAGCCTGGCTTGCAGAACATTGGCCTGCCTCACTATGTGTACCACAAATGGAGCATGTACATGGATGTTCTTTGCCGTGATGCCCAAACTTGTTTTGGCACATTTGATTGAAAGCATCCTTGAAGTATACCATCTGGATATGGTAAATACAGCAGCAAGTATAGCGCTCTTTCAATCTTCGAACAAAAAATGGCTTGAGTGTCTCAAAGGACCTAAGTGACAACTTCACCGCAGGATACATGCTCTTGAATCTTTTGTAGAGCTCCACCTTTAAACGAAAAATGATCCATGTTAGAGCTCAGAATACTATCAAACAAGAGTAAAGCACCAAAGCTGTTTATAGTACAAAATTTGGTACTGTAAACCACCAACTCATTCTAAAGTACCAAATTTGGCACTGTAGTGCCAAATATCAGACTATTGTACCAAATTTGATGTAGAAAAGCACCATATTAGACTCTATTTATTACCATGCAGACCATAGTACCCAATTGGATACTTTTCTACATTAAGCATGGTACCAAATTGGATCATAGTAACAAATTGGGTGCTTTTGTGTACAAAAAAGCACCAAATTTGGTTCTATGTACCAAGCCGGAACCAGAGTACCCAATTTGGTACTGTTTTACATATTGCATATTACCAAAATGGATCCATAGTGGCAAATTGGGTACTTTTTTAGATACAGAAAAGCATCAAAATTGGTAATATGCATCCAGTTTGGTACTTTTCTGTATTCACTAAAAGCACCCAATCTGTTTCCAAAACCCAATTTGGTATAATACTACCAAGTGTGAGTAGTACCCAAAAACACCAAATTGGATTTGTGGAACCCCTTAGGTACTATGCAGGCACACTTAAAGCACCCTTCATAGTACCAAACTTGATCCATAGTACCAAATTGGCTATTTCTCTGTATACTTCACAGTACCATAATTGGAAGCTTAGTACAAAATTGGATACTTTTTTGGATACTTTTTTGGATACAAGCTTAGTACAAAATTGCATACTTTTTTGGATACAAAGAGCACCATAATTGGTACTATGCATCTAGTTTGGTACTTTTCAGTATCCTCTAAAAGCACCAAATCTGTTTCCAAAACCCATTTTGGTATTATACTACCAAGTGTAAGTGGTGCCCAAAAAAACCAAATTGGAGCTGTGGAACACCTTAGGTACTAACCAGGCACACTTAAAGCACCCTGCATAGTACCGAACTTGATCCATAGTACCAAATTGGCTATTTCTCTGTATACTTTACAGTACCATAATTGGATGCTTAGTACAAAATTGGATACTTTTTTGGATATAAAACGCTCCAAAATTGGTACTATGCATCCATTTGGTACTTTGCAAGATACATTGAAAGCACCAAATCTGTCTCCAAAACCTAATTTGGTATTACACTACCAAGTGTGAGTGCTTCTCAAAAGTGCCAAATTGAGACTGTGCTTCCTTACTCTTGGACATTGCAACCAAAAGTTGTACCGTGAATCCTGTTGGGTACAATGCAAAATTCAGAGAAGTGCCAAATTTGGTCCTATGGAGGTGGAATTGGTACCTACAATGATACTATTATGGAGCTGGGAATTCAAACAATGGTAAGTACTTGGATCTGGGAATTGGTACCTACAATGATTGCAATACCAAATTGGTACTTATGGCCTAGAGTGATTGCTGGTAAAAAACTACCAGTTTGGTACTGAACAGCCAAGCTTTCAGTGCTGCCCAAAGACCACAAATTTTGAACTATTCCAACAGAAATCAAGTACACCATGGATTGCATTGTAGCAAAAACATATTACCTGAGAGTCATCTAGAAGATGAATTGGATGTTTGATGACACATTTTGCCTCGATCCTCTGCTTACAAATATCCTTTTTGTTTGGTGAAACTCTCGTCTCAGATTTCCAAAAAGCGGTCACCAAATCTCTAGTTTCACTTGTGATACTTGTATACAAAGGCAATTGTCTGTGACAAGCACTAAGTGGCAACACTTCATTCTCATCTTTCGTTTCCAGTCGACTGCTTGCTGCCGCTATATTCCGTCGATGAACGCCCAAGATAGCAGCAATTTTGGACTGGTTCACTGACATTGTTCTCTGATCACCATTGTTCAGTATCATCATCAAAGAGGCTCTCTTTACAAACAGCTCACTTGTAGAGTGAGGTACTTTCAATTGAGTCAATGTGTTGCGAACGTTGGAAAGAAGACTCAATTGCACATCCAAACTCCTCAACTTGGAAAGCGGCTGATGATGCATGAGCTGCTCAAGAATTTCTTGTTGTTCTACTGTTGTTAGTCCTTGGGTCTGTCGACGCCAACATCTAGCCATGGCTTTTCATATATTGTTCCTTGACCTGGTTCTTGAAAGGCTACCTTCCCTAGCAGGGTTGCACTCCTTGCATCGTTGCTCACGCTTCTTTTGCGCCCAATAGCCCCGGAGAAATTCTTGGTTGCCGACAGGTTCGTGAGCAACTTGGGTTTCATTGATAGTATCCTCTGTAAATGCAGGTATCCCTGACTCAAGGTTACCACACTCAACCTCCAGCATCGTCTCTGTAAATATGGTGATGGCCTGAGCTACCATGTTTATACAGAGAGAGAGAGAGGGCTATGGTGTTCCGCAGGGAATAGAGGATGTGCAGGAGAGAGGTTTGAGAGAGAGAGAGAGAGAGAGAGAGGAGGTCTGAGAGAGAGAGAGAGGGAGAGAGAGAAATCTACTTCCTTGCATTCCACCCATGTCTATGTGTTATGGGATGTTTCAAAAAAAGACTAAAGTATAACACCTCAGGGAATTTTCACAGCTTAATATTTCTCCTTTATTTCCTTTTTGCCCTCTTTTTCTTTACTCTTGTTCTACCAAGCCTAGGTGTTGTCAAGGACAACCAATTTTGTACCACCATCCCTTGCTTTCACCCTTTATTCTTTTATTTTGACATGTGCTCTTTCTCATCATTTATTTTTAAATTTTATGGTTTGTCAGATTTTTAGTATGTGTCATGTTGGTGCAAGCTATATTGTCATGGGTTAGCTTTTTCCAACAAGCTCCCTCTTGATATGGAAATGAATTTTATCAAGGAGAAAAACGTGGAGGGTAAAAGTAATGATATTAGCATAAGTATGTGTCATGTAGGTGTTGTATTGTTGTACATGTTGGTGTAAGCTATATTGTCATGGGTCAGCTTTTTCCAACAAGCTCCCTCTTGATATGGAAATGAATTTTATCAAGGAGAAAAACGTGGAGGGTAAAAGTAATGATATTAGCATAAGTCCCCCCTTCCTAATTTCTATCATACCTTGACCTCAGAAGTTATTCTAGGTTTTTTGTAATTATCCCTTCCAACTAAGCTCCATCAGTGATTGTTGGCTAAGAGCGCCCTTTGTTACTTGTCATGGCATGTTAATTTCTAGTTGTAATGGTAGTAAAGGGCTCTCTTAAGACTGGATGGATTTGGAGCTTATGGGTTCTCCCTTATAGATGAGCAACGGAGTTGACACTTGCAGCAAGGCAATTTATACTTGCATAGTGGTCGCTATAGGGAAATCAATGGGGTTGGGGCTTGGATATCTGACAATGGTCTTATAACATTTTGTGATGTAGAAACTTCACCATCAATCACCATGTCTCGTGTGATAGGGTTTCTCTTTGGGATCCATACTTGTTTGGGCATTGGTGGTGAAGGTTATTTTATAATTCTTTTCCCTTTGTTGGCATTTGAGATATTGAAGACTTTATCCATCACTGATGAGGAGATTTGGGAATTTGTAAGCAACGACAGTGAGACTAGTGGTATACATTTATGTTTTGGTTTCCAAATATAATGGTCACCCTCTTAGTAACCCTCTTAGTAACCTTGAGATTTCAATAAGTATTTGGGTATCCATTTTGGGATAACTTGTAATTTGGACTTCTTGTGATGATTATTATATTAAGGCCCTCTTTTCTTTGTTGGTTGAGATGGTACATATGAACAAAAAGACCACTTTTTCTTTATGAACTAATGGGTTCTTTTTCAAAATCGATTAAAAAAACCCCTTCTATAAATATATTTCTATAAATTTACCTTCAATTTTTGAATTAAAAAACCCCTTCATTTAAACTCACATGTTATATTTACATACTTTCAGGTGAACCCCCCAAGCCATCACAGTATGTCTCTATTTGTAGTAGCCCAAGAACCTTGGTATTTATACCATGGATACCTTTTACCTTTAAAGAGGTATCTACAAGTTGAGGTTTTTCCAACTAGCTCTATGCATTGAAGGAAACTAGATTATGACACTAGCCCCCATATCAAGCAATGCATTATAAAGTAATTTACCAACCATAAGGGCTAGGTAATTTAATGGATTTCCGTAGTGGTGCTATGTGCTCCTTTGTGTCTCCTTCAACTTCTCCCATGAATGTTTATGCGGATACCAGAATATCTTCTCATCGTTGCTCTACTGTCAAATTTACCGTTCTTTAGCCTCTTGTTGATCTTGAGATTTCTTTAGTTTTTCTTTCTCCTTCGCTACCTTCTTCCCACAGGGCTTCCTTGATAATAGGAACATAATACTTTTTTAATTTACTACCAATGGTTTGGACCGCATCAAGGGTTTCGATATGCATACGACCTTGAGGTGTTATTTTTTAGAATCAAAATGGTCCTTTATCGGTATATTAGTTTTCTTTTTTTTGTAGTGGACTCCGTACATAAAAAATTACATAACCATACCACATGGATTCAAATTTTAGTCTAAAATGTAATTTCATGGATTGTAGGATATGCTCCCGAGGTATGCACCTAAAAACCACTATGTATAGAGCAAACATGAACATCCACAAAAACATAGAAGGGTATGACTAATATGAGAACATACTCTCACTGATCAGCAAATCAATGAGCTAAAAGCTAACATAACCTATCCTTACTAGTATGGCTAACCAATGGGCTAACTTTAAGCTGGGGAGCTTGCATTGGGAGGTCACATTTGGTACCTTTTCCCAAAGATTTTAGCTTTCTTGGAGCTAGTGGGCTCCTAACATTTTTTCGCCATCATCTTGGCATGAAGGGTGATCTTACTTATGTTGAACTTCCCAATTTCTAAAGGACGTCCAATCCACAAGCTCAACCTAGCAAAGCTAGTGAAGATCCATCTCCATGGGGAGAAGATATTTATTAGGATTTATATGTGGTGAATATGGTTTTATCCTTCTTTCCCGATTGATGGTATGGGAAATGTAGAAGACATCCCTTCTTCCTATGGAGGGGTCCTTGCTATATGAATCATTAGCTACTCCTAGTTCAAAGTCTCTATTTTCTCCAAGCATACTTCACTAAGCATGAATAGGAAGGTTATTTTTGTCATGCCCAAGATATTGTGAGAGAGTGTCCATCATTTCCAAGACACGAACCCAATCCTACGAGTTTCTTACCTCTACAAGAGGCAAAGTGGTTCTTCAGAGAGTTGTGTGTGAGACTCATTGGCAAAAATGCCTGGACCCATGGGATGACTCTTCCTTATTTTTAAAGAATTATTTTTCAAGGATTGGTTACCCTTGCATATCTAAATGTGATTTGTTTCCCAATCGTGAGAACTAACCTTGCATAAAGCCTTTCAAGGATCATGGTGTACGACCCTATTATCTAGAAATCCATCATCACAAATGTTTGGACATGGAGAAACTTAGCCTCAAGGCCTTAATCTTTGCATCTTCTTAGCCTCAATGTCTTGATCTTTGCATCTTCTAGGCTGCCCAATGGTTTGAATGTGTTTCCATAAGCTTAACATTGAGGCTTATGTGCACGAATGGTGGGGACTTTCCCACTAGGTGTCCCATACGTCCTTGTTGAGTATGTTTGCACCAACATCACCATTTAACATCATAGAGAGACCGTTGTTCCTTTATAAACCATAGGTTACATGACATTCATTTTATCATTTTCAAATTAGTTATCGAGCTTCTTTATGGGTATTTAGGACATGTTTCCTTTGATTTTGGGTATAGAATGAGAGTGCGCATCTCATCCTCCTTCTTACATTCCTCTATTTAGATATTTGTTTCCTTAGGTTTAGATAAGTCTCTCCAAAGGTGAAAGTTTCCTTACAAAAAGAAAACTTATCAAGACTCACACTTCTAAGGACAAGAAGCTTGTGTCTTGCTATGACCCAAGTATGATATTCACACTCACGCAAACCTGCCATGTCCATTGATTTGTTCCTCTAGAGGGGATAAAATAAACTCGTTGCTAACCACCTTGGAGAAAATTCATATGGTGACTGTGAAGACACCTGAAAGGCCAAATTTTACCTCCCAATGAATCCTCCTTTAGTGCATCTAACAATGTGGGGTCTGATTGATTTGGTTTTGGAGATAGAGGATCCAAAATTGAATCTTCCTATAGCCTCTTGAGAATGGTCATAAGTTTGTTCAAAGCCTTTGGTTTTGCTTCAAAACTGCCACATAGGTTCTATGAGGGAGCCTCATAGGCTCTCATTAAATCCCCCACTAAGTCCTTGTTGGAATTAGGGTTGTAGGAAAGCACACAAAGCTTGGAGAAGAAGAAGCAAGAATGCACACAACACAAAGTGTATTAGATTGTGTCAATGTACAAAAGATAAGTTAGCCCTAGAAGGATAGGCGTATATACAAGCCGGGGAAAAAAACCTCCTAAAGAGGGAAAAAGTGCCCCGGCGGTCCTAACACTACAAGACAATGCTGCCATACACGCGTTTCATACACGCGATAAATTACGAGCGCGTGTATGGTCGCGCATGTATTTGAATAGAATCGGACGCGTGTATTTTGGCATTTAAATTTGCGTGTATATTTGCATTTATCAACGCATGTATAAGCGCGTTTATATCCACGCAATAATATACGCATCAATACACGCTGCCATACACGCATTAATACACGCTTGGTAAAGAAAAACTGAAGAAAAACTGAATTCCTTTACAAAATTAAGAACTATTTTCTTTAAACCATCTCATAGTACATTACAGTATATATCATTACACAATCCCACTACATGCATTTACAACAATGAAATATATTCAAAAATAAATCATACATATGAGATGATAATTAAAAGACAACACATACAATAGAAATGTCATCAATTTAGAACGATGCAGTGACGGATTGGTTAGGGTTCGATCTCATCTTCAATAAGATCCATCCTTGCCAAACGATCAACATCAATATCCATTTGATCAATTTGTAAGGCTACGATTAAATTTATTCCACTATCGATATTCTATACTCCATTGATAATGGTATCGATGTCCTGATCATCCTCATCAACATCACCATCATCCTCAATGGTAGGGTCATTCTCATGATCATGAGAAATGGCACGCTCATCCTCATTATCATGATCATCTCTTATTTCTTGATCATCGATCACAACATCTTCATTGGCATGTTCGACATCATCTTCATTGCGGCTTGTTGCATCCTCCATATGCTCCATATCACTGAATGTATTATACATCACTTTGGAACGTGGTGCAATATGGATGACGTACCACCATTTAATGTCATGCACCATTGGTAGATAGATAACCTACTCAAATACACATACTACAGTAATTAATTAGCATATCAAAAGTCAAGGGGTACGCGAGCTTAGATATATATGTACATGAAACACATTAGTAAAAAAATGCATACCTGCTCACATTGTTGTGGCAATATGAGCCTATCTTTCTTTGTATGCCAAAACTTTGTAGAGTCAATAGTTACATAGCCACTTGCATGGCGTTTTATCGTTGCATCAGGCCCTTTTTCCACCACATTCATTTGCCATTTGACATCCAAAACATACACAAAGAAGCGATGAAAGTCAAGCCTAAATATGTCTTGGATTATGCCACAATAATCATCCATTTTTCTATTAGCTCCCTCAAAGCTACTAATGACACCGCAATCTTGTGTATTCCTCTTTTCATCAATTCTTTGTGTTCGAAAATGCTTGCCTTCACACCATATAGCATTGAACATAGTGCACTGGACCAAAATAGAAGCAATATTTGTGTAAGCAATGTGAATAAATATTAAAAGCAAATCACTTACAACTAATGCAAAACATTAGTTCTATGTACTTTAACATGCATCCTCGTGCATACTCCCATTCTTCCGTCGTGATATGCAGTCCCTCGTCGCTCTCTGCTCTCTCCATTTCCTCATGCAACCAATCAACATGGATATCATTCGGAAGTGTTGCTAGATGCTTAGGATATGCCTTACGAGAGCCATGTTGCCTCCGAAGAAAGAGAGCTCTTTCTGCTTGCCTTTTTGTCTTTTCATCCTCATATCTTGTAACCCATCTGCTCATCACATCACTATTAAGGATGCAAGTGAAATTGAGATCATCAATCAATGTTCTGTCAATTACTTTACTCTGTCCTTTTCCTTGAGGCACAATAGAGGTCATCCTCAAGTCCTCTTCATTGCTCCATAGTCGTGGCAAAGAGCTATCCACCTGACCAAGAAATTCTGAAATATATACAAGAGACTCTTGTATCAACCAACCCTCGGCCATGCTTCCTTCAGGCCTTGCACTTTGCCTCACAAAGTCTTTTAAGGTCTTATGAAGCGCTCTAGGAAGAACATCCAACGTGCATGCACAGTACCACATAAAGCCATTTCGTCCACTAAATGCACAATGAGATGTAGTTGACTTGTGAGAATGGTTCACGGAAAAGTCTCCTCTACCAAACAAACCACCTCCACTGCCATAACACGCGCATCATCCAACGTGGCTGGATCAATTGCTTTGGAACTAACATATCTGAAAAATAAATAAATAGTATGTTATACCTCATGCACGTTCATTTTGCAAGATATAATGAAGGGTGATCTGACATGGGTTTTACATACCTCACAAGCTCGCCCATCTTATAAATACATTTTTTCAAACTCTTATTTGCACAATGGTCGATGCTAGTAGGTAGTATGAACTGCGCACATAAGAGCACATGTATGTATGGTTTATGGCATTACAAAACTTAATTTCAATGTACAAGACTTGGAAAACACTTACTTGAAGCATCTTGTGCCAATCGTGGGACTTCAACCCATATAGTTGCTCAACGCCTCTTTTCTTAGTGGTTGTAAAGGCTCCCTTCAATGATCTCATGCATCCAGTGGGAGTACGCAAAGTGGTGATGGCCTGCTTTACCTGCTTCTCCTCTTTCTTTGATATAATTCATGGTGCAGGCGGAAGAGGAACGTGCCCACCCACCTCTCGTGGCCAAGCTTGACGCATACGTCCTGCGACCCGCAAGTCCTCACGTACGCTAACATTGTCTCGTTTACCAATAATATGTTCCCAAATACCAGATCCCACATTCTTGAAGATGTGCATGGGATCAAGAAGATGGTTGATCTTAAGATGGGTTCAATATGGTAGCTGAAAAAAAATGGAGTACCTACACAAGGGATTGCTCTATGTGACCTTTAATCCAATTAGAGACTACACAAAACAAGATTGAAAAAACATTACTATACCTGTTCATGCCATCTGGAGGAAGAATATTTGTAGACTCCCAAATACGCTTCCAATCTTTTGCACGAAGTGTTTGTGGAGGAATGTTACTCTTACTAGCAACATATTTAAGATGATCTGAGGGGAGAAATCGATGATGATTATCGTATATGGTCTTACACAAACCATCAGCATACTCATGTACTAAACGAAGGGTCACAAACAGGACATGCATGTTTACCCGATGTTTTCAAACCTGTTAAAATATAAATAAAAGTTAGAATAATAAAGTCAATATGTATAATTAATATATATAGCCAATAGTATTAGAGTAGGGAGGTAATTAGAATTCTTACCAGAACAATCGCTGTATCCTGGAAAGTCATGCATTGTCCACATCAACACTACTTTTAAGTCAAAGTGTCGAGAGGAGGGAGGCCTACTAATGTCCACCATCGCAACACCTCTCCATAGTTCCTCCAACTCATCAATCAACGGTTCAAGATAAACATCCATATGCTTGACTTTATGTTTCCCTGCAATTAGAAGGGATAACATAAGATGTCCCTTCTTGATCGCCATTGATGGTGGAAGGTTGTAATTCACCAACACAACTGGCCACACATTGTATGCGGTGTTTTTGAAACCAAATGGATTCACTCCATCCATACCTAGGCCAAGTCTCAAGTTTCTGGGCTCTGTTTTAAAGCTGGGCCACTCATCTTCAATATGCTTCCCCAAGCAGGAGTGTCTGCGGGAATTCTCCACATGCCATCATCCGATCGATGTGAGGAATGCCATGAGGAGTGTCTGCAGGAATTCTCCACATGCCATCATCCGATCGATGTGAGGAATGCCATGACATGAGCTCTTCTATGGATTTACACTTGAACATGTGTTTGATGCGAGGAATTATAGGAAAGTGTTGCAAGACTTTATGAGGTACATCAAAACTCTTCATATCTGTTCTATACCTTGCTTCACCAGAAGTGGGACAATGTCGAGCCTCCTTATGCGTCCCACGAAAGAGAATGCAATCATTGACGCATGCATGTATGCAATCATAATCCAATCCTCCAAGAGATGTCACATAGCGCCTCGCTATGTCTCTTGAGGTGGGTAGTCTATTTCCCTTTGGAAGCATGTTTGATAATAGCCTGCATCCAATATCATCAATTATAATTAGTCTTAAATCCTAAACCTTAAACCACTAATTCAAATTTGTAAGTTAGAATGCTTACTTCAATAATGCATCAAGACTTGCATTGCTCCATCCATAAACTGTTTGTATATTGAGTAGTTCAAGTGAAGCACGTAAAATAGAGAATGTGCACCCTTCAAAAACCGGTGTCGATGAAGCCTTGTAAAGATGCTCTTGTTCCATATCATCGTCATCCATACCTTTGGGATCATCCTTAAAAACATTCCGCACCATATCATCAAACACTTCCTCTTCCACAACTTCGTGGGGTGCAGGGCTATTGTCATCCCTTTCCCACTCATCTCTGACAATAGATCCCGAAGCTCCAGCATCATCTCGTCTGACGCTTTGCGTGCTCTCGTCGCGCGTAGGGCACCATGTTAGGGTGTGGTATTGCATCCTGCTTCAATTAGAGTTTATATATTACAACTCTATTAATTTAATTTGGATACCATGAGTCATTTGAATACCATCAATTTACATCTACTCACCTCTAAACCTGTTTGATTCCATTCTCCATACATGGAGATGTGATTCAAGGTCATTCGACGTGCTCGTACAATGCATCCTTGACATCGATTACACATACATTTGATCCGTTGTCCCAACCACACATCGCGATTACGATGACGCATTGTCTCATCTTCTCCAGAACTGCTTGAGGAGGTTGATGACATCCTATGTACAAACCAGAAAACACAAAATCATAATATGTTTTTAATGAAAGTATAAAAATCGCATGTATTTGCGCGGCTATTTCCTAAAAATTGCGTGTATTAACGCGGCTATTTCCTAAAAATCGCGTGTATTAACGCGGGTAATTCTTGCAAAACGCGTGTATAAACGCAGCTAAATTATCATACATGCAAACATACCCGCGTTTATAAACGCGATGATCTGTTTAAACTAAAAATAGCCCGCCTTCCCCAAATAAAGATTTTGAACTAACATATCTGTTGTCATTCAATTTCGCCTCTTCCAACAGAAACGAAACCTAAGTGCAAGGAGGGAGCAGAGAAGGAGCACACACAAGAGGAAGCCGACCAAGAAAGAAGACTCACTTTTTCAGAGGTGAGTCAGTTTGGTGAGTCAGTTTGTCCTTTGCCTTGTCTCCTTCCTCAGATTTGTTTATGCTATTTTATCTTTGCTTTTTGGGTTTGTCTCCGTCCTTTTGCTTCTGTGCACACGATTTTGGGTGAACGATTCTGACACAGGGGCGACAGTGGTCCTTTTATAAGGACACATTCTCGGAGGTCGGTCCCTTTCAAAAAAAAATTTGTGCAGGTCGCGTGTAGAAACGCGTGTAAAAGCGCGTGTATCCTGTCTGCACAGTCTGTTCATGCAGATATACACGCATTTTTGGACGGGTGTATACACGCGTTTTTTGACGGGTGTATACACACGTTTTTGAACGGGTGTATACACGAGACTGCCTTTCCTATTTCTATAGTTTGCAAGCTGATAGGTGACTTGAATGATGATATTTGTGTGAGTCAAGAGACAGCCCATGATGTACATGAGGATTATTTTTGCAGGTTCTTTATAGATATTCCAGGTTCTTCATCCGATCCATTTGCGTACAGCAATTGGCTGATGGAGATGCTACATCATTTTGGGCGCCATCCTGGTCTAGTTGAGCTTACAGAGTACATGTATGTCCATCCCCCTCCTTCCATGCCTAGTGTCTATACCCCTACCGCAAGTATCCAGGGCACTCCAGTGCCGTCTATGCCTACGAGTCTGACGAGACGGCATGTAGCTTCTCCTCTTCCACGTCCACCGAGGAGACATACCTCGTCCCAGACACACTCACGCACACCCTCACAGCCACCATCACGTGCTCCCTCAGAGCCACCGTCACGTGAGGGCTCACAGCCACCGTCACGTGAGGGCTCACAGCCACCGTCACGTAGACAATCCCCCAGTCGACTCCACCTGCCAGCAGTAGGAAGAGTGGGAGTGGAGGATGCAGCCGGTGCTTTGGTGGGGGAGGTGGGGAAGGTAGTAGGGCACACGGTGAGAGAGGTGGGGGAGGTAGTAGGGCACGCGGTGAGAGAGGAGATAGAGGGAGAAGAGTTAGAGGAGACAGTTCGGAAGAGGAGGAGATGAGAGAGGTGGAGAGAGTGATCTGCTATGATGTGATGGATAGGGGCGGTATAGTGATGGATGCGAGGGGGGTAATGGAGTACATGCGTGGGGTAGTATCAAACTTGTATAGAAATTATTTTATTAAATTTAAAGATCAAAATAGCCGATTAGTTGGGGAGGTGATAGAGGCTGTACATAGTCGGTACCCCAATCCCCCACATGCTACATTCTCGGATGTATGGGGAAGGACTCGCGTACGATGACCGGTTAAATGTAGCTGCAGGTGGCTATCCTGCCGAGAAACCTGCCACTGTGCACAAACGCGAGTGGAAGGAGGCAAAGAAACGAGCAGAGGGTGGCGTGAAGAGCAGGCAGCATGTGGAGGCACGACGGATCCAGATGGAGACCATTGGATCTTCGCATTTCGGATCTGGCGGCGTCGAGTCATGGGAGGCAGAGTTCGTAAGTATCTTGCCACTTTATTTGATTGTTTACTTAATTCATTGATTCTATGATTGTTTTAATCTTACAAATTGTGTTGCTTATGATACAGCGAGACGGGTTACGGGGAGGAAGCCCACAGCCCACGATACTGCGTATGCTCGTCGGCATAGCAGACGTGACACGTGGGCCATCTTCAAAGCCAAGGGACGTAGTACGAACGCGTAGTTTGAGATAGCCATGAGACCATATGGTCAACAGGTACTTGAAAATTCTAAACGAATGATTTTGGTTTATTGAATTACATATATTTATACTTATATACTATATATTACTTAAACAGGCACAAGTTGCTGATGATCCACCCACTGCCACTGCAAAGGGTTGACGTGAGTACTACTCATCGGACATTCCGACTGATGTGAGCTCATCTGAGGATGGAGGGAGCACCGAGTCATCATCTGGGTCTGAGTAGTACTCAGACTTATAGTATCACATTCCATATTGAGGATGTGGTTGTATATATTTTTTTGTAAACTGAAGCCATGGCTACTTCGAGATATGGACTCCCTTGTATATATGTGTGAAATTTTGATAGTAATATTGAATCGTGAATCGATAGTATTACATTTATGTCTTTCTTGAATCGTGTATTGACAATGTATGCATTCATGTCGTTCTTGTCTTAATCTTCCTCGTGGATATGTTCTTCGTGGATGGTCTAATGCACCCAAAAAAAAAATCCAGAGAGTGTTATTGGGTGCTGGAATGCTGGAACAGCATTCAGGCACCAAATAGCACTCTCTGGATTTTTTTTTTTGCTCTTTGTTTGCGTGTATAAACGCGTCAGAACTGCTAAAAGTCGCGTGTATATACGTGGATAATTTGTAAAACACGCGTGTATAAACGCATCAAACTTGAGAAATACGTGTGTATAAGCGCGTCTAAAGTAACAAAACGCATGTATAAACGCTTGTATCAACGCATCTAAATGCATCTGAACTGACAGAACGCGTGTATACGCCCGTGTATGAGCGCGTCTGAGTAGTCCTATACACGCGCTTTTACACGCATGTCTCTGACCGCGATGATACACGCGCTAATACACGGGCCCGCTACTTTTTTTCACAAGTCATTTTTAGCGGCTAGGAGCGCGGGTATGAGCCCGATCCCTTGTAGTGTAAGTGTGTTCACACACATCACTGTCTATATATATATGGCAACAAATCCCCCCTGGGAGTGATGGTGTGAACGAGAGCTGGCACTCATGTATAGGGGACTACCATGCCCGAAGTAGATCAGTCCACAAAGGGGAGCAAGCCCAAAGCTTTGCGAAAAGCTTCGAACTTCTCACGAGGAAGCGCCTTTGTGAAAAGATCGGCGAGGTTGTCCTGTGTTGGCACATAGGCCAAGCTAATCTCTCCTCCTGCTAAGAGTCTCTCCCTGACATAGTAATAATGCACCTCAATGTGCTTTGTGCGAGCATGAAAAACTGGGTTTCTCGCAACTACCAATGCACTCTGACTGTCAGTGAAGATAGAGGTGGTAGACTCTTGTCCAACACCCAAGTCAGCCCATAAGCCGTCTGAGCCACACACACTCAACCGTAGCTATGAAAGCTGCCCTGTACTCAGCTTCACAACTAGAAGTGGCCACAGTAGGTTGCTTCTTGCTCAACCAAGATATGTATGAGCTACCAAGCATGAAACAAAAACCACTTGTGGACACTCTTGTGTCATAGCAACCAGTCCAATCTGAGTCCGAAAAACCATGTAAATCTGGCGGCAACGATTCCCCACAATCCAAGATGTATGGTGCCACTCAAGTAGCAAAAGATGCGTTTAACTGCCTTCCAATGCTGAGACCCTGGGGCTATGCATAAACCTGCTCGAGACTGCAAACTGAATGTCTGGCCTCGTAATGCATACATAAATGAGGCAACCAACAGCTTTCTGATAGAGTGTGACATCAAAGTGATCTCCAACATCATGAAGACTCAACTTCAAACTTGTCTCCATTGGAGTAGCAATAGGCTTGCAGTCTTCAAGGCCAAATCTCCGCAACAATGTCTCAATATACTTTGTCTGACACAAAGCAATACCTCCATCACATTGCTTAAATTGTATCCCCAAATAATGATGCGAATGTCCCAAATCTGTCATCTCAAAAGAGGCATTCAAGTCAACCTTAAAATTAGCAATATGACTCTCATTTGGTCCTGTGAGCAGCATGTCATCGACATAGAGAGCAATGATTAGATGTACATCATCCACACGTTTAACATACAAAGTGCTTTCTGTTGGACTATTCTGAAAACCATGTGCAGTCAAATATGCATGTATCTTTTCATACCAAGCTCGTGGAGCTTGCTTTAAACCATATAAAGCCTTTTTCAACCTGCACACTTTGTTTTCTTGCCCTCTTTCAACAAAACCACGAGGCTGCGATACATACACTACAAGATAATGCTGCCATACACGCATTTTATACACGTGATAAATTACGGGCGCGTGTATGGTCGCGCATGTATTTGAATAGAATCGGGCGCGTGTATTTTGGCGTTTAAATTCGCGTGTATATTGGCGTTTATCAGCGCGCGTGTATAAGCGCGTGAAAATACACACAATAATACACGCATCAATACATGCATTAATACACGCATTAATACACGCTTGGTGAAAAAAAACTGAATTTCTTTACAAAATTAAAAACTATTTTCTTTAAACCATCTCATAGTACATTACAGTATATATCATTACACAATCCCACTACATGCATTTACAACAATGAAATATATTCAAAAATAAATCCTACATATGAGATGATAATTAAAAGACAACACATACAATAGAAATGTCATCAATTTAGAACGATACAGTGACGGATTGGTTAGGGTTCGATCTCATCTTCAATAAGATCCATCCTTGCCAAACGATCAACATCAATATCCATTTGATCAATTTGTAAGGCTACGATTAAATTTATTCCACTATCGATATTCTATACTCCATTGATAATGGTATCGATGTCCTGATCATCCTCATCAACATCACCATCATCCTCAATGGTAGGGTCATTCTCATGATCATGAGAAATGGCACGCTCATCCTCATTATCATGATCATCTCTTATTTCTTGATCATCGATCACAACATCTTCATTGGCATGTTCGACATCATCTTCATTGCGGCTTGTTACATCCTCCATATGCTCCATATCAGTGAATGTATTATACATCACTTTGGAACGTGGTGCAATATGGATGACGTACCACCATTTAATGTCATGCACCATTGGTAGATAGATAACCTACTCAAATACACATACTACAGTAATTAATTAGCATATCAAAAGTCAAGGGGTACGCGAGCTTAGATACATATGTACATGAAACACATTAGTAAAAAAATGCATACCTGCTCACATTGTTGTGGCAATACGAGCCTATCTTTCTTTGTTTGCCAAAACTTTGTAGAGTCAATAGTTACATAGCCACTTGCATGGCGTTTTATCGTTGCATTAGGCCCTTTTTCCACCACGTTCATTTGCCATTTGACATCCAAAACATACACAAAGAAGCAACGAAATTCAAGCCTAAATATGTCTTGGATTGTGCCACAATAATCATCCATTTTTCCATTAGCCCCCTCAAAGCTACTAATGACACCGCAATCTTGTGTATTCCTCTTTTCATCAATTCTTTGTGTTCGAAAATGCTTGCCTTCACACCATATAGCATTGAACATAGTGCACTGGACCAAAATAGAAGCAATATTTGTGTAAGCAATGTGAATAAATATTAAAAGCAAATCACTTACAACTAATGCAAAACATTAGTTCTATGTACCTTTAACATGCATCCTCGTGCATCCTCGTGCATACTCCCATTCTTCCGCCGTGATATGCCGCCCCTCATTGCTCTCTGCTCTCTCCATTTCCTCAAAACATTAGTTCTATGTACCTTTCTATGCATCCTCGTGCATACTCCCATTCTTCCGCCGTGATATGCCGCCTCTCATTGCTCTCTGCTCTCTCCATTCCCTCATGCAACCAATCAACATGGATATCATTCGGAAGTGTTGCTAGACGCTTAGGGTACGCCTTATGAGAGCCATGTTGCCTCCGAAAGAGAGCTCTTTCTGCTTGTCTTTTTGTCTTTGCATCCTCATATCTTGTAACCCATCTGCTCATCACATCACTATTAAGGATGCAAGTGAAATGGAGATCATCAATCAATGTTCTGTCAATTACTTTACTCTGTCCTTTTCCTTGAGGCACAATAGAGGTCATCCTCAAGTCCTCTTCATTGCTCCATAGTCGTGGCAAAGAGTTGTCCACCTGACCAAGAAATTCTGAAATATATACAAGAGACTCTTGTATCAACCAATCCTCGGCCATGCTTCCTTCAGGCCTTGCACTTTGCCTCACAAAGTCTTTTAAGGTCTTCATGAAGTGCTCTAGGAAAAACATCCAACGTGCATGCATAGTGCCACATAAAGCGATTTCGTCTACTAAATGCACAATGAGAAGTAGTTGACTTATGAGAATGGTTCGCGGAAAAGTCTCCTCTATCAAACAAACCACCTCCACTGCCATAACACGCACATCATCCAACGTGGCTGGATCAATTGCTTTGGAACTAACATATCTGGAAAAAAAATAGTACGTTATACCTCATGCACGTTCATTTTGGAAGGAGTACCTACACAAGGGATTGCTCTATGTGACCTTTAATCCAATTAGAGACTACACAAAACAAGATTGAAAAACATTACTATACCTATTCATGCCATCTGGAGGAAGAATATTTGTAGACTCCCAAATACGCTTCCAATCTTTTGCACGAAGTGTTTGTGGAGGAATGTTACTCTTACTAGCAATATATTTAGGATGATCTGAGGGGAGAAATCGATGATGATTATCGAATATGGTCTTACACAAACCGTCAGCATACTCATGTACTAAACGAAGGGCCACAAACAAGACATGCATGTTTACCCGATGTTTTCAAACCTGTTAAAATATAAATAAAAGTTAGAATAATAAAGTCAATATTTATAATTAATATAGCCAATAGTATTAGAGTAGGGAGGTAAAGAATTCTTACCAGAACAATCGCTATATCCTGGAAAGTCATGCATTGTCCACATCAACACTGCTTTTAAGTCTAATGTCCACCACCGCAACACCTCTCCATAGTTCCTCTAACTCATCAATCAACGGTTCGAGATAAACATCCATATGCTTGACTTTATGTTTCCCTGGAATTAGAAGGAATAACATAAGATGTCCCTTCTTGATCGCCATTGATGGTGGAAGGTTGTAATTCACCAACACAACTAGCCACATGCTGTATGCGGTACTTTTGAAACCAAATGGATTCACTCCATCCATACCTAGGCCAAGTCTCAAGTTTCTGGGCATACCTAGGCCAAGTCTCAAGTTTTTGGGCTCTGTTTTAAAGCTGGGCCACTCATCTTTCAATATGCTTCCAAGCAGGAGTGTCTGCAGGAATTCTCCACATGCCATCATCCGATCGATGTGAGGAATGCCATGACATGAGCTCTGCTATGGATTTGCACTTGAACATGTATTTGATGCGAGGAATTATAGAAAAGTGTCGCAAGACTTTACGAGGTACATCAAAACTCTTCACATCTATTCTATACCTTGCTTTACCACAAGTGGGACAATGTCGAGCCTCCTTATGTGTCCCACGAAAGAGAATGCAATCATTGACGCATGCATGTATGCGATCATAATCCAATCCTCCAAGAGATGTCACATAGCGCCTCGTTATGTCTCTTGAGGTGGGTAGTCTATTTTCTTTTGGAAGCATGTTTAATAATAGCTTGCATCCAATATCATCAATTAGTCCTAAATCTTAAACCTTAAATCACTAATTCAAATTTGCAAGTTAGAATGCTTACTTCAATAATGCGTCAAGACTTGCATTGCTCCATCCATAAACTGTTTGTATATTGAGTAGTTCAAGTGAAGCACGTAAAATAGAGAATGTGCACCCTTCAAAAACCGGTGTCGATGAAGCCTTGTAAAGATGCTCTTGTTCCATATCATCGTCGTCCATACCTTTGGGATCATCCTTAAAAAGGTTCCGCACCATATCATCAAACATTTCCTCTTCCACAACTTCGTGGGGTGCAGGGCTATTGTCATCCCTTCCCCACTCATCTCTGACAATAGATCCCGAAGCTCCAGCATCATCTCGTCGACGCTTTGCCTGCTCTCGCCTTGCGTAGGGCACCATGTTAGGGTGTAGTACTGCATCCTGCTTCAATTAGAGTTTATATATTATAACTCCATTAATTTAATTTGGATACCATGAGTCATTTGAATACCATCAATTTACATCTACTCACCTCTAAACCTGTTTGATTCCATTCTCCATACATGGAGATGTGATTTAAGGTAATTCAACGTGCTCGTACAATGCATCCTTAACATTGATTACACATACATTTAATCCGTTGTCCCAACCACACATCGCGATTACGATGACGCATTGTCTCATCTTCCCCAGAACTGCTTGAGGAGGTTGATGACATCCTATGTGTAAACGAGAAAACACAAAATCATGTCAATGTTTTTAATGTGGAGAAAAAAACGTGTGTATAAACACGGCTATTTCCCAGAAATTGCGTGTATTAACGCGGCTATTTCCTAAAAATCGCGTGTATAAACGTGGGTATTTCCTAAAAATCGCGTGTATACACGTGGCTAATTTACTGTACACGCATAATTACACGCGACGACTGTTTAAACTAAAAATAGCCCGCCTTTCCCAAATAAACATTTTGAACTAACATATCTATCCTCTTTCATTTTTGCCTCTTCCAACAGACACTAATAACGCAAGGAGGGAGCAGAGAAGGAGCACACATGGGTGAAAGAAACAGACCAAGAAAGAAGACTCACTTTTTCAGAGGTGAGTCAGTTTGTCCTTTGCCTTGTCTCCTTCCTCAAATTTGTTCTCAGATTTGTTTATGCTATTTTGTCTTTGCTTTTTGGGTTTGTCTCAATCCTTTTGCTTCTATGGTTGCGATTTTCTGACAGGGGCAACACTGGGTCTTTTATAAGGACACATTCTCGGAGGTCGGTCGCTTTCGAAAATTGTCGGAGGTCGGTCTTTTATAAGGACACATTGTCGGAGGTCGGTCGCTTTCGAAAATTTTTTTGAGTAAAAACGCGTGTATAAACGTGTGTATCATGTCTGCACAGACTGTTCACGCGGATATACACGCGTTTCTGGCCAGGTGTATACACGCTGTCGTGCCATGGCACGTCTATGGTGTGAAACCATGCATGTGAGGCCATCAAATGCAAATCCAGATGCATGGGGTTAAGTGCCATGACGAGTCATTATATGATGCCTGAGTACATATGTTCATATTGTAAATGAGGTTCAATAAGACAAGCTGAGGCTGAGCCAGGTCTCAAAGCCTCTGTACATGAGTGTGGTGTGAATTATGGAGTTTTATGCATTTGGAAGACCTTGTAGTAGGGAACACCCTTCTTAACGTGTATGGAAATGCAAAAGTATGTATGATGTGAGGATTGGTTTTGAAAGAATGCCTTTTGAGATATTGTGTCTTGGAATGCCATGATTTTTGTGCTTGCTCAGAATCGATATAATCAGAATACTTTGGATTTTTTTTTTCAACTGATGCTACTGGAAGGTTTGATGCCAGAAGACTTTAAACTTGGAGAGAGTGAAAATGTTTTTCATATGCTCGGCAGAATGATCCGGGAAGGTATCAAGCCAAATCTGGTTACATTTGGTAGTGTTCTAAATGCATGCAGTCATGCACGACTAATGGAAAAAGATCAGTTGTGCCTTGATGCCATTAGCAATGACTATGGTCTCATCCCAACTCTTGAGCATTACACTTGCATTGTTGATCTCCTTGGCCGGGCAGGCCATGTAGACAAGGCGGTAGCTTTAATTAAGGAGATGCCATTTCATCCTAGTAATGTGAATTGGCATACAATGTTGGCAGCCTCACAAACCTTTAATAAGAGGTATTATAAGGAGAGCTTGCGTGGCAGCAAACGAAGAAGGCATATCCGAGATTTATTTAAAAAAAAAGGGGGGGCGCACTTGTTTTTTAAAACAGGGAAATACGAATAAATAGCTGCAAAAGGTGGTGGGGTGCCGAACTCCTTGCGGGGGACAATAAGGAAAAACCAGATAAGCAATGTGGGGGAGAGATATCTGTGAGCCGTGTGCAGAAAAAAGAAGACCAGAGGCGCCTTCGACCAGTGAATTTAATTCCAGGCTGGCGGCGACTGTATATGGCATGTAGGAGTTAGAATTGAAGAACAAAATGAGTACTACCTATTGATATGCTTCATCATAAACATGTATTCTGCTATGCGCCGTCTGCAGCAAAGCGACCGTGTGGAAATTAGCAAAATTCAAGAGAAATTCGCCTTAATACTTTCAGATAAGTGGTGGGTTTTTTTTTACTATTTTATTTGACTATCCTACTTACGATTTGGAAAAATCGTAAAGCTTTAAAACCTTTAAAGGTTTTGTAAATCAAGAGAAACTTGGATATGAAGTGTTGTGACATCAAAGCATCAAAAATACGCGGATTCAAGACATAAAAAATGCAGTAAGGATTCTAGAAATTTGATTTTGTTTTCTACCCAAATGGATTCGGAATGCAAGTCATGGGATTTCTTAGAATCATGTGAACATGTAATAGTTATGCCATATATCGTTTTTTGTTTGTGAGATGTTAGAATTTAAGAGCAGGTTTTCAGGTGATAAAGAACATCATGAGATGATGAATTTGATGACACTGGATGTATGGAATGTAAATGGTCACATGTATGTTGGAAATATTTGAAGGTTATGTTATGCCTACATGTGATTGGTTTTGAGGGATTTGGAAAGAAGAGCCAGTGAATCTATGCTTGAAAAAGGACAATCACTTGGTACACAATTTTTGTGCAATCATCAGGTTGGATTCAAGGATGTATTGAGGTGAACTGACACTTGTATATGCCATTAAAAAATGGATATTTCCTATGCTCCTTGGAGAATTTTGTGTGCAAGTTTCCTTGTGGAATTTGGAACCTACTCTCACAGCTAGAAGTCCTGTACTTTCCCAGCAACACCGTCCACATCACGACAGCTCTTTGGTGAACCCGACGTGAAACTGCTGGGGTGAGAGTGTGGTGAAATACACAGGGAAGATATGGCTGAGAATTCTGAGGGTCAGGGGGTTCATTTTGACCCCGGAGTTATGCAGATGTTTCAGATGTTTACCATGTACATGCAACAGCAGCAAGCTGCTGAGAGGGGACAAATTTCCACGACCAAAGCACTACAATGAATTGTGAAAAAGGTGGATCAATTTGATGGAAAGGATATCACAAAGTACCTGCGCAATTATATAAAGGAAATGGAGCTAAACAGGGTGACTGAGGAGGATATGGTTCGAAGTTTTGAGCTGGTATGTGTTCCTGAAATAAGAGAGCGCATAAGAGGATTGCAGACAGCACATGGTGGCAGAAATTGGGAGGAGTTCAAGCTTGCTTTAAAGGACGAATATTTCATGGAGGATTCTGAGCGAGTGACCAAACGAACTTTTTTGGAATGGGTCACAAAACCTAAAATGGGAATTTCTGCCACAGAATTGCTAAGAGAGTTTGAGAAGCGCTATGCCCAGCTGTCAAGGATAGAGCGCACAACTTTGGACAGAGAAAAAACAGAGCTCTTCTTACAAGCAGCTGGGAAAGATCTCCAAGAGAAATTGGAAATCCTCCTTGAGGATAAGGATACAGAACAGGGACTAAAGAGTGATTGGAATGATGTTGAGGATGCGGTCACCATGTTAGCAAAGCGGCAGCAAAGGAGGGATAAAATGGTGATGAGCTCTGCAACTCCTATAACTGCTGTTACCCCCTGAGAATCTACCAAAACCAGCTACTATAATCCCAAAGGTAGAAGGGCCAATGGATGAGCTTATTAAGGGTATGCGTGACCTAAAATTGAAGATGTCCAGGATTGAAGAAAAGGGGCTACCATTAGGGTAGGCTTCTATGCAAAGGCCTCAAAGCAAAGAAGGGTTTACATACAGATGCATATGGTGTGATGACCCAAAACATGCAAAGAAAGATTGTGCTAGCTATAAAGAAGCTCTTAAAAATCAACTTGTGTTTTTCAAAGATGGGAAAATCCATCTTACAGAGACTGGTCTTCCATTGAGTACAAACTTTGGGAAAGGAGGGATGAAAAAGCTGGTTGAGGATATGGCTACTAGTCATGCCATCTCTATGGTTGAGGCAGCAACCTATGGATTAAAGGCTGGTGAATCAAATCAGGGATCTGAGAATGATGAAGATTATGAGAATGAAGATTTTTGGCCATCAACAATGGAATTAATTGCGTCAAAGAAGGTGTCTAAGCAAGCTTTGCATGAGGCAGGTGACTGTATACGTCTTGAGACTGGCTGGGAGGAGCCTGTGGATTCGACTTTATCTGTTCATGCCTACATTGCTAAATGCCAAAATAATGAGGCACAGGTAGAGGAGAAGCGTAAAAGGGAAAATGAGGAAGGAGGGCCATCAAAAAGAGTTACACGTGGAAGTGAAAAGAAGGATCACATATGCCTCCACCGCATAGCAGACCTCCACAGGAAGTATCAATGGAAGAAGTGCCAGCAAAAATGAAGTATGAGAAGGAGAAGGGTAAAGGTAAAAGTCCACTCTACAAGCTTCAATCTGATACTGAAGCCGCAACAGATCTCAAAAAGGTGCTTGAAGAGAGGATTCTAAACAGTAGGGTGGAATTTACACTAGGGGAAGTCTTGGGAATTGCAAAGAAAGAATTCCATGATGAGATAATTGATATTATACGAAGGAAAAGGCAATCCATAATTGAATCTATTCCATCACAAGGGGAGGCAAGCACTTCCAAGACTCATGGAGTACAGGTACAGCAAAAGGAAGAGAAGGAAAATGTGGTGGAATGTAATCACTCTGCTGATGGGGTACGACAAGTGCGCTTTGTGGAAGAGGATGATGAAAAAGAAGTTCTTACAAAGAGTCATTACTCTAGGAGCCATTGGGCAAGAGCAACCACTGAAACCCTTGTCAAAATAGGAGATTTGGAAGAGCCATACGTTGCTCTAATTGATCATGGGTCTGAAATAAATCTTATGGCTAAAAATCTCTACAACAAATGTACGTGGCCAATGGATGTAGATCATGGGTGGATGATTAAGGCAGCTAATAACTCATCTGGAGAGCTCTATGCAGCATGTCCAAATGTAAGGGTAACAATAGGAGATGTGAAAGATGATCAGAACTTCTTTGTTCAGGAGATGTCATCGTATCCCCTCATCCTTGGGCAACCCTACATTACAGCTGTAAGGATGGAAACAAAGGTTTTGGATGATGGCTCGGCATATGCGAGAATAAGGAGTAAAGATGGTAAAAAAGCTGTTCAGTTTTTGACAGTTTGCATTAACCATGAAAGGAATCGTGAGTCTCTTCGAGCACAATCACTCCCAAAGATAAATAGAGAATTCATGAATTACAGGGAGATGAGGGATTTTGGCCAGGTGCCATTGTAAAGCGGGATTCCAATGGTACAAGGGAAAATGAGTTCTCGCAGGACTCAATCAATGTAAATAACTTTTCAGCAAATTTTCAGGGATTCTCTAGCTATGGGTCACTTTGTTAAAAGCAAGGATTTGAAGCGTGGCATGCGTAGACATGTACAAAATGAACAAAAAAGTTTTGAGCAGTGTGGTCTTTTGGAGAAGAATGAGTTTATTTCAGGGGTGCTTGATGAGGTGTCATTTGTAGATACTATGGATGTGCTTTTTGATATGGGAAGAGCATGCTTACAGGGTGGAAATGAGATGATAGAGGTGTCGTCTGTGGAGATGTATGATATAATCCGCGAATTTGAGGGGGTGGAATGTAAAAACATGAATTGCGAGATGGATGCTCATGTTGATACAAAGTACAAAACAGTAGCAAAGAAGGTGAAACCAGTTGCCTTGCCTTTGCCACCAGGAAGCAAGGAGAAAATAGATGAAGCTTCTATGCAACCAAATCTTAGAGATCCGAAGAAAATTGGGCATAAGTTTACACAGGAAACTCTAAAAGAGCTGAAGATTGGTGAGAAGGATTTTCTGTTGCCAGTTGAAAAGAAATGCTTTGAGGGAATGCTTGTGAAACATGGGAAAGCCTTTGCTTTTCAGCCGCCGCATGAGATAGGCTGTGTTGATCCAAGTGTAACAGCACCAATGGTGATCTTTACTGTTCCACATGTGCCCTGGAACCTGCGGCCAATTCCAGTACCAAAGGCTCTCTTGCCAAAGCTGATGGAATTACTAAAAGAAAAGATCAGGATGGGAATTTTGGAGCCATCATGCGCTCCATATTCCAACAGATGGTTTACTGTGCCAAAGAAAAATGGGACATTGCGCTTTATTCAAGACATGCAACCTGTAAACAAAGTCACAATCAGGAATGTGGGAGCAGGTCCGATTGTGGATGAGTTTGCAGAAGCATTTGCAGGAAAAAGCTATATACTCTATGGGTGATCTGTATTCGGGATATGATCAGTTCCAGCTGGATATACAAAGCAGGGACTTGACCACAATGAGAACTCCTTTGGGATTAGTAAGGATGTGTACCTTACCACAGGGAGCCACCAACTCGGTGGCACATATGATGAATGGAATGAATAAAGTCTTACGAGACTTCATACCACAAATAACTATGCCATTTCTGGATGATGTGCCAATAAAAGGCTATGATGAGAAAGACAAAGATGAGGATTTGGATTCAAAGGGGTGCCGCAAGTTTGTGGCAAATCATATAAAGGATTGTGATATGATTCTATCCAGGCTTGAAGAAGTGAATCTTACTTTGTCTGGACTGAAATCAGTGTTTGGGGTTAGTGAAGTGTTAATAGTGGGACATCTTTGTAGTACTAGTGGACGCCGACCTTGTCCAGCCAAGATAGATGCAATACAAAGAATGAAAGAGACATGCATTAATGTTACAAAGCTGAGGAGATTTCTTGGAGCATGTGTCTTTTATGTTATTTGGATCCCACATTATGCACATGTAGCAGATCCTCTTTATCAACTTTTGAGGAAAAATCAAAAATTTCTGTGGAGTGCACTACATATTAAAGCTATGCGGAAGCTGAAATGTTTGCTCCAATCATCACCTACTCTGAGGAAGGCAGATTATGAGTGTGGCAAGCCTGTGATTGTTACAGTTGATACTAGTCCTACTGGGATAGGATGGGCAGTAGGGCAAGATGATGAGGATGATCACGGGTATGTAATCAGATTTGGAGCAAAGGTATTAAGCATTTGACAAAGAAAATATCCGCAGATCAAGAGAGAGTTATGGGGAATAGTCACTGCTCTAAAATGTGAAAAAGAATATCTTATTGGGGCATCTGTACTTGTGGAAACTGATTGCTTGCCACTTCTTGGAATGATAGCAAGTTGTACCACTCCAAATATTGCTATGCTTAGGTGGATTGCCTATATCAAGTCACTAAATCCTGAGTTTGAGCATATTGCGGGAAAAGATAATCCAGTTGCAGATATGCTATCAAGAGCCAGGTATGAAGATGAAAAAGAGATGATTAGTGACATTGATGATGTGGGTACAAAGTTCTACACTACTGCATATGCAAAGGGGGACCATATTTGCCTATCAAATGCACTTGAGTCTTTTACTGAGGAAATGTATGAAGGAGATTGGTTGCTTATTGGTCAATACTTGAGTACTCTGACAAGACAGGGAAGTTGGTCTGACTCAAAATTTAAGAGGATCTGCAGAAAAGCATATGGTTATTTTCTAAAGGATGGGTACCTCTGGAAGCATCCTAAGCAGAGGAATGCTATGCCACAGAGAGTCATATGTGATAAAGAGACTCAAGGGAAGCTTGTGAAAGAATTCCATGAGAGTCTCTGGGTTGGACATAGAAGTGTGTGGGCCACCTTTACCAAAATAAAGGAAAAATATTGCGGTCCTGATGTATGATAGTAGTCTTGACAACCAGTTCACTGTTCAAAGGAAGTTTGCAAAAAGATGGTTTGGCCCTTACATTGTCAAGCATGTGCATGGAAATGCTACGTATACTCTGTGTGAGCTTGATGGAACAGAGATAAAGAATCTTGTAGTAGCAGGCAAAAGGATCAAGATGTTTAAAAGAAGCCTTGACAATGATCCTTTTGATTCACAAGGAACTCAGGATGAGAGGTTTGATAATGATAACATGGATATGGTTGAAGAGGAAGAGGATGATTTTCTTAATAATGTTCAAGATGAGGACGACATCCAGATATATGTGGATCTTGATGATGATTTGGCACATACCAGAGGATGTGCAGGTTTAGAGGGGGTGGATGTCGTGCCATGGCACGTCTATGGTGTGAAACCATGCATGTGAGGCCATCAAATGCAAATCCAGATGCATGGCCCTTAAGTGCCATGACGAGTCATTATATGATGCCTGAGTACATATGTTCATATTGTAAATGAGGTTCAATAAGACAAGCTGAGGCTGAGCCAGGTCTCAAAGCCTCTGTACATGAGTGTGGTGTGAATTATGGAGTTTTATGCATTTGGAAGACCTTGTAGTAGGGAACACCCTTCTTAACGTGTATGGAAATGCAAAAGTATGTATGATGTGAGGATTGGTTTTGAAAGAATGCCTTTTGAGATATTGTGTCTTGGAATGCCATGATTTCTGTGCTTGCTCAGAATCGATATAATCAGAATACTTTGGATTTTTTTTTTCAACTGATGCTACTGGAAGGTTTGATGCCAGAAGACTTTAAACTTGGAGAGAGTGAAAATGTTTTTCATATGCTCGGCAGAATGATCCGGGAAGGTATCAAGCCAAATCTGGTTACATTTGGTAGTGTTCTAAATGCATGCAGTCATGCACGACTAATGGAAAAAGATCAGTTGTGCCTTGATGCCATTAGCAATGACTATGGTCTCATCCCAACTCTTGAGCATTACACTTGCATTGTTGATCTCCTTGGCCGGGCAGGCCATGTAGACAAGGCGGTAGCTTTAATTAAGGAGATGCCATTTCATCCAAGTAATGTGAATTGGCATACAATGTTGGCATCCTCACAAACCTTTAATAAGAGGTATTATAAGGAGAGCTTGCGTGGCAGCAACGAAGAAGGCATATCCGAGATTTATTTTAAAAAAAAGGGGGGGCGCACTTGTTTTTTAAAACAGGGAAATACGAATAAATAGCTGCAAAAGGTGGTGGGGTGCCGAACTCCTTGCGAGGGAAAATAAGGAAAAACCAGATAAGCAATGTGGGGGAGAGATATCTGTGAGCCGTGTGCAGAAAAAAGAAGACCAGAGGCGCCTTCGACCAGTGAATTTAATTCCAGGCTGGCGGCGACTGTCTATGGCATGTAGGAGTTAGAATTGAAGAACAAAATGAGTACTACCTATTGATATGCTTCATCATAAACATGTATTCTGCTATGCGCCGTCTGCAGCAAAGCGACCGTGTGGAAATTAGCAAAATTCAAGAGAAATTCGCCTTGATGTGGAGGAATGTTACTCTTACTAGCAACATATTTAAGATGATCTGAGGGGAGAAATCGATGATGATTATCGTATATGGTCTTACACAAACCGTCAGCATACTCATGTACTAAACGAAGGGTCACAAATAGGACATGCATGTTTACCCGATGTTTTCAAACCTGTTAAAATATAAATAAAAGTTAGAATAATAAAGTCAATATGTATAATTAATATATATAGCCAATAGTATTAGAGTAGGGAGGTAATTAGAATTCTTACCAGAACAATCGCTGTATCCTGGAAAGTCATGCATTGTCCACATCAACACTACTTTTAAGTCGAAGTGTCGAGAGGAGGGAGGCCTACTAATGTCCACCATCGCAACACCTCTCCATAGTTCCTCCAACTCATCAATCAACGGTTCAAGATAAACATCCATATGCTTGACTTTATGTTTCCCTGCAATTAGAAGGGATAACATAAGATGTCCCTTCTTGATCGCCATTGATGGTGGAAGGTTGTAATTCACCAACACAACTGGCCACACATTGTATGCGGTGTTTTTGAAACCAAATGGATTCACTCCATCCATACCTAGGCCAAGTCTCAAGTTTCTGGGCTCTGTTTTAAAGCTGGGCCACTCATCTTCAATATGCTTCCCCAAGCAGGAGTGTCTGCGGGAATTCTCCACATGCCATCATCCGATCGATGTGAGGAATGCCATGAGGAGTGTCTGCAGGAATTCTCCACATGCCATCATCCGATCGATGTGAGGAATGCCATGACATGAGCTCTTCTATGGATTTACACTTGAACATGTGTTTGATGCGAGGAATTATAGGAAAGTGTCGCAAGACTTTACGAGGTACATCAAAACTCTTCATATCTGTTCTATACCTTGCTTCACTAGAAGTGGGACAATGTCGAGCCTCCTTATGCGTCCCACGAAAGAGAATGCAATCATTGACGCATGCATGTATGCGATCATAATCCAATCCTCCAAGAGATGTCACATAGCGCCTCGCTATGTCTCTTGAGGTGGGTAGTCTATTTCCCTTTGGAAGCATGTTTGATAATAGCCTGCATCCAATATCATCAATTATAATTAGTCTTAAATCCTAAACCTTAAACCACTAATTCAAATTTGTAAGTTAGAATGCTTACTTCAATAATGCATCAAGACTTGCATTGCTCCATCCATAAACTGTTTGTATATTGAGTAGTTCAAGTGAAGCACGTAAAATAGAGAATGTGCACCCTTCAAAAACCGGTGTCGATGAAGCCTTGTAAAGATGCTCTTGTTCCATATCATCGTCATCCATACCTTTGGGATCATCCTTAAAAACATTCCGCACCATATCATCAAACACTTCCTCTTCCACAACTTCGTGGGGTGCAGGGCTATTGTCATCCCTTTCCCACTCATCTCTGACAATAGATCCCGAAGCTCCAGCATCATCTCGTCTGACGCTTTGCGTGCTCTCGTCGCGCGTAGGGCACCATGTTAGGGTGTGGTATTGCATCCTGCTTCAATTAGAGTTTATATATTACAACTCTATTAATTTAATTTGGATACCATGAGTCATTTGAATACCATCAATTTACATCTACTCACCTCTAAACCTGTTTGATTCCATTCTCCATACATGGAGATGTGATTCAAGGTCATTCGACGTGCTCGTACAATGCATCCTTGACATCGATTACACATACATTTGATCCGTTGTCCCAACCACACATCGCGATTACGATGACGCATTGTCTCATCTTCTCCAGAACTGCTTGAGGAGGTTGATGACATCCTATGTACAAACCAGAAAACACAAAATCATAATATGTTTTTAATGAAAGTATAAAAATCGCATGTATTTGCGCGGCTATTTCCTAAAAATTGCGTGTATTAACGCGGCTATTTCCTAAAAATCGCGTGTATTAACGCGGGTAATTCTTGCAAAACGCGTGTATAAACGCAGCTAAATTATCATACATGCAAACATACCCGCGTTTATAAACGCGATGATCTGTTTAAACTAAAAATAGCCCGCCTTCCCCAAATAAAGATTTTGAACTAACATATCTGTTGTCATTCAATTTCGCCTCTTCCAACAGAAACGAAACCTAAGTGCAAGGAGGGAGCAGAGAAGGAGCACACACAAGAGGAAGCCGACCAAGAAAGAAGACTCACTTTTTCAGAGGTGAGTCAGTTTGGTGAGTCAGTTTGTCCTTTGCCTTGTCTCCTTCCTCAGATTTGTTTATGCTATTTTATCTTTGCTTTTTGGGTTTGTCTCCGTCCTTTTGCTTTTGTGCACACGATTTTGGGTGAACGATTCTGACACAGGGGCGACAGTGGTCCTTTTATAAGGACACATTCTCGGAGGTCGGTCCCTTTCAAAAAAAAATTTGTGCAGGTCGCGTGTAGAAACGCGTGTAAAAGCGCGTGTATCCTGTCTGCACAGTCTGTTCATGCAGATATACACGCATTTTTGGACGGGTGTATACACGCGTTTTTTGACGGGTGTATACACGTTTCTGAACGGGTGTATACACGAGACTGCCTTTCCTATTTCTATAGTTTGCAAGCTGATAGGTGACTTGAATGATGATATTTGTGTGAGTCAAGAGACAGCCCATGATGTACATGAGGATTATTTTTGCAGGTTCTTTATAGATATTCCAGGTTCTTCATCCGATCCATTTGCGTACAGCAATTGGCTGATGGAGATGCTACATCATTTTGGGCGCCATCCTGGTCTAGTTGAGCTTACAGAGTACATGTATGTCCATCCCTCTCCTTCCATGCCTAGTGTCTATACCCCTACCGCAAGTATCCAGGGCACTCCAGTGCCGTCTATGCCTACGAGTCTGACGAGACGGCATGTAGCTTCTCCTCTTCCACGTCCACTGAGGAGACATACCTCGTCCCAGACACACTCACGCACACCCTCACAGCCACCATCACGTGCTCCCTCAGAGCCACCGTCACGTGAGGGCTCACAGCCACCGTCACGTGAGGGCTCACAGCCACCGTCACGTGAGGGCTCACAGCCACCGTCACGTAGACAATCCCCCAGTCGACTCCACCCGCCAGCAGTAGGAAGAGTGGGAGTGGAGGATGCAGCGGGTGCTTTGATGGGGGAGGTGGGGAAGGTAGTAGGGCACACGGTGAGAGAGGTGGGGGAGGTAGTAGGGCACGCGGTGAGAGAGGAGATAGAGGGAGAAGAGTTAGAGGAGACAGTTCGGAAGAGGAGGAGATGAGAGAGGTGGAGAGAGTGATCTGCTATGATGTGACGGATAGGGGCGGTATAGTGATGGATGCGAGGGGGGTAATGGAGTACATGCGTGGGGTAGTATCAAACTTGTATAGAAATTATTTTATTAAATTTAAAGATCAAAATAGCCGATTAGTTGGGGAGGTGATAGAGGTTGTACATAGTCGGTACCCCAATCCCCCACATGCTACATTCTCGGATGTATGGGGAAGGACACGAATAAGGGAGATTTTAAGTAATAAAAGATCTCACCTTAAAAAACTCGCGTACGATGACCGGCTAAATGTAGCTGCGGGTGGCTATCCTGCCGAGAAACCTGCCACTGTGCACAAACGCGAGTGGAAGGAGGCAAAGAAACAAGCAGAGGGTGGCGTGAAGAGCAGGCAGCATGTGGAGGCACGACGGATCCAGATGGAGACCATTGGATCTTCGCATTTCGGATCTGGCGGCGTCGAGTCATGGGAGGCAGAGTTCGTAAGTATCTTGCCACTTTATTTGATTGTTTACTTAATTCATTGATTCTATGATTGTTTTAATCTTACAAATTGTGTTGCTTATGATACAGCGAGACGGGTTACGGGGAGGAAGCCCACAGCCCACGATACTGCGTATGCTCGTCGGCATAGCAGACGTGACACGTGGGCCATCTTCAAAGCCAAGGGACGTATTACGAACGCGTAGTTTGAGATAGCCATGAGACCATATGGTCAACAGGTACTTGAAAATTCTAAACGAATGATTTTGGTTTATTGAATTACATATATTTATACTTATATACTATATATTACTTAAACAGGCACAAGTTGCTGATGATCCACCCACTGCCACTGCAGAGGGTTGACGTGAGTACTACTCATCGGACATTCCGACCGATGTGAGCTCATCTGAGGATGGAGGGAGCACCGAGTCATCATCTGGGTCTGAGTAGTACTCAGACTTATAGTATCACATTCCATATTGAGGATGTGGTTGTATATATTTTTTTGTAAACTGAAGCCATGGCTACTTCGAGATATGGACTCCCTTGTATATATGTGTGAAATTTTGATAGTAATATTGAATCGTGAATCGATAGTATTACATTCATGTCTTTCTTGAATCGTGTATTGACAATGTATGCATTCATGTCGTTCTTGTCTTAATCTTCCTCGTGGATATGTTCTTCGTGGATGGTCTAATGCACCAAAAAAAAAAAATCGAGAGAGTGTTATTGGGTGCTGGAATGCTGGAACAGCATTCAGGCACCAAATAGCACTCTCTGGATTTTTTTTTTTGCTCTTTGTTTGCGTGTATAAACGCGTCAAAACTGCTAAAAGTCGCGTGTATATACGTGGATAATTTGTAAAACACGCGTGTATAAACGCATCAAACTTGAGAAATACGCGTGTATAAGCGCGTCTAAAGTAACAAAACGCATGTATAAACGCTTGTATCAACGCATCTAAATGCATCTGAACTGACAGAATGCGTGTATACGCCCGTGTATGAGCGCGTCTGAGCAGTCCTATACATGCGCTTTTACACGCATGTCTCTGACTGCGATGATACACGCGCTAATACACGGGCCCGCTACTTTTTTTCACAAGTCATTTTTAGCGGCTAGGAGCGCGGGTATGAGCCCGATCCCTTGTAGTGTAAGTGTGTTCACACACATCACTGTCTATATATATATGGCAACAAATCCCCCCTGGGAGTGATGGTGTGAACGAGAGCTGGCACTCATGTATAGGGGACTACCATGCCCGAAGTAGATCAGTCCACAAAGGGGAGCAAGCCCAAAGCTTTGCGAAAAGCTTCGAACTTCTCACGAGGAAGCGCCTTTGTGAAAAGATCGGCGAGGTTGTCCTGTGTTGGCACATAGGCCAAGCTAATCTCTCCTCCTGCTAAGAGTCTCTCCCTGACATAGTAATAATGCACCTCAATGTGCTTTGTACGAGCATGAAAAACTGGGTTTCTCGCAACTACCAATGCACTCTGACTGTCAGTGAAGATAGAGGTGGTAGACTCTTGTCCAACACCCAAGTCAGCCCATAAGCCGTCTGAGCCACACACACTCAACCGTAGCTATGAAAGCTGCCCTGTACTCAGCTTCACAACTAGAAGTGGCCACAGTAGGTTGCTTCTTGCTCAACCAAGATATGTATGAGCTACCAAGCATGAAACAAAAACTACTTGTGGACACTCTTGTGTCATAGCAACCAGTCCAATCTGAGTCCGAAAAACCATGTAAATCTGGCGGCAACGATTCCCCACAATCCAAGATGTATGGTGCCACTCAAGTAGCGAAAGATGCGTTTAACTGCCTTCCAATGCTGAGACCCTGGGGCTATGCATAAACCTGCTCGAGACTGCAAACTGAATGTCTGGCCTCGTAATGCATACATAAATGAGGCAACCAACAGCTTTCTGATAGAGTGTGACATCAAAGTGATCTCCAACATCATGAAGACTCAACTTCAAACTTGTCTCCATTGGAGTAGCAATAGGCTTGCAGTCCTCAAGGCCAAATCTCCGCAACAATGTCTCAATATACTTTGTCTGACACAAAGCAATACCTCCATCACATTGCTTAAATTATATCCCCAAATAATGATGCGAATGTCCCAAATCTGACATCTCAAAAGAGGCATTCAAGTCAGCCTTAAAATTAGCAATATGACTCTCATTTGGTCCTGTGAGCAGCATGTCATCGACATAGAGAGCAATGATTAGATGTACATCATCCACACGTTTAACATACAAAGTGCTTTCTGTTGGACTATTATGAAAACCATGTGCAGTCAAATATGCATGTATCTTTTCATACCAAGCTCGTGGAGCTTGCTTTAAACCATATAAAGCCTTTTTCAACCTGCACACTTTGTTTTCTTGCCCTCTTTCAACAAAACCACGAGGCTGCGATACATACACTACAAGATAATGCTGCCATACACGCATTTTATACACGTGATAAATTACGGGCGCGTGTATGGTCGCGCATGTATTTGAATAGAATCGGGCGTGTGTATTTTGGCGTTTAAATTCGCGTGTATATTGGCGTTTATCAGCGCGCGTGTATAAGCGCGTGAAAATACACACAATAATACACGCATCAATACATGCATTAATACACGCATTAATACACGCTTGGTGAAAAAAAACTGAATTTCTTTACAAAATTAAAAACTATTTTCTTTAAACCATCTCATAGTACATTACAGTATATATCATTACACAATCCCACTACATGCATTTACAACAATGAAATATATTCAAAAATAAATCATACATATGAGATGATAATTAAAAGACAACACATACAATAGAAATGTCATCAATTTAGAACGATACAGTGACGGATTGGTTAGGGTTCGATCTCATCTTCAATAAGATCCATCCTTGCCAAACGATCAACATCAATATCCATTTGATCAATTTGTAAGGCTACGATTAAATTTATTCCACTATCGATATTCTATACTCCATTGATAATGGTATCGATGTCCTGATCATCCTCATCAACATCACCATCATCCTCAATGGTAGGGTCATTCTCATGATCATGAGAAATGGCACGCTCATCCTCATTATCATGATCATCTCTTATTTCTTGATCATCGATCACAACATCTTCATTGGCATGTTCGACATCATCTTCATTGCGGCTTGTTACATCCTCCATATGCTCCATATCAGTGAATGTATTATACATCACTTTGGAACGTGGTGCAATATGGATGACGTACCACCATTTAATGTCATGCACCATTGGTAGATAGATAACCTACTCAAATACACATACTACAGTAATTAATTAGCATATCAAAAGTCAAGGGGTACGCGAGCTTAGATACATATGTACATGAAACACATTAGTAAAAAAATGCATACCTGCTCACATTGTTGTGGCAATACGAGCCTATCTTTCTTTGTTTGCCAAAACTTTGTAGAGTCAATAGTTACATAGCCACTTGCATGGCGTTTTATCGTTGCATTAGGCCCTTTTTCCACCACGTTCATTTGCCATTTGACATCCAAAACATACACAAAGAAGCGACGAAATTCAAGCCTAAATATGTCTTGGATTGTGCCACAATAATCATCCATTTTTCCATTAGCCCCCTCAAAGCTACTAATGACACCGCAATCTTGTGTATTCCTCTTTTCATCAATTCTTTGTGTTCGAAAATGCTTGCCTTCACACCATATAGCATTGAACATAGTGCACTGGACCAAAATAGAAGCAATATTTGTGTAAGCAATGTGAATAAATATTAAAAGCAAATCACTTACAACTAATGCAAAACATTAGTTCTATGTACCTTTAACATGCATCCTCGTGCATCCTCGTGCATACTCCCATTCTTCCGCCGTGATATGCCGCCCCTCATTGCTCTCTGCTCTCTCCATTTCCTCAAAACATTAGTTCTATGTACCTTTCTATGCATCCTCGTGCATACTCCCATTCTTCCGCCGTGATATGCCGCTCCTCATTGCTCTCTCCTCTCTCCATTTCCTCATGCAACCAATCAACATGGATATCATTCGGAAGTGTTGCTAGACGCTTAGGGTACGCCTTATGAGAGCCATGTTGCCTCCGAAAGAGAGCTCTTTCTGCTTGTCTTTTTATCTTTGCATCCTCATATCTTGTAACCCATCTGCTCATCACATCACTATTAAGGATGCAAGTGAAATGGAGATCATCAATCAATGTTCTGTCAATTACTTTACTCTGTCCTTTTCCTTGAGGCACAATAGAGGTCATCCTCAAGTCCTCTTCATTGCTCCATAGTCGTGGCAAAGAGTTGTCCACCTGACCAAGAAATTCTGAAATATATACAAGAGACTCTTGTATCAACCAATCCTCGGCCATGCTTCCTTCAGGCCTTGCACTTTGCCTCACAAAGTCTTTTAAGGTCTTCATGAAGTGCTCTAGGAAAAACATCCAACGTGCATGCATAGTGCCACATAAAGCGATTTCGTCTACTAAATGCACAATGAGATGTAGTTGACTTATGAGAATGGCTCGCGGAAAAGTCTCCTCTATCAAACAAACCACCTCCACTGCCATAACACGCACATCATCCAACGTGGCTGGATCAATTGCTTTGGAACTAACATATCTGGAAAAAAAATAGTACGTTATACCTCATGCACGTTCATTTTGGAAGGAGTACCTACACAAGGGATTGCTCTATGTGACCTTTAATCCAATTAGAGACTACACAAAACAAGATTGAAAAACATTACTATACCTATTCATGCCATCTGGAGGAAGAATATTTGTAGACTCCCAAATACGCTTCCAATCTTTTGCACGAAGTGTTTGTGGAGGAATGTTACTCTTACTAGCAATATATTTAGGATGATCTGAGGGGAGAAATCGATGATGATTATCGAATATGGTCTTACACAAACCGTCAGCATACTCATGTACTAAACGAAGGGCCACAAACAAGACATGCATGTTTACCCGATGTTTTCAAACCTGTTAAAATATAAATAAAAGTTAGAATAATAAAGTCAATATTTATAATTAATATAGCCAATAGTATTAGAGTAGGGAGGTAATTAGAATTCTTACTAGAACAATCGCTATATCCTGGAAAGTCATGCATTGTCCACATCAACACTGCTTTTAAGTCTAATGTCCACCACCGCAACACCTCTCCATAGTTCCTCTAACTCATCAATCAACGGTTCGAGATAAACATCCATATGCTTGACTTTATGTTTCCCTGGAATTAGAAGGGATAACATAAGATGTCCCTTCTTGATCGCCATTGATGGTGGAAGGTTGTAATTCACCAACACAACTAGCCACACGCTGTATGCGGTACTTTTGAAACCAAATGGATTCACTCCATCCATACCTAGGCCAAGTCTCAAGTTTCTGGGCATACCTAGGCCAAGTCTCAAGTTTCTGGGCTCTGTTTTAAAGCTGGGCCACTCATCTTTCGATATGCTTCCAAGCAGGAGTGTCTGCAGGAATTCTCCACATGCCATCATCCGATCGATGTGAGGAATGCCATGACATGAGCTCTGCTATGGATTTGCACTTGAACATGTATTTGATGCGAGGAATTATAGGAAAGTGTCGCAAGACTTTACGAGGTACATCAAAACTCTTCACATCTGTTCTATACCTTGCTTTACCACAAGTGGGACAATGTCGAGCCTCCTTATGTGTCCCACGAAAGAGAATGCAATCATTGACGCATGCATGTATGCGATCATAATCCAATCCTCCAAGAGATGTCACATAGCGCCTCGTTATGTCTCTTGAGGTGGGTAGTCTATTTTCTTTTGGAAGCATGTTTAATAATAGCTCGCATCCAATATCATCAATTAGTCCTAAATCTTAAACCTTAAACCACTAATTCAAATTTGCAAGTTAGAATGCTTACTTCAATAATGCGTCAAGACTTGCATTGCTCCATCCATAAACTGTTTGTATATTGAGTAGTTCAAGTGAAGCACGTAAAATAGAGAATGTGCACCCTTCAAAAACCGGTGTCGATGAAGCCTTGTAAAGATGCTCTTGTTCCATATAATCGTCGTCCATACCTTTGGGATCATCCTTAAAAAGATTCCGCACCATATCATCAAACACTTCCTCTTCCACAACTTCGTGGGGTGCAGGGCTATTGTCATCCCTTTCCCACTCATCTCTGACAATAGATCCCGAAGCTCCAGCATCACCTCGTCGACGCTTTGCGTGCTCTCGCCTTGCGTAGGGCACCATGTTAGGGTGTGGTACTGCATCCTGCTTCAATTAGAGTTTATATATTATAACTCCATTAATTTAATTTGGATACCATGAGTCATTTGAATACCATCAATTTACATCTACTCACCTCTAAACCGGTTTGATTCCATTCTCCATACATGGAGATGTGATTTAAGGTAATTCAACGTGCTCGTACAATGCATCCTTAACATTGATTACACATACATTTAATCCGTTGTCCCAACCACACATCGCGATTACGATGACGCATTGTCTCATCTTCCCCAGAACTGCTTGAGGAGGTTGATGACATCCTATGTGTAAATGAGAAAACACAAAATCATGTCAATGTTTTTAATGTGGAGAAAAAAACGTGTGTATAAACACGGCTATTTCCCAGAAATTGCGTGTATTAACGAGGCTATTTCCTAAAAATCGCGTGTATAAACGTGGGTATTTCCTAAAAATCGCGTGTATACACGTGGCTAATTTACTGTACACGCATAATTACACGCGTTTCTACACGCGACGACTGTTTAAACTAAAAATAGCCCGCCTTTCCCAAATAAACATTTTGAACTAACATATCTATCCTCTTTCATTTTTGCCTCTTCCAACAGACACTAATAACGCAAGGAGGGAGCAGAGAAGGAGCACACATGGGTGAAAGAAACAGACCAAGAAAGAAGACTCACTTTTTCAGAGGTGAGTCAGTTTGTCCTTTGCCTTGTCTCCTTCCTCAAATTTGTTCTCAGATTTGTTTATGCTATTTTGTCTTTGCTTTTTGGGTTTGTCTCAATCCTTTTGCTTCTATGGTTGCGATTTTCTGACAGGGGCAACACTGGGTCTTTTATAAGGACACATTCTCGGAGGTCGGTCGCTTTCGAAAATTGTCGGAGGTCGGTCTTTTATAAGGACACATTGTCGGAGGTCGGTCGCTTTCGAAAATTTTTTTGAGTAAAAACGCGTGTATAAACGTGTGTATCATGTCTGCACAGACTGTTCACGCGGATATACACGCGTTTCTGGCCAGGTGTATACACGCTGTCGTGCCATGGCACGTCTATGGTGTGAAACCATGCATGTGAGGCCATCAAATGCAAATCCAGATGCATGGGGTTAAGTGCCATGACGAGTCATTATATGATGCCTAAGTACATATGTTCATATTGTAAATGAGGTTCAATAAGACAAGCTGAGGCTGAGCCAGGTCTCAAAGCCTCTGTACATGAGTGTGGTGTGAATTATGGAGTTTTATGCATTTGGAAGACCTTGTAGTAGGGAACACCCTTCTTAACGTGTATGGAAATGCAAAAGTATGTATGATGTGAGGATTGGTTTTGAAAGAATGCCTTTTGAGATATTGTGTCTTGGAATGCCATGATTTCTGTGCTTGCTCAGAATCGATATAATCAGAATACTTTGGATTTTTTTTTTCAACTGATGCTACTGGAAGGTTTGATGCCAGAAGACTTTAAACTTGGAGAGAGTGAAAATGTTTTTCATATGCTCGGCAGAATGATCCGGGAAGGTATCAAGCCAAATCTGGTTACATTTGGTAGTGTTCTAAATGCATGCAGTCATGCACGACTAATGGAAAAAGATCAGTTGTGCCTTGATGCCATTAGCAATGACTATGGTCTCATCCCAACTCTTGAGCATTACACTTGCATTGTTGATCTCCTTGGCCGGGCAGGCCATGTAGACAAGGCGGTAGCTTTAATTAAGGAGATGCCATTTCATCCTAGTAATGTGAATTGGCATACAATGTTGGCAGCCTCACAAACCTTTAATAAGAGGTATTATAAGGAGAGCTTGCGTGGCAGCAACGAAGAAGGCATATCCGAGATTTATTTTAAAAAAAAGGGGGGGCGCACTTGTTTTTTAAAACAGGGAAATACGAATAAATAGCTGCAAAAGGTGGTGGGGTGTCGAACTCCTTGCGGGGGAAAATAAGGAAAAACCAGATAAGCAATGTGGGGGAGAGATATCTGTGAGCCGTGTGCAGAAAAAAGAAGACCAGAGGCGCCTTCGACCAGTGAATTTAATTCCAGGCTGGCGGCGACTGTCTATGGCATGTAGGAGTTAGAATTGAAGAACAAAATGAGTACTACCTATTGATATGCTTCATCATAAACATGTATTCTGCTATGCGCCGTCTGCAGCAAAGCGACCGTGTGGAAATTAGCAAAATTCAAGAGAAATTCGCCTTAATACTTTCAGATAAGTGGTGGGTTTTTTTTTACTATTTTATTTGACTATCCTACTTACGATTTGGAAAAATCGTAAAGCTTTAAAACCTTTAAAGGTTTTGTAAATCAAGAGAAACTTGGATATGAAGTGTTGAGACATCAAAGCATCAAAAATACACGGATTCAAGACATCAAAAATGCAGTAAGGATTCTAGAAATTTGATTATGTTTTCTACCCAAATGGATTCGGAATGCAAGTCATGGGATTTCTTAGAATCATGTGAACATGTAATAGTTATGCCATATATCGTTTTTTGTTTGTGAGATGTTAGAATTTAAGAGCAGGTTTTCAGGTGATAAAGAACATCATGAGATGATGAATTTGATGACACTGGATGTATGGAATGTAAATGGTCACATGTATGTTGGAAATATTTGAAGGTTATGTTATGCCTACATGTAATTGGTTTTGAGGGATTTGAAAAGAAGAGCCAGTGAATCTATGCTTGAAAAAGGACAATCACTTGGTACACAATTTTTGTGCAATCATCAGGTTGGATTCAAGGATGTATTGAGGTGAACTGACACATGTATATGCCATTAAAAAATGGATATGTCCTATGCTCCTTGGAGAATTTTGTGTGCAAGTTTCCTTGTGGAATTTGGAACCTACTCTCACAGCTAGAAGTCCTGTACTTTCCCAGCAACACCGTCCACGTCACGACAACACGTTTCTGGACGGGTGTATACACGCGTTTCTGGCTGGGTGTATACACGCGTTTTTGGCTGGGTGTATACACGCATTTCTAGGGACGGGTGTATACACAAGGCTGTGTTTCCTGTTTCTATGGTTTGCAGGCTGATAGGTGACTTGAATGATGATATTTGTGTGAGTCAAGAGACAACCCATGATGTACATGATGATTATTTTTACAGATTCTTTATGGATATTCCAGGTTCTTCATCCGATCCATTTGCGTACAGCAATTGGCTGATGGAGATGCTAAATCATTTTGGGTACCATCCTGGTCCAGTTGAGCTTACAGAGTACATGTATGCCCATCCCTCTCCTTCCATGCCTGGTGTCTATACCCCTACCGCGAGTATCCAGGGCACTCCACTGCCGTATATGCCTACGAGTCCGACGAGACGGCATGCAGCTTCTCCTCTTCCACGCCCACCGAGGAGACATACCTCGTCCCAGACACACTCACGCACACCCTCCCAAGCACCGTCATGTCAAGGATCACAACCACCATCAGGCACTCCCTCAGAGCCACTGTCACGTCAGGGCTCACAGCCACTGTCATGTAGACAATCCCCCAGCCGTGACTCCACCCGCAGCAGTAGGAAGAGTGGGAGTGGAGGATGCGGCGGGGTGATTTGGTGGGGGAGGTATTAGGGCATGCGGTGAGAGAGGAGATAGAGGGAGAAGAGTTAAAGGAGACAGTTCGGAAGAGGAGGAGATGAGAGAGGTGGAGAGAGTGATCTGCTATGATGTGACGGATAGGGGCGGGATAGTGATGGATGCGAGGGGAAGGGAGGTAATGGAGTATATGCATGGGATAGTATCAAACTTGTATAGAAATTGTTTTATCAAATTTAAAGATCAAAATAGCCGATTAGTTGGGGAGGTGATAGAGGCTGTACATAGTCGGTACCCCAATCCCCCACTTCTACATTCTCGGATGTATGGGGAAGGACGCGAATAAGGGAGATCTTAAGTAATAAAAGATCTCACCTTAAAAACCTCGCATACGATGACCAGCTAAATGTAGCTACGGGTGGCTATCCTACTGAGAAACCTGCCAACTGCGCACAAATGCAAGTGGAAGGAGGCAAAGAAATGAGCAGAGGGTGGCGTGAAGAGTAGGCAGCATGTGGAGGAACGACGGATCCAGATGGAGACCATTGGATCTTCGCATTTCGGATCTGGCGGCATCGAGTCATGGGAGGCAGAGTTCGTAAGTATCTTACCACTTTATTTGATTGTTTACTTAATTCATTGATTCTATGATTGTTTTAATCTTACAAATTGTGTTGATTATGATACAGCGAGACGGGTTACGGGTAGGAAGCCCACAACCCACGATACTGCGCATGCTCGCCGGCATAGCAGACGTGACACGTGGGCCATCTTCAGAGCCGAGGGACGTATTACGGATGCGCATTTGAGATGGCCATGAGACCATACAGTCGACAGGTACTTGAAAACTCCAAACGAATGATTTTGGTTTATTGAATTACATATATATATACTTATATACTATATATTACTTGAACAGGCACAAGCTGCTGATGATCCACCCACCGCCACTGCAGACGGTGGACGTGAGCACTACTCATCGGACATTCCGACCGATGTGAGCTCATCTGAGCATGGAGGGAGCACCGAGTCATCATCTGGGTTTGAGTAGTACTCAGACTTATAGTATCACATTCCATATTGAGGATGTGGTTGTATATATTTTTTTGTAAACTGAAGCCATGGGCTACTTCGACATATGGACTCCCTTGTATATATGTGTGAAATTTTGATAGTAATATTGAATCGTGAATCGATAGTATTGCATTCATGTCTGTCTTAAATCGTGTATTGACAATGTATGCATTCATGTCGTTCTTGTCTTAATCTTTCTCATGGATATGTTCTTCGTGGATGGTCCAATGCACCAAAAAAAAAATCCAGAGAGTGTTATTGGGTGCTGGAATGCTAGAACAGCATCAGGTACCAAATAGCACTCTCTGGATTTTTTTTTTTGCTCTCTGTTCGTGTGTATAAACGCGTCAGAACTGCAAACAGTCGCGTGTATATACGCGGATACTCTGTAAAATACGCATGTATAAACGCATCAAACCTGAGAATTACGCGTGTATAAGCGCATCTAAATTCACAAAACGCGTGTATAGATGCTTGTATCACTGCGTCTAAATGCAGCTGGATCTAACAGAACGCGTGTATACTCCCGTGTATCAGCGCGTCTGAACAGTCCTATACACGCGCTCTTACACGCGTGTCTGTGGCCGCGATGATACATGCGCTGATACACGGGCCCGCTAATTTTTTTCACAAGTTATTTTTAGCGGCTAGGAGTGCGGGTATAAGCTCGATCCCTTGTAGTGATACACCTCCTCATGCAAATCTCCATTCAAGAATGTAGTCTTTATGTCCAACTGATGTACATTCCAACCATTATGAGCTGCCAATGCACAAATGCTACGAATGGTAGTCATACGACAAGTGGGAGCAAAGGTCTCATCAAAATCAATGCCCTTTTCTTGAGCATAACCCTTTGCAACAAGTCTAGCCTTATAGCGATCAACAATGCCATCTGGCTTTCGTTTCAACTTAAAAACCCACTTACATCCAATGGCCTTTTTACCAATAGGCAAATCACACAAAGACCATGTACCATTCTTCATTATAGCATCATATTCACTTTGCATTGCAGCCAACCAATTTTTTGAATTTTGTGCCTCATCAAATGAAAGAGGTTCTTCTTCTTCACACATACTAGACACAGCCAAAGCATAACAATCTGATGTATAAGAGGCATGCTGAAAACCTGAACGAGTACGACTAGTCATAGGTGCATCAATCTTACTATCACGCAAGGTTTGCACAAGCCATTTTGGCATACCTCTAGCCTGCTCATTTCAGCCCTATCCTCATGAATTACATCCTGTAAATCTGCATCAGAAATAGGCCGATCTATGATGTCATTTGAAATCTGCATAGGCTGAATATTTACCTCATTAGGACTTACATTTGAATTCCCACCTGTAAAGAGAGGCAACAACGTATCAAATACATCCCGTGAGCTCACACCTGTCTCTTTGGTACATGATAACAAAGGTTGCACAACATCTTCCATAAAAACAACATCTTGACTAATCAAGATACGCTTTGACTGTGGATGATACAATCTGTAGCCCTTGCTCTCAGCACTGTAACCAACAAAAATGCATTTGACAGCCTTATCATCCACAGTCAAATCATGAACAGTACATCTGTCATCCACAAATTTGACTACAAATCCAAGTCTAGTAAGCGCAGAGATAGACAATAGATTCTTCTTTATCCCTGGCACATACAAAGCATTTGAAAGTGTGAAAGCGCTGCCATTTGCAGCAGTAAGCATAATTTTACCAATGCCCTTCACTGGGTAAGAAGCATTATTGGCACATGTGATAGTATTCCCATTAGAGACAACCTCAAGACAAGTGAACATATCATGATGTGAGGTAATGTGCTTTGTAGCACCACTGTCAAAATACCAAACATGAGAGTCAACAGAAACTGCCAAACATGCATCATGTACAGATGGGTCATACTGGCAATACACGCTAAACGCCCATTCTGTGTCCTGCACAACATTTGCAGAATCTGCATTTGTAGAAGCATCTGCTATTGTGGCTGCATTTGACTCTTTCTTCTTTGCCTCTTTAGCCTTTAGCTTAGGGTAATTCTTAATGACATGATCATTTGCCTTACAATAGTTGCACCTAGTCTTTTTCTTGCCTTTATCTCAAGAGCCTTCTCAGACTTATTGTTGTTACCTGTGGAAGGAGAAGAAGTTGCAGACCTACTAATAGGAGAAGAAACAGTGGAAGGGGCTGCCTTACTACTTCTTCTCTGCTGCTGGGCAGCAATAAATGCTTGATCAACTGCACGCTGCCTGGCCCTGTTTTGCCTGGACTGCGCTTCTTGCAAGAGCTTGTTGACTAAAGTATCATACTTGACAGCATCAGGTCTGTCCTCAGCAACAAGAAGTCTCCATGTGGAAGCAAAAGTCTGATATGTCTCAGGTAAAGCATCAAGAACAGTCTGCACAAGAGAATGATCAGGAATAATCTCACCTGCAGAAATCAACTGTTCTTTGAGATCTTTAATCTCAGCAAGAAAAACATTCATGTCATCATCTTCTTGCATAATCTTCAATTCTAGCTCTTTACGCAGGTAAGAGATTTTTGCCTCGTTACGACCTACATACAAACCAGCTAGAATATCCCAAGCCTGTTTTGCTGTTTTAGATGAACGAATATGTGGGGTGATGTTACGTTTGACAGAAAGTGCAATCAAGGCATGAGCTTGCGCATCTTTACCATCCCAACGAGCTTGTTCAGCAGTGGGTAAAACAGCAGCAACAGTAAAGCTGCTCGATCCTGTAACATCCTCAACAGATCCTACATCCACAGAACGTGGACGTACATCCATACCCTACACAATGTTCCACACTCCTTTTGCAACCAAAACATGCTACATCATGTATGCCCAAAGTGGGTAGTTGCTGTCTCCATCCAGTTTGTCTTCAGTAGACAACATGCGAAATACATCATTGCTGTTATCAGCCATGGCCACTGACTGAAACTGATGTAAAAGCTACCTGTAATGAAGCAAAGACTGGAACAAAAGACAACTTGTGCTATGTAGCACGGTCCACAATAGAACACGTATGCCTGTTTTGCAGAAAACTGCATTGTCAAAATTTCTGCAGAAAATGACGAAAACACCTGTGCAGAACTTGAAATGAAAAAACGGAGCCCGAAACGACCTCAGATGCAAATTCTAAGAACGCCCGCCCCACGGGCTTATTTGCAGAGTATAGGGACCTGCAAGCGCTCGTGAAAGCTCACCTCAATCGGAGAACGTGAGTCGGAGAGTGCTGGCGGCCCTGGGAGTCGATGCCTGCTCTGATACCAATTGTTGGAATTAGGGTTGCAGGAAAGCACACAAAGCTTGGAGAAGAAGAAGCAAGAATGCACACAACACAAAGTGTATTAGATTGTGTCAATGTACAAAAGATAAGTTAGCCCTAGAAGGATGGGCATATATACAAGCCGGGGGAAAAAACCTCCTAAAGAGGGAAAAAGTGCCCTGGCAATCCTAAGTGTGTTCACACACATCACTGCCTATATATATATGGCAACATTCCTTCCTCATAGGTTCTGTGAGGGAGTCCTCAATATAGGCTCCCACTAAGTCCTCCCTCACTACATCAGCAGTGGTCATAAGTTTGGTCAACACCTTTGGTTCACTCTACGGGTCCCTCACATAGGTTCTATGATTGAACTTGGCACAACCTTTTTGGATCTTTGGATAGGAAAATTGCACTCTAAACATCATTCTGTTGACTCGGCTATAAACACGTGAAAGTGCAAGAAGTAGTTCACAGTGTGATCCATAATTTGCTACTTCACGACATGAAACACTCTCTGCACAATCAGCGCTGAAAATTTTAGGATTTCCTTACTAAAGTTAGGGTGCCTTATCCTGACACATCTGACACAAACAAATAGAAAAATCTTATCTTGTGAAAGTGCAATGAAACACAGTTCACGACATAAAACACATTCTAGTTCACGACATGAAACACATTCTAGTTCACGACGTGAAACACCATGTGGCTCACGATGTGAACCATAGTTTGCTAGTTCACAGACAAGGAAAGTTAGTATGACAAAAATCCAAGCGTAGTGGGGGTGGAGTAGTTATTTAGCATGTTTAAAGACATTATCATGTACTTGAGGTCACGGAAGCTCATTAGAGACGACCTTACCCCTGAACGACAGTGCATCAAATCACCCACATTCTTCCTACCAAGAAGTGTTGATTTAGGCCGCTCAGCAACAAGCACTCAATTGAGTGTTGTAGCTTGGAGAAATTTGACCACCATAGAAATAAGTAGCAAAGAATCCATGGAAGAAGGGCTAAGATTCTCTAGCTTGGAGAGGAAGAAAAACCCTCTTCTCTTGCAAGATCTAGCGGAATCTTTGATATGGCGAGGGGATTTTTTGGTCTCCAGTATGACACAGAAGATGAAGTGCAATCTGTGGATATGGGCCCGTCAACAAGCGGAGGACATGGTCTAAGACTAGACTTACCAACCTAAATAGCCCTAACTTCTAGCCCCAAGAATGCTAACACAGTGAGGATTAGTGGGATGACCCCTAGGGTTGGGAGGGATAAGGAAAATGTTGCCCAAGACATTTTCCTTATACCCACTGTGTTAGCCCCAAGAATGCTAACACAGTGAGGATTAGTGGGATGACCCCTAGGGTTGGGAGGGATAAGGAAAATGTTGCCCAAGACAAGTCAAATCTTCTTCCCCACATTTGAGGAAGTGGAAATGGACTTGAAGATCCCTGAAGCAGAGCGACAATTGTGGCGATTAAGCTTAAAAAGGTAAGAGCTCGATACATGAAGAAGAGGAAAATGGATAATTCAAATATGTTTCGACCACGTAGTAAGGATTTAGAAACATCTAGAAATGCCACTCATAACATGTGGATGGGAATGACACGAGGAGGGATACTAGCCTAGAACCCATCAATGAGGAACCTAAGAATGAGGAATTCCTTGAAATGCAAGAAGAAGTGGACAATCTACCGAGGGTATCTTCAAGAGGTGAAGATCGTCTCTACACAAAAGAGGATATACATGACATGATCAATGATCCCACATTCTTGCATAACATGGAACTTTTAATTCAACAAATGCGGTCTGAGGCAGCCAATGGTGACTCAAGAAACAAGGATTTACCCAAACCCAGCCATAGACAAGAATTAAACAAATGCGGTCTGAGGCAGCCAATGGTGACTCAAGAAACAAGGATTTACCCAAACCCAGCCATAGACAAGAATTAAATAGAAGAACCTACGTAGGAAGAGGATGAGGTCTAGGTAGGGGGTAGCTCCTCGAAGGCCAATGGTGGATCCCAACTCAGATCTAAATGTGGTAACAAGGGCATATGGCTGCAGAAATGGGCAAAGGCATGGTTAGGGAACTAGGCACTCCCCTTGAATCCATACCATGTAAAATGAAGCCACACATCATTTTGAAGCTTGTACAAAAGTTCTCAAGAGATCGAGACCCGATCCAACACACAGATCTTTGCATTAGCCTGTGAAGCATGTGGGTTGGTGAGTGATGTAACCATGATACATGCTTTTTCTCTAGCCCTAGAAGGGAAAGCCCACCAATGGTATCGAACCCTAAAGCCTGGGTTAAAGTCAATTTCACTCGACTTAAGAATGTGTTCATATCGAGCTTTGCTCGAAGTGGTGATAGATGAAGTCCTATGGCATAGCTCCACAACATCAAGCAAAAAGACAATGAGTCCATGCGAGATTGTGTTTCTCAGCTCAAACACTTGCCCAGCTTCCAGAGAAAAGTTCGAGATCATAAGATGCATGATTATCTGGTGGTAGCATGACCGAATACTCTAGATACATGTTGTAAGTTGGGTACTGAATATGAGGATAACATGCTTGAGTTGCCGCAACTAGAAGACACCAAGGAAGCTTTGGTAGTAACGCCATCACATGTCTCTAGTCATCAGGATGCGGGACCCAAGAACAAGCAAGTTGGCTACATGACAATGGAAGAACTCAGTAATGCCATCTTGGAGAAGTTAAAAGTCAGGGATGGGAGAGAAGCATTAGGGAATGCCCATCTCTACCCCCAAAAAGAGTTGATTTAGCACTCGATCTGTTGACAAAATCATACGAGCATTGAATGCCCTCACCTAAGACAAAGGAAATTACTCTGTTGTGCTCACTATCAGAGACTAGGGAACCATGATACTGCCATGTGCACATATCCAAGGATCCAATGTCTAACACCATTGCCAGCACCCAAAGTGCCTCTAGTCTTACTAGCACCACTGATGCCACCCAAAGTGCCTCTAGTCTTACTAGCACCACTGATGCAAACCAATGTGGCTGCAGGGCAGCTGAATACATCCTACTTACCAAGGGGAATGTTCAAAATGCAGGACATGCTGCCATTTTCGCTACCTATTTTACAACCACATGCCATGATCAACCAAGTGTTGATCGAGGAACCCTTGGAAGAGGGGGAAGTCATGCGCAAAGTAGAAGTTAATAACTACTACTACGAGGAACCAACGGAGATCACATCGGAATATTGTCTTACAAACAGCACGCCAGTACCAGTGTTTCAAACCACACGGTACAGTGGAAGGGAAAAGACATAAACTCGACTATGAGAAGGGGACCCATACATTGTTTTCATTGTAATGGACCTCATCAAGTGGCAAAGTGTTCTCTAAAAAATGTGACTAATACTAGCCAAATGCAGCCGATAGCAACGTAGACCAATGTCATGCCAACTCTTTCAAGGACTATAAGAACTGCTTATATCATGTCAATGGCTCTGCTTCTACTTCTAACCATGCCACCATCAGGACTATAAGTGTGCAGCCTAGAAATAGCAAAACAAGTGGACAAAGGGAAGAACCCTAGAGGTATTACAACCACTAAGACTGGGAGAAGGAGAAGAGTGAAAAAGGTGAACAAGGGTGATATCGTGGTTGTAACTCAAGATGGATCCGAGGAAGATACCATTGACACCAGATCCACCCAATCAAAGGAAGGAGACTACCACGTGCCGAAATCGGATGAGCAGTCAAAAGAGAGACTAGCAACCCCCAAGGGTGTTGGAGAATATCCAAATGCTGAAGAAGAAATAAGGAAGCTAAGGCACTTGTTGAGGAATGTCAACCCAACCATGAAGCCAAATTGAAGCCAAATTGAGGGCTAACAAGACTAGGGATACAATGTATCCACGAAATGAGCTATTAAAATAAAGAAAGTTGGATGTGCCTTCTCCAATTCCAGAGGGGTCTAAAGAAGGAACTCATAGTGACTTTATGGCAAGAATGTTTGAGGAGGTAGATCAAGAATTGTCAATCCATTCATTCCTAGAATTGAATATGAGACAAACACGTGGAAGGATCCCTCACTTGCCAGAGAACCTAGAGACATAAGCAATCTCTCAATAATAGTGTCTACAACTGTCAAAATGCCACTTGGACCATTGCTACACAACACGCCGGCATTGTGGGCAGATGTCAAGGACTGAGTGGAAGGAAGAATGAACCCAATGTCCACTACAGAGGAAATCCAGCCACCTCTAGTAGAGACAAACCTAGCACCTGAGGAAGGGAGAGCACCAAGATTCATCAAAATACATATCAACCAATTAGGGAGGTATTATGAGAGAGCAATGACACAAATTCCACAATTCCAATTCACCAAAAGGGGTACCAAGTGCACTGGCTATCATTAGGCTTAGCAATTCTCCATGGGCATCACCAATTTTATTGGTGAGATGTGTCAATGTGTTTATGTGTGGACTATGATAGTTTTAATGCAATCACAATAAAGAAGAAGCACCCGTTACCATGAACTGATGACCTGTTTAATAAACTACAAGGTGCACGATACTTTAGCAAGATTGACTTAATGTCAGGCTATCATCAAGTTTGCATCTGCATGGACGATGTGCCTAAGATAGCTTTTCATACCAGACTTGGGCATTATGAGTTTTTAGTTATACTGTTTGGTCTAACTAATGCTCCAGCTATGTTTATGATGCTTATGGATAGCGTCTTATGCCCATATCTTGGTCGATTTGTTTTAGTATTTCCTAATGATATTTTGATCTTTAGTAACACAGAGAAAGAGCATTTACAACACTTAAGGTTAGTGTTTGAATTGCTAAGGCAAAATGCACTTTATTCTAAAGAGACAAAGTGTGAGTTCTTTGTCTGAGAGATCGATTATTTGGGTCATATCATCTCGACAGAGGGAATCCAGATGGATCCTACAAAAGTAGAGGCAATCCTCAAGTGGCCTCATCCAACCAATTTGGAGGAATTACAGATATTCCTTGGGTTGGCAGGGTTCTATCATAACTTCATTCGAGATTATGCTAAGTTAGCGGTTCCCATGATGGACCAATTAAAGGCTAAGGGTCACAACTTTGTTTGGGTTGGTGAAATGAACAACAAAGTTTTGATCACCTTAAAGTTGCCATAGCTATTGCACCTATGTTGGTAATAGTAAATCCTAATCAACTGTTTGTGTTTGAAACGGATGCTAGTAACCATGTAGCGGGTGTTGTGCTTCTTCAAGGAGGAAGATCTATAGCCTTTGATAGCAAGAAGTTGGATAGAGATCAGTGGAATTATTCAGCTTATAAGCATGAGCTTTATGCCATGAGACATTATCTCTATAGTGCTAAGTTTCATATTTTCTTTGATCACATGAGAGTAACAAATGGTTGAGGACTCAAACTGATTTGAAAGGTCATAAAGCTCGGTGGGAAGAAATCTTCAAAGAATTCAACTTTCAACTAAGGTATCGCAAAGGCCGATACAATGTCGTGGCTGATGCCTCAAGTTAGCTTGTTGAGTTTCACAAAGTTGAAAAGTGAATTTTTTAGATTCACTCAAAGGCAAGTGTGAACATGATCAGTCATATGCACAGGTGTGGAAAGTTGTTACACACATAGGGATCCCTCCCACTCCGCAGTAGCAAGTGCAGATGATAGTTCCACAGCTAGCTCTCCTCAATCTAGGGATGAGCTTAATCGTTGAAAGCATTTTTTTATTGATAATGGGTACTTGTTACACAAAGGAAGAGTGTGTGTACCCTCGGACTCCAACACTAGGCTCCAAATACTTTATGAGTGTCATGATAGTCCAAGTGTAGGTCATCCTAGAATTAGGAAGACCTATGCCTTAGTGAGAAGGTAATTCTATTAGCCTGGACTTCACGGGGACGTCCAAGAATATGTTTTCGATTGTCAAAAATGCCAGGTCTGTAAGTCTCAGCATCTTAAGATAGGCAGGCTATTACAACCATTAGAGGTCCCTGATGGTATGTGGGAAAGCATCTCTATGGATTTTATTGTAGGTCTACCTACAAACTAGCAAAGGTCATGATGCCATCTGGGCGTTGTAGTGGACAAGTCTCGATTTATTCCAATTAAAACCACGATGAAAAAGCCAGAGTCAGCTCAGCTTTTCATTGACAATATCTATCGACCTTATGGGCTGCAAGCCAATATAGTTAGTGATAGAGACCAGAAGTTTAATAGTCGTGCTTCTGGCGAGCAGTGTTCAAAAGTTAGACACAATGCTCAGTATGAGCACTGATAACCACCCCTAGAGTGATGGTTAAGAGATTGAAAGGGTCAACCAAGTACTCAAGGATATGCTAAGAGAATATATGAGTAAACAAAAAACGAGTTGGGAATATTACTTTTACCAATTGTAGAATTTGCCTACAATAGTGCAAAGCATGTCGCTATAGGCTTTAGTCCTTTCGTGCTTATGTAAGGGTTTCAACCCTGATCTCTAGTGGCTGTAGGGTTAGCTATTGAGAGAATTTAAAAGGTTAAAGATTTTCTGCAAGATCATAATGATATGCTGAAAATCGCTAAGGAAAATGTTAAACAGGCACAAGATCGTAACAACCATTATGCGAACAAAGAATGTAGAGTGGTCACATTTGAACAAGGTGACCAAGTATTTCTCAAAGTCCCCTGGAGTTTGGAAACTTTGAAGATGCGCAAAGTGCCAAAGTTTTCGCCTAGGTATTTTGGACCTTTCACAATACTTAAGCGTGTAGGTGAAGTTGCCTACAAGTTAGCTCTGCCGCCCCCAGAACATTCCAAGGTTCACCTAGTTATTCATGTTAGTCGTCTGTGGAAACGACTAGGCAAAGATGCCAATGTGGTGGATACAGGTGTTCTTGTAGATTTAATTGAGCCTTCACTATTTCCACATGAGCCAGAGCACATCTTGGATTTTCAAGAGAAGCGAACATCATTCAGTAAAAGACAACAATTTCTAATTAAGTGGAAGGATAGACCGGAAGAAGGTTCAACTTGGGAGGACGTTAGTACCAAGACCCACCAATTTCCTACCTTTTTTTTAAAGGATAAAAACTATTCTGAAAGAGGGGAGTAGTGTCAAGACACGGTAGGACTAGGCAGGAGTCAAGCGGTTCAGGGGAGTCTAAACATGTGTGTGGACGGCCAGGGCTATTTTAGTCAACTAGGGTTCCTATATCCGGCACACAGGTGTGGAAAGTTGTTACATGTAGGGATCCCTCCCACTCCATAATAGGTGAGTGGAGATGATAGTTCCACACCTACATTTTTCCATCGATAATGGGTACTCATTACACAAAGGAAGAGTGTGTGTACCCTCAGACTTCGACACTAGGTGCCAAATACTTTATGAGTGTCATGATAGTCCAAGTGCAAGTCATCCTAGAATTAGGAAGATTTATGCCTTAGTGAGAAGGCAATTCTATTGGCCTAGACCTCACAACAAGGACATCCAAGAATATGTTTTGCATTGTCAAAAATGCCAGGTCAATAAGGCTGAGCATCTTAAGATAGGCGGGCTATTACAACCATTAGAGATCCATGATGGGTAAGTGGGAAAGCATCTCTATGGATTTTGTTGTAGGTCTACCTACAGCTAGCAGAGGTCATGATGCCATCTGGGTTGTAGTGGACAGGTTGACCAAGATGTCTTGGTTTATTCCAACTAAATCCACAGTGAAAACGCCAGAGTTAACTCGGCTTTTCATTGAGAATATCTATCGACTTTAGGGGCTACCAACAAATCTAGTCAATGATAGAGACCAGACATTTAATAGTCGTGCTTCTGGCGAGCAGTGTTCAAAAGGTTAGACACAATGCTTAGTATGAGCACTACACTGACCACCCCTAGAGTGATGGTCAGGAGACTGAAAGGGTCAACCAAGTACTCGAGGATATGCTAAGAGCATATGTGAGTAAACGGCAAACAAATTGGGAAGATTACTTTTTACTAATTTTAGAATTTGCCTACAATAGTGCAAAGCATGTCGGGCTTTAGTCCTCTCATGCTTATGTATGGGTTTGAATCCCAATCTCCAGTAGCTATGGGGTTAGCTACTGAAAGAATTCAAAAGGTTAAAGATTTTTGGCAAGATCATAACGATATGCTGAAAATTGCTCAGGAAAATGTTAAACAGGCCCAAGATTGTTACAAGCACTCTGCGGACATAGACCGCAGAGTGCACATTTGAAGAAGGTGACTGAGTATTTCTCAAAGTTCCCCCAAGTTCAGAAACTTTGAAGATGGGAAAAGTGCCAAAGTTGTGCCTAGGTATTTGGACCTATCACAATACTGAAGTGTGTAGGACAAGTTAGCTCTGCCAGAACATTCCAAGGTTCACCCAATTTTTCATGTTAGTCATCTACGAAAACGACTAGGCGGCAAAGATGACAATGTGATGGATATAGGTGTTCTTCTAGATTTAATTGAGCCTCTGGTGTTAGAACCCTACCCTAACCGTTACATGGGAAGTTGCCTATCCCCCGAGCGAGAGTTGTTAAGGAAACCCTACCCTAACCGTTACGTGGCAAGTTGCCTATCCCCCGAGCTTGAGCATGGCTCAAGAGCTCCACCATAGCCGCTCAGCGCTGTCCTCCCGCACTCATTGTCACACCGAGGCAGTTGCTCTAATCCAACGGGTAATGCAAGCTCTCTCACAAAGATCATGTGGAATCTCTGTGGAAGAGGATTGCATTGGTTAGCCTAATCACGAGAGAGAGAGAGAGAGAGAGAGAGAGGAAGCAAGAGGGAACAAGTAATTAGCACTAATCACTCCCAATCCCTAGCCCTAAGCACACCACACATGCTAGATTAGATTTGCAGCAAGAGAGAGGGAGAGAGAGAGAGAGAACACTCCACTTCTAATACACAAATAGGAGAATGAGTTACAAACAAGAGAAATTGGCTTTTATAGTTCCAAGTCTTTTCTCACTAGGTCGCCTGAGAATAAGTGACCCCAAGCACCTAAAACATAGTTACAAGGATTTTCTCTATGGTTTGCCAACTGACCAAGATCCTCTTGTCTGTCCTTTGAAGCTCAATACTGCAGATTCAGAGGTGGCTCAAAGAACAAGGGCATTAAATGTGTATGAGACTAAATTCCCTACCATTTTCCTTAGGAGCGTCTTTAGGGCATTTCCCTCATCAAATGACAGGATTTACAATATAGCACGGACACCCATTATATAAGTGTGCAGACATAGTTGTCATAGGAATGTGTTAACCAATATGTGGGTAACATACTCTCCTTTCTTTATTAGATTATATCATCGTGATCGGTGAGAGGTGAGGCACGCGGGGAAGGTCGTGGTGGTGCCATGTGTGAGTGACAAGTTTGTGGTGGTACCACACCAATAAGGTTTGGGGCCCAAGAGGAGGGGAAGGTAACATTGTGCAGTGGCCAATTGTGTGGAATAGTTGTCTTGCATGTCATCAAGAAAGATCGCCCATTTGTAGGCCTAATCAAAGATGGAGGGGTCCTTGACCAACAAATGGTAGTGAAGCCTTGGATTGTGCAAGCCCAAGAGGAAATGGTCCATTAATTGTGTATCTCTCAATTTTTCCCTCTCTTCGATGTGAATCAAGGTACTTGATGTGAGGGATGTAGTCGCATAATGTTCCTCGAGTTTTTGTTCCAATTGGATGACGGGGCTCCATTTCGGCCCGTAGGGTGCAAATCCGAGAATGAAGGTGTCTCTCACCGCTTTGAAAGTGCTTTTGTGCTGAGGGTCCAAGGATTAGAACCATTGCATGGCCTTGCCTTCAAGGCTGAGTCCAAGTAGATGGACTTTGGTTGCATCGTCCAATGCCTGACAAATTTGGTTAAAGACCTCGATGTGGAATAGGAGGTCTCCAGCTCCGTGGAATTTTGGTAGAAGATTGAAAATTTTTGCCCACATAAGTTTTGTGTGTGATGTTTGTGGGTGCAAGTGTTATGACACTCCCCTTCTTCCTAGAGCTTGTGCTAAGCTTGGAATGTCAAGTTGTGGTGTAAGGGGAGGTGTTGTAAGGATGGGGAGTGGGAATAGATCCATGGTGGATAGAGAAGAGGGTATGTGAATGTTCTCAAGGCGAATATCCATGCTAGGGTACATGTATGGAGGGGCCCACTAGATGAAGGCTCTTCAAAGATTGTTTCACCCTCCTCCTAGCCAAGGATGTGTGGCATTACGACCACATGTGAATGAGCAATTGAGACTAATGGAATGGAGGCATTGGGGGCATGCAACCATAATCGAAAGGTGTCCATGGTGTGCGGGGAAGCTTAAAGAAGCTTCAACAGTGCACGTGCAAGCCCAAAATAGGAGTTTTAGCTCACTTTTGCCTTGCGTATGAACGCACCCTTAAGATTAAAAGTGGTCTTTTGAGGTGTTTTATGCATGTAAAAACGACCAAAGTGAGTCAGCAAGGTAGACTAAAAGTACCTTACAATATTTTAAAAATATATATATATAAGTTTTTTTTGGGTAAGGAACATCAGGGACGTGGGAAGGAACGGCCGGGAAGGATTGTCCATGGCACTTGGGAAGGAACGGCCGAAAAGGAACGTCCACAACACTTGGGAAGGAATGGCCGAGAGAAGGAACATCCACGGCACTTGGGAAGGAATGGCCAAGAAGGAACGGCCAACAGTACTTTTGAAATTTGAATTTGAGATTTGAATTCCAAATTGGAGGGAAGTGAGTGGTGGGAGACAACTAAGACCCCCTCTTTAATGCTAGGTGGGTGGGATAGGGCTAAAGGTAAATGCTACCTCTACATTAGTCGATTTTGACTAATTTAGAGGTCCTCTAGCTTAACTAGAGATTACTTATCTTAATCTCATGTTAATCATCTTCTTTGTTCTCAAATTACTTTTAATTGGTGAGGAGTTTAAGCATGGGGATTTGATAGGTGGATTAACAATGTTTATGCTAATCCAAAGATGTGATTATCCCAAAATAATTCACTAATTAGGTCACTAATTAATCCACTCAAAAGAGAAAAAATTAGATAAAAGAGACCAAATTAGTGCTAATTAGGGCCTAATTAGAGTGAACTAAGCATAGATTTGAGTCAAGGCAAGTGTTTAGAATACTAATGCCACTCCAATTAGTCTAATTGCAAGAAATTAGGCTCAATTTTTTAGTCTTTTGCTCTCTTTAAGTCCATTAATCACACTAACCAATAGGTTAGTGAAAATTAAGAGATATTTTATGGTTTTTTTGTTTCATTGGTGTTCTATGTAGTAATGCTAACCTACCTATGCAAAGGAATTAAGCAAAAAATAAATAAAATAAAGCTATAAATTAATAAAAAAAAGTCTAGGTTTAAGCAAAAACCCTCTTGATTAGGCTCTCTAATCACCCAAATCACAAGTTTTTAACTCAAACAAGTGATAATCCTATTCTAAACACAAAGCTATACATGAATCTTAACAAAAACATCAAAAACAGCCAAGATAAACATCAAAATACAATAAAAAATCAAAAAATCGCATGCCAAAAAGCCGGGCTATGGGGGCTCCGTCAGATTCGAATCAAAGATGGCGTAGATAAGTAGTAGATGGCGCTCCCTGGAAACAGCACCAAAAATGTTAAGGATACCCAACCCTAACCGTGTCGTGGGAAGTTGCCTATCTGCTAACCTCGGGCATGTCTCAAGAGCTCCGCTGTAGCCGCTTGTCTCGCCATCCTCCCGCACTTGTTGTCACACTGAGGTAGTTTCTCTAATCCAATGGGTGATGCAAGATCTCTTGCAAAGATTGTGTGGGATCTTCGCAAAAGAGGATCATGTTGGTTAGCTTAATCACGAGAGAGAGACAGAGGGAGAGAGATAGAGAGAGAGACAGAGGGAGAGAGATAGAGAGATAGAGAGAGAGAGAGAGAGGAAGTAAGAGGGAACAAGTGATTAGCACTAATCACTCCCAAACCCTAACCCTAAGCACACCACACATGCTAGATTAGAGTTGCAAGAGAGAGGGAGAGAGAGAACACTTCACTTCATTTGCACACATGGGATAATGAGTTACAAACAAGAGAAATTGGCTTTTATAGTTCTAAGCCTTTTTTCCACTAGGCTGCCTGAGAGTAAGTGACCCGAGGCACCCAAAACATAGTTACAAGGATTTTTTCTATGGTTTGGCCAACTGACCAAGATCCTCTTATATGTCCTTTGAATCTGAATACTTGGGAGCGTCTTTAGGGCATTTCCCTCATCAAAGGATTTACAATATAGCATGGGTGTCCATTACATAAGTGTGTGGACATAGTTGTCACAGGAACGTGTTTGTCACAGCATTAGACAACAATGTCTAGCTAAGTGGAAGGATAGACTAGAAGAAGGTTCAACTTGGGAGAACGTGATCAAGACCCGATTTCCTTCCTTTGTTTTTGAGAATGGAAACTCTTCCAAAAGAGGGGAGTAGTGTCAGAACATGGGTAGGACTAGGCGGAACCCTAGCCAACTAAAATAGCCATGGCCGTCCACACATGTCTAAACTCTCCTGAACCGCCCAACTCCTGCCTAGTCCTACCCATGTCCTGATAATTTACCATGATGGCCACCTAGTCAAGCACACAAGAATGGGAATTATTAGATTCATAGTAGACAACAGCAATATAAAATATCTTGAAGACCTTAAATTGAAAATGAGGCAATGTCTCATGTGCAATACCTGCTCAAAAAAGTAGTACTATGCCTGAATCTCCTGATGTGGTTCAAATGTGTAATTCTTAGCAAAGTCAAGCAAATCTCGACAACTACACCAATAGGAAATTGCTTCAAGCTGGCACGAAACTGACTATCTGCCACTTAGCACCATGAGCATGATGTATGTAGGCATAGACAGAATCTGTAAATGTGCTCATGAACGCACCACGTGCCGAATGGTGCTCCACTAGTTGTAATCTCCTTGACTGCCCATGTGTCACATACTCATACTATTGCCATGTCACCACCTTAGCCACCACCAAGGAATCCTCCTCGCATAAGTGTAGCATATGGCCAAGCTATCGCATAAGGTACAAGTCCCCATGACATAAGCCATCCAATGGTAGATGGCATCCTCTACCCAAGGGAATAATAATGAGTGAATAAAATCCCTCAGCTATAAGGCACCACCCTCTAATGGCCAGGCAAGCCACGAAAGACATCATACAAAATCTGGAATCCAACATGGTTAGACAAGTGTCACGCTGCCTCGAGTATTGCACAAACCAAGGCTTGCAAGCCTCAAATGAACGTTGGGCTGATGGTGATCTCAAGGTGTGTAGACCTAAACTCAAAGTATAACTCTATCTGTGTCATCTCAAGATAGCAAGCCCCATGCACTATGCACTCCCCACCACGATGAACCCTATGTCACAATACCTTCTTGTAATCTGATGATGCACGACACAATACCTTCTTGTAATCTGGTGATGCACGACAATGCTCCTCCCAAAACCTCTTTATCATCGCCCTCATCTCAGGGTTCAATAAACGATTGCATCTAGGTGCAAAGCCACTACTAGCCCATAGAGCACCCTCAATCCCACTTTCCAAGCTCTGTCTCCTTATAAACCCTACATGAAGTGCTCGACGACAAATCTGAAGTATGCGAGAAGTGGGGCGATGCATGCCTAGCAAGACACTGCTGGAAATAAATGTTGTAAGGGCATATCTTGCAACCAATCCATTTGGATGCATCTTATGCTTGACTGTGCTGTAGGACTTTCTCAAGCTCAGTAGCACACCAACACCGGCCCTCTTCAAATGTTAGCTACAAATCATGGAAGCGATAGTACACTGTGCCATGCACGAGTGTCGTAGTGCATCTAGCACACTAGAATGTGATGCCACATCGAGGTCAATAAAGTACTTTTGTCGAAGATAACATTGGCATGGTTTCGTGCACCAGACCTAGAAAGGGATTTCCCATGAGAAGATGCCTCATGAGCAACACCGGAGGGTGGAGTGGCAAGCACATGGTCGACAATGTCATCGGCATCGCTGAAGTGAGGAGTGTCGATGGCGACAGGAAGGGCATGAGCACCACATAGAGGAGTGGCATCAAAGTCATGGGACGCACTAGATAGAGGAGTTTCAAGCTCATAGGTTTCACCTAAGAGAGGTGAGGCAAACTCATGGGCCATGCTCGAGGTTGGAGAGGCACTGGGTAGAGGAGTAGCAAACTCACAGGAGGCACCCGACAAAGGAGTGGCAAGCTCGGATGGTGCACCCAAAGATGGAGAGGCACCCAATGAGGAGTGGTGGCTGGCTCATGGTGGTGAGTAACACCCAATAGAGAAGTGCCAAACTTGGAGGGCATGCCAAAAGGTGGAGGGGTTGTTGCAAGATCAAGGTGTCCAGTTTTGTCCAGTTTATGCTGGTGGACTGCGACATTGCTTGGAGAACAAATTTGGAGGGGAAGGTACTTCAAATGAGATCGAGCAACTAATAAAAAATACACATGCACTTAAATTAACCCAATATAACTTGAATTAATATAAATTAGTCTAATTGATAAAAATTAAACAAAAATATGATGAAATGATAAAAATTTGATATTTCCATACTTAGAGTGATCCAATGTTTTTTTCCATAAATGCACCATTACAAGTACACTAGTCCTTATAGATTTGAGATGATTTACATCAAAAAAGTAATTTTACTAATATTTACAGGCCTTCTGATAGCCTGGAAGAATTTTGAAAAAGAGATAATTAAAAATCCAACATTGGATTTGTAATTTTTACTAACCACCACATTCTAATAATGTATCAATATCTACCACTCTTTTGATCTACAAGATTGAGCATTTTAAGTGGTAGTTATTATGGGTACAAAAAGTCGCGTATATTATAACACTTTGAAGACCTTGAAATATTTAAATAAAATAGACAGATAGCTTAAACTTTTCTCAAAAAATCAAGTTAAGCTCTATATTATGTGAGCATCTAAGGTACAAAGTGGGAATCTCATATGTGTTTATATGTAAAAGATATTAGCATTTTACGAAATCAGTTCAAATTTGGGGCAGGGTCTATACATTGACTTTGTACCTAAGGAAATGAGGACTTTTGACTATCTAATGATTAATGAGATTATGCAACTATATTCCCAACTTTGAATGTGATGTTCCAACAAAAGAACTTGAAAGGATATTCCTTCGTTTGCTATAGGAGAGATTAGTCACTAAAGGGAAACAAATGCCTGTTTTTTTACTATTTACAGGGTGCCTGAGTGGACAAAACTAGGCACCCTGATCCTGCAACCACCCAGAGAGGCATCAAAGATAGGAGTGTCCACCTCATGGGTGGCGCGCCTGAGGGTGGAGTGAACCGCATGGGCAAGGTGTAAGGGAGGAGTGGCAAAGGGCTCAAAATAATATGGAGAAAGAATTGTGGGAGAATGAGGAGGAGAAGGAGGTGGAGTGGGATCATAGGGAAGAGATGGAGAATGGGTGGGGGAGGAGATGATGCCTCATCAATCAAACCCGCTGTTGTTTGCAATGCTCAATCCCTTGCTTTGCACTCACAATCTCTTCTTCTCCTATCTTCCAATGTGAACCCTTACTTGCTCCTCCTCGTGATAAAGTTGGATCGGGGGATCCCATTGCCTATTACTTTTCTTACTCCTAGTACAACTTTGTGAACCCATGCTAAGAAGTAGGAAAAAAGAGATTAAGCATAAAATTAAAGCTAATTAAGATTAAAGTAATACTAGAACAAGATTAACATATATTTAGAATGGATCTATCTCCAAAGTTGGTAAACCTCTAAGAATGAGGGAGATTGGGCTATATATACCAAGCTAGTTAGTATTTCATTGGCTAAATTAGATTATAGATAAAATCTGGATTTCTGCCAATTTATCTAATCTTTTTATAAATAATGATAATTTTTATAAAATACTAAAAAATATTAAAAGATAATTATAATTTTTTGAAATCATGAATTAATTAATTATTTTAAGTAATAAATATTATTTTTTATTTATTTAATACATAAAATTTATTTGTATAATACATAAATATTATTAGATTAATAAATAATATTAAAATTTCTTTAGACATATTTTAAATTTTCTCCTAAAATATATTTTAAAAAATTTGAATTTTTTAAATAGTAATAATTTATTTAATTATATCATAATATTCACTTGATTGAAAAAATTTTTAAAATATTTTTTAATAATATTATTTTTTAATAAATAATAATTATTTTATTAAAAATTTAATTTTTTATTTTCTCTTTTTTGAAGGAGAACCTTAAAATTATATTACATAATTTTATTATGAAATTTTATATTTAAGAAATATTTTAATAATGATTTTTTTTGTATTAATAAAATCATGAAATATAATGGTGAGGTGGTAGGCGTTTTGCCACATGAAATATAATGGTGAGGTGGTAGGCATTTTGCCACATGAAAAAATTCTGCTGACATGGAGTCTCCACATGGGCATTCCTCATGCTCAAGTGTGAGGTGGCAATGCCATGCGTGTATATGATGTGTCATGCCATGAAAGCATAGAAAGTCAACCAAGTTGACTGTGCTAAGGTGGCAAAATGACATGGACATTCTTAATTACGTGGAAATGCCATGTATGCATTTGATGTGGCATGCCATGTAGACTTTAGGGAGTCAACCTTGTTGACTAAGTTGAGGTGATAGATGACAAGGTATGATGAGGGGTGAAAGCATGATAAGTTGGTACACTTTCTACCAGTTGCATTGGTTGCTACCACACTTGAAGATAACCAATATTAGTGGATTTAATATCATCATAAGATATATTTTGCAATTTGTCTAGTGCCTTTTAGATATAATAAATGTGAAACAAGATTAAACAATCATGTTTTAATTCTCTAACTCTGCATAAAAGTGTTTCACAACCAGTTGTAAACCATTATCCAGGACACAGGTTTTCAGTCTCTTTTCAGTCCACCTTATCATGCTTTCACCCTGAGATGGCACGATGCTTATGTGGAGTCTCCTCCATATACACATGTTAGACTAAGACTATGTTAACATAGCTTAATTGCTTAACAAATGGCATACTCTCTAGGTTTGGTGAAACACCAAGCCTAATAGGCATCCTTTGTTTTAGACTTTGGGTGAACAAATAGTGCAAACTCGATTAAGATGGCTAGAAAATGGGCTTCCCTTACTCAAATTCACTCCAATTATTTTGTTAGATTCATCATGACAAGTACTTTGATCCACAAGAAATTAAAGTGTAATGAGGGTCGTATAAAATTTATATAATTAAATTATTAAACTTTTGTAGGCCCTCTCAGAAAGTGAGTGAATTTTCTACAAAAGATCAGAAGAAATTTAACCATTAAAATTGCAATTTGACAATATGGCCACATTATATACATGTTTGTCTAACTTCTAACCATTGGATCTTCAATGTTGAGCTTCATAATTGCCAAGATCTTGAATAAAAAATCACACGTTGCTTTACAATATAAAGCGGCAAAAAAATATTTATAAAAAATAGTTAAATAGCCAAAAAATCTTAATAAATCAAGTTAAGCTCTGTGCAATGTGTTACATTCATGTACAAATAGGGATGATCATTGGACTTGGGATGCAGAAGTCCTAAGCACTGTATGTGTGACATATACTGCAGTAAAGAAAGTTGAAAAATGCAAATGCCAAAACTTCCGAGCAATGAAACAATTACTAAAATAAATTGGATTTCGATTCAGGGGGATGCATTTAAACACCCACTATATGTATAATGTTCCCCAAACACCATGCCACTAAATTCCAAACATAACTCTGAGAGATTGGACTTTTAAGTTATGAAGATGCCTATTTTCAAGCTACCTTCAGGGTGCCCAACTATCAAAAGTGGTTCCCCTTATCTTGCAACGGCCCACATCCTTAGAGCTTATTGTGGGCATGAATCGCAAAAATGGATTCAGTACCTTACTCTAGTAGAGTTTGCTTACGATACATCTTATCACCACCGAAGCATAGGCAAAGCCCTTTATCACCATAGCATAGGCATGCCACCATGTAAAAGCCCTTTACGGTCAAGAATGTTTGTCCCCTTTGAATTTATATGACCCCACCTTAAAGGTTAAGTCTTCTAGGAAGATGCTTGAGGAAATGTAAGAGAAAATCAGAGCCATTTGCAAGACATTAAGGCTACTCAAGATCGGCAAAAGTATTATGTAGATACCAACGGATCTTAAAGAACCTTCAAAGAAAGAGACAAGGTCTATCTATAAGTGCAACCCAAGCAAGGTTCTCTATCCCTTGGGAAGTATAAAAAGCTCAGCCCTAGATATTGTGGACCTTATAAAATCATCCGGTGTTTAGGTAATCATGCTTACAAACTTCGGCTTCCAGATTATCTCAAGGTCCATGATGTATTTCAAGTTGTAAGCCTATTGAAACCTTATGTGCCTGATCCTGATCACATTCTTAATGATGAACAAGTTGTAATGCCAACTCAAGGAGTCCTTGAGTTGTAACTTGATAGGATCTTAGACACCAAGGAAAGAGCATTTTTCCAAATAAAATGTGCAAAGAACACTTAGTACAATAGAAAGATTACCCTAAAGAGGATGCAACTTGGGAAGATGAATCTACCCTCTTAAAAGATGCAACTTGGGAAGATGAATCTACCCTCTTAAAAGATTACCCACATAGTTTTTAAAGGAGGGGAGGATGTAACATATCCATTGTAAATTTAGCACATTAAGCAAAATGTGGTACATCCATTGCAAATATAGTTCAGGTAATTCATTATGGTTTTATTTAGTTGATATTTTTATCCTTAGGAAGTTTCTATTTTGAGGCAATTGCAAAATAATCACGTTCTCCTCATGAAATGAATTCAAATTTGAAATCTTAAGCACTACATTACTCCCAATAGGGCTTCTTCTAGGATTGAAACGAGTAACTGAAGTGGCCTAAATTGACCTGCAAAGTTTCAAAGTTTGGCGACTTCATACCAAAATCAGTAGCATTCTAGATGTCCAAATGATAAATAGAAAAGCTCCCATGGGATCTCAAGACAGTCTCGAATCAGCCCGGTGGGCACCCCCGAGCACGCACACGATGAGCCCCGTCACAACCCCCTACCCAAGTGACATACCACGCCTACAAACACCTCTCCCAAGCACTCGGGAGCTCATTTCTTGCCAAATCACACATGCATGCATCCATGAGTGGTGCCTCCCACAAACACCCAAACAATGCCAAATTACACATGCATGCATCCACAAGCGGTACCGCCCACCAACACCCAAACAATGCTTGCCGCCACATCCCCCCAAGGCATGCCTCCCTACATGTACCCCTTACCACCTCCCCCCCCCCCCCCTCTAGACACTTCCTAGATAGATGGTGCATGTATCCCCCCTTGCCACCTCTCCTCCCCATGTACACCCCTTTGAGACCCCATTTTCAATTCTTTTAAATATGCAAAACTTCTTCCTTTTGGGTCATAAAGTTAAGATTCTTAGACTTAGCAAGATTACATTCCTATTGGATAAACCTATAATGATTATGACTAGCATCACACCTCTCTTTTAAGTTGAATAAGTAGCCTAAAAGATTAAGGCTCCAATATGGAGAATTGCTACTTTCGTCCTTGTTTATTCCCTCAATTATCCTAAAGTAAGGCTAGTAAGAGAAATTGTGAGCAAGTAATCTTACTTCGAAATACTTACAGTTCTCTTTCTTATTGACAAGGATTTTAGCTAAGAAGGTCATCGTTTTCTCAATGCATTATTGAAAAAGAAGAGAATATTTTATGGGTTTTAGTACATCCTCTCCTCCCCTTTTCTAACTCCACTCTTTCTTATGTAATCGGGTGGAGGCAGTAGCAAAGCCGAGAGGCAGCCTATGCCACTGAGAATTGGATATACTGCCCTGCAATGGTGGTGGACATGTGATTATGATGATGCCTAGTTCTGTAGAGGCTCAAGCTAGTGAAGTGAATTAGCCCACCTCATGAGTGTGTATGTATTGACTTTTTTTGCAAAACTGATTTTTGATGTTCTAGGTATCAAGAAATGGATTTCATTTAGAGTGACACAAATGCACTATCTTGGACCCCGACTATCATAAATGGTATTATTAGGGAGAGTAAATAGCATACCACCTTTCTAAGCCACTCTCGATACTTTTATGCATCTTTAGGGGAGACTTGTTATGAACATGCATTTGTTGACTTATTTTTACTACAATTTCACCCCATCTCTCCATGCCATGCATGTGAGTAGCATGTGCTATTTACATCATCACATCTTTGCTAGTAGTGTAGAACCTATTTTCGATGCTATGGTATGGCATTAATCCAATCCATGGTAGGAGTAAAGCTGCAAAGGCATGATGAGGATAGCTATCCATTTGGATGAGAGTTTGTCTACAAGGTCAAGGATGTTAGGAAAGTCCAGACCACCTTCATTATTAGGGAAAGTATGGTATTTCTAAACCACCTTGGGGATCTTACACCTACTAGAGTCTCTCGATGGCCTTCAGCAAGATAGAAAGTAAATAGTGGAGAGGATGAGAATGTGCTTAAGGACATCACCAATCTTCTAGCTAGATTTTGTTGACAATCTTTCCATCTATCAAACCTTTGTTGCACCTTGTTGAGCACAAATTGCCATATTTGGTGTATGGATACTCCAAATCCCATGATGAGGAAAATCCCTAGATGGGTGCACCTATTTAAGAGAATAGCTCACTCCTCCTTGGGGGAGTAGTAGCGGCTTCTAACAATCCATTTGGATGAGAGTTTGTCTACAAGGTCAAGGATGTTAGGAAAGCCCAGACCACCTTCATCATTAGGGAAAGTACAGTACTTCTAAACCATCTTAAGGATCTTACACCTACTAGAGTCTCTCGATGGCCTTCAGCAAGATAGAGAGTAAATAGTGAAGAGGATAAGAATGTGCTTAAGGACCACCAATCTTCTAGCTAGATTTTGTTGTGAAAATCTTTCCATCTATCAAACCTTTGTTGCACCTTATTGAGCATAAATTGCCATATTTGGTGTATGGATACTCCAAATCCCATGGGGATTCCAAGAAGTCCAAAGATAGAGCCTTCAAGGTAGTTTTTCAGCCCTAATCTGGAAGCTAAGTGGGGGGTCCTTTGAGTAGAGTTTTTTAAATCCCATTTTGGATTAACAAAGATGCTCCTCCATTTGAGGACATTAATAAGTGTTATGTAATGGCACTATAAACATTGTACATTATGAGATACCAGCCAGCCAAGGCTTTAGATTAGTAAGTTTTAGGCACCCAAGCGCGAATAAGGGGGGCCAAATGTATAAAAGGTAATTTCTCATAATGAAAGAACACAATCCCCTTTTGTGCTATGAGAGATCTTGCTTTGTCTTGTGTGAGAGAGAGAGTGTATACTCTAGTGCATGTTCCTCTTCTATGCATGTGTATGGGAGAGTGAGAGGTAGATTGCCTTGCATTATGGTGTGAGCGAATCTGTAAGAATCTTCCCTCTAGGTTTTGAGGTGTAAAGGTGTAAGAACCTCCCCTTCTGATCTTGTAATTATTCCCCTCTTTGAAATAGAAAAAAGATCTTGTTTTACCCTGTTTTGGCTTGGAGAGAGAAAATGTCTAGAGAGAGGTAATCCAAAATTGAGATATTTTTGGATATAAAAATCCTCCTAGTGTCTAAAAAGGTTTCCCCTGAAACAAAAATTCAAAAAGAACTTTTCAATGTGCATTTGGAATTAATTAAAAATGTGTATAAAGGACCTTAGCCTAAGGGTCTAGATTTTCAAAAAAATTTGGATCATGTTCCAATTAAGGTTCCTATGGGGACCAATAGGATCATGGTCCAATTAAGGTTCCTATGGGGACCAATAGGATCAATCTAAGTGTGGAGAGGAGATAAATCCAATGAATAAAAGAAAATATCCAAAAATGAGTAAATGCCCACATAAGATGAAGAGTTGATTGAGTACAAGGTTTATAAGTAAAAAACTATGAGATATTACTAAAAAAATGAGATATTTTGGTATAATGATACATTTTTGACACCTTGGTAAGGAGAAGGGGGGACTTCAAGGAGGTGCCTATTTCACACATATGGTGGAGTTTTCAACTCAAAAAAATTGTGATATTTTTATCTCTCCTCTCTCTTGGATCAAACCAAATCAAAAGGGAGCCAAACTAGGTCCAAAATCTTGTCCAAATTCAGCCAAAATGTACTTGGAAAATTCTAGAACCTAGTTGGACTTGGTTAGAGGCCTCACCTATAAATAAATCCTAAGTCTTTTGTAAAAAAAATATGTTACCTATACCATGCCAGTATTTTACTAAAATAATGATATTTTCATCTCTTAAAATTCCTCTACTTTTGGAGAGATTGGAGCCTCTCTCTCTCTTCAACCATCTTTGGAGCTTTCCTTTCAACACACAAACCAATTGACTGGTTGGGGGCTTCTTCTATGATAAAGAAGCAAGCAAAAACAAGAGGTAAAGTGTGGTTTTATGGTTTTTTCTATACTATTCTCAATGTTTTCACTTCTCAACTCCTCTCAAGCTTGAGAAGTTTCTTAATTAAGTGTTTTTAATGCAAATCAAGCTTTTCTTAAGTGTTGTAATGAATAATTAAGAAAAGTTTACATTTATGCTTAAATTAGAATGCTTTTATGTTTATCTCTCTCTCCCCCAAAGAATGGTCATTCCTATGACCAATTCTCTATTCAATTGATGCTTCTCATGGAAAAATTCTAATTCATAAATCAAACTCTAGGCCTGTGAAGCTAGAGGTTAAGAAAATGGTTTTTTATACTTATATGCTTGAAAATTATGGTAATATTATGAGATAAATCCATAAATTGGATTTAAGGTTAAAAGATAGTTATACTATCATAATTACATTACTATGTCTTATTCTTTTCAAGAATATTAAAATTTGTCAATAATAACAGCTGAGCTTTGGTAAAAATTTTAAGAAATTGTTACATAATTCATTCTTATGCATAACGTGAAAAGAGGACTTCCTACCATATTCTAGGATTGAATATCCTAGGCTAAAAGAATTATTTTTGTCACATTCAATGGAAAACTAATTTTTAAGGTTTATGTATAATTAAATAATTAAGAAAAGAGAAAATTATGGTAATTATATTTAAATAATAAAAGAGAAATTCCTATGACATTTGGAATTCAATAATTTAAATAGGAAAAGTTAAATCCCTAGCATATTAGAATTAATGGATATTTTATTTAAATTCAAAGATAAATTTTAGATAAATTTATTTTATGCATGAGAAATATTTAAATGATAAAAGAAGAGTTCTTATGACATTTGGAATTCAATCATTTAAATAGGAAAAGTGAAATTCCTAGCATATTGAAATTAATGGATATTTTATTTAAATTCAAAGATAAATTTTAGATAAATTTATTTTATGCATGAGAAATATTTAAATAAAAAAAGAGGAATTCCTATGACATTTGGAATTCAATCATTTTAATAAGAAAAGTGAAATTCCTAGCATATTGAAATTAATGGATATTTTATTTAAATTCAAAGATAAATTTTATATAAATTTATTTTATGCATGAGAAATATTTAAATGATAAAAGAGAAATTCCTATGACATTTGGAATTCAATCATTTAAATGGAAACAGTGAAACTCTTGGCATATTGAGTTAATAGATATTTTATTAAAGAAAAGAGGAATTTTAGATAGATTTATTTTATGATAAAGGAGGAATTCCCATGACATTAGAATGCAAAAATTAAATTCAAAAATATGAATTCCCATGACATTTGAGGTCCAAGAAATTAAATGGGAAAGAGAGAAATTTTTAGTATAATTCAATTTATGATTATTTATCAAAAGTGGAAATATGGGTAGAGTTGATTTTTGTAAATCCCATCAGTTCTTTTATTCAAAAGAGGAATATTGAATATAATTCATTTGATAAATTGAGAAAGAATATGGAAATAGTCATCGAGAAAAAGAATCTTTATGTAGGCCAAGCAATTGGTAGAAATTTAGAAAAAGTCCCATTATCGGTATCCAAGTAGAAAAAGCTACTAAATGGGAATAGGATGTGAAATGGATGTGATAAAGATGTAAATGGGATGCGATAGGATGTGATAAGATGTAAATGGCATGTGAATGGATGTGATAAGATGTAAATGGGATGCGATAGGATGTGAATGGATGTGATAAGATGTAAATGGGATGCGATAAGATGTGAATGGATGTGATAAGATGTAAATGGGATGTGAATGGATGTGAATGGATGTGATAAGATATAAATAGGATGTGATAGGATATGAATGGATGTGATAAGATGTAAATGGGATGCGATAGGATGTGAATGGATGTGATAAGATGTAAATGGGATGTGATAAGATGTAAATGGGATGTGATAGGATGTGGTGTAATGAAAATGAATGTGGATGAGATGTGAAGTAAATGGATGTGAATGTGAATGATGAGATGAGAATGAGATGAGAGGATATGTGAAAGGGTGAGATGGGAAGTAAATGGATGTGGATGTGTATGTGAAAGAATGTGATGTAAATGGATGTGGATATGTATGTGAAAGAATGTGATGTGATGTAAAGAGATGTGGATGTGAATGTGATGTAGATGTGGCTGAGATGTGGTGTAATGTAAAGAGATGTGGATCTGAATGTGATGTGGATGTGGATGAGATGTGATGTGATGTGATGTGAATATATGTGGATGTGAAGTGATAGATGTGAATGTATGGATAGATGTGGATAGTTGTGCATGTGAATGATTGCATGGATGTGGATGAATGAGATGGGATGTGTATGAATGAGATATGATGTGGTTGTGATGTAATGTGGATAGAATGTATGTGATGGGATGGGGATACAATGAATGTGGATGTGATGTGATGTAATGTAAGTCGGATAAGTATGAATGGGTTAGATGTGATGTGGAATGGATGTGATGTGATATGATGTAAATTGGGATAGATGTGAATGGATGATATGTGACGTGAATGGATGAGATGTGATGTCATGTGAATCGGGATGTGAATGAATGATATGGGATGTGAATGGATGAGATGTGATGTCATGTGAATTGGGATGTGAATGAATGATATGGGATGTGAATGGATGATGAGATGTGATGTCTGAAACACAGTTCAGGACGTGAAACACATTCTAGTTCATGACATGAAACATGTTCTAGTTCATGACGTGAAACACCATGTGGTTCACGACGTGAACCATAATCTGCTAGTTCATGGAGATCGGCTATTTCAGGATGAGACAAAACAGTATGATAAAAAACCAAACGTAGTGGTTGGAGAGTGATTTAGCCTGTTGAAACACATTCTCATGCACTTGAGGTCACGAAAACTCATTGGAGATGACCTTGCCCCCAAAGACAGTGCATCAAATCACCCAAGTTCTTTCTACCAAAGAAGTGTTGGTTCAGGCCACTCAGCGAGCACTCAATTGAGTGTTGCAGCTTGGAGAAATCTGACCACCATAGAAACAAGTAGCGAAGAATCCATAGAAGAAGGGCTAAGATTCTCTAGCTTTGGAGAGGAGGAAAAACCCTCTTCTCTTGCGAAATCCAATGGATCTTTGATATGGCCAGGGGATTTTTTGGTCTCTAGAAAGACATAGAAGATGAAGTGCAATCTGTGGGCATGGACCCATCAATAAGCACAGGACATGGTCTAAGACCAGACTTACCAACCCAAATAGCCCTAATTTCTGGCCCCAAGAGTGCTAACACAGTGAGGATTAGTGGGATGACCCCTAGGGTTAGGAGGGATAAGGACAATGCTGCCAAGACAAGTCAAATCTTCTTCCCCACATCTAAGGAAGTGGAAATGTACTTGAAGATGGCTGAAGTAGGGCGACAATTGTGGCTATTGAGCTTAAAAAAGGCAAGAGCTGGATACGCCAAAGAACGAGGTAGAACAGAAGGAAATTGATAATTTGAATATGTTTCGACCACGTGGCAAGGATTTAGAAACATCTAGAAATACGACTCATAACATTTGGATGGGAATGACAGGAGGAGGGATACCATGCCTAGAACCCATCAATGAGGAACCTAAGGGGATGAGGAAGTCCTTGAAACACAAGAAGAAGTGGACAATCTACCTAGGGCATGTTCAAGAGGTGAAGATCGTCTCTACACAAGAGAGGATATACATGACATGATCAATGATCCCACATTCTTGTAGAACATAGAACTTTTAATTCAGCAAAGGTGGGCTGAGGCAGCCAATGGTGACTTAGGAAACAAGGATTTACCCGAACCCAGCCATAGACGAGAATTAAATAGAAGAACCTATGCAAGAAGATGATATAAATCCTCGAAATGGCTTGCGATTCTGGCTTAGCTCGTTCGAGTTGCAACAGAAGAGATGAGATGCTCAAAGGCGAAAGCAGTCATATCTTGTGACTGGGTGGTCAGATCTGGAATACCGGAAAAGTGTGGAACTTCCATTTATAAAACTGAATTCTTTGATTAAAAATCTTCATTAATGAAGCTTAACGAATGAAAATACAATACGTAAGTGCTCTTTCTAAGTTTTTATTATAAATTTCTGATAAGAATTCATTTTTTCTTATTAGCTTTCAACAAAGCTCTGATACTAGCTGGTGAGACCCTCGCCCCCTCCGTAATGCCCCCTCCGAAGGCACTGGCGACGGAAACAGTGTCAGTCTCTTGCACGGGGTAGGGATCCACACTCGAGGCCTTGCCCAACGGATATTCGGACAAGAGATTAGCCTGGCGGTTGGAACCCAGAAGAACTTCCCTCGCCCAAAAAGCACGGGTGATTCCACCAGGAAAATAATCTAACGGGAGAATTTATCTAACGAGTCAAAGTCTTAACTAACCAAACTGATCCGACCGAACCTGAAAGTCACATGGTCAGATCAAAGAAGAGACTTGCACTTGGTCTATAGAATCATCGCATTTTTCCTCCTTTAGTGAGGCACAACCACCACTGATTCCCTCCCACACAGCAAGGGTCTTCTAGGACTTAATCTAACTAATGTAACTTAATCGTAATTATTTATATCAGACCTAGCGGCAAAGAGACGGAAGCACAAGTGGTTTGCAAGGCAGTATGTCCACGCCTCTTGCGACTAGCACGTGATGCTGAGGGAAAATATCTCATTGGCTATGATTCTGATGAGGCTAAAAGTGATTCATGGTGTCATTTTATATTGCCCTACGCCTCAAGATTTCAAACTTTTCTGCCATATCTACAGACTTAAGGAGAAGATAGCTCCCTTGGCAGTAAGGGAACGTTTGTATCAAGGCATGTCTATAGCCTAGTATCGCCGTCTTATGCATTTCTTGAGGAGGTTTTGACTTTCTGGAGCCGAGATGCTCTATGTACATATTGCAACCTTTATATAAATAAAGAAATGTTTTGTGGAAAAATTCTGTGTTGTATAAGTGATTGTTTATTATATGACGAATTGATGAAGTAAAATTTGCTACTCGGACATATGTCATAGATCTCCAATAAGATCGTTTATCTTGTTTAAGAAATTATTTTTTGAACCTCTTAAGTCTTAGGATCTCATTGACAAAATCAAAATAAAAATTCAATAATGTATCATTTTTGGAAGAATTATGAGGCGAGGGAACCGTGGGCTGACAGGCAGATCCTCTCACTGCTGATGAGGAAGATCTTGACCCCGATGTTTACAAGGCTCTTCACAGAACTCAGCCAGGACCCTTCAAGGGTGAAGGGGAGAACTTGGACGAGGCTATGGAGAAGTGGGTTGAATCCAAGGAGGAATATTTTGATGTCACCGTTTACAACAAGAAGAGCAAAATGGCTCTCGCTAGGCTGAAGATTGTGGAAACAGCCAGGGTGGCATGGAGAAACCATTGCGACACTAACCATCTGGATAGGAATACCCAGTCCTGGAATGATCTCAAAGCCCATCTAAGGAAGATATTTTGTCCCCCCAGATTTTTAGAAACCGCGATGAATGAATTCTTAAAGCTAAACTAGGGGAGCAAAACTATTGAAGAATATCATCAGGCATTTGCTCTTCTCCTCAAGTACTCTCACCACCACTAGATGAAGAGAAACTTATGGCCAGGTTCATTCAGGGAATGAACAAACCTTTAGACACCCTGATCAAGAATGCCAAGCCAATTTCCATGGCTGAAGCTGTAAGAATAGCAAAGAACATTGCCAAAGCCTTCATCGTTAAAGTCCCGCCAAAGCCAGCTCCCTCATCCTTCAAGAGATTCCGAACACCGGGAAGTTCTTCCAACCTTTCGTCTCCAAAGAGACACCAAGGTCCCAACCAGAATCTGGAGCCAGGAAGTTTCAAGAATGAAGGAAGACCTTTTCCTCGAAGCTCTTTCTCAGGAGCTCCGGCTCTTTCAAGAATGTAGAGGGAAGAGCTTCGAAGTGAGAACAGGTGTTTCGGATGTCATGGGTTTGTTCACCAACTCTCAAGGATTGACTATCTCCTTCTATGGGCCAAGGAAGCCATAGTCCCAGAGTTCAGAGATAGACTCCTTCGTATCAGTCCAATCAGGGTCACCCGTGCCAAAATCAGGGCAACCCCAAAAGAGTACCAGCTCAGCCTGTAGCCTCCATGCAATGCCGTCTCCAAACACCCTCCCAAAATTGGGGAAACCAGAGTTCAGAGATAGACTCTTTATCAACTTTTGAGGAAAAATCAAAAATTTCTGTGGAGTGCACTACATATTAAAGCTATGCGGAAGCTGAAATGTTTGCTCCAATCATCACCTACTCTGAGGAAGGCAGATTATGAGTGTGGCAAGCCTGTGATTGTTACAGTTGATACTAGTCCTACTGGGATAGGATGGGCAGTAGGGCAAGATGATGAGGATGATCACGGGTATGTAATCAGATTTGGAGCAAAGGTATTAAGCATTTGACAAAGAAAATATCCGCAGATCAAGAGAGAGTTATGGGGAATAGTCACTGCTCTAAAATGTGAAAAAGAATATCTTATTGGGGCATCTGTACTTGTGGAAACTGATTGCTTGCCACTTCTTGGAATGATAGCAAGTTGTACCACTCCAAATATTGCTATGCTTAGGTGGATTGCCTATATCAAGTCACTAAATCCTGAGTTTGAGCATATTGCGGGAAAAGATAATCCAGTTGCAGATATGCTATCAAGAGCCAGGTATGAAGATGAAAAAGAGATGATTAGTGACATTGATGATGTGGGTACAAAGTTCTACACTACTGCATATGCAAAGGGGGACCATATTTGCCTATCAAATGCACTTGAGTCTTTTACTGAGGAAATGTATGAAGGAGATTGGTTGCTTATTGGTCAATACTTGAGTACTCTGACAAGACAGGGAAGTTGGTCTGACTCAAAATTTAAGAGGATCTGCAGAAAAGCATATGGTTATTTGCTAAAGGATGGGTACCTCTGGAAGCATCCTAAGCAGAGGAATGCTATGCCACAGAGAGTCATATGTGATAAAGAGACTCAAGAGAAGCTTGTGAAAGAATTCCATGAGAGTCTCTGGGTTGGACATAGAAGTGTGTGGGCCACCTTTACCAAAATAAAGGAAAAATATTGCGGTCCTGATGTATGATAGTAGTCTTGACAACCAGTTCACTGTTCAAAGGAAGTTTGCAAAAAGATGGTTTGGCCCTTACATTGTCAAGCATGTGCATGGAAATGCTACGTATACTCTGTGTGAGCTTGATGGAACAGAGATAAAGAATCTTGTAGCAGGCAAAAGGATCAAGATGTTTAAAAGAAGCCTTGACAATGATCCTTTTGATTCACAAGGAACTCAGGATGAGAGGTTTGATAATGATAACATGGATATGGTTGAAGAGGAAGAGGATGATTTTCTTAATAATGTTCAAGATGAGGACGACATCCAGATATATGTGGATCTTGATGATGATTTGGCACATACCAGAGGATGTGCAGGTTTAGAGGGGGTGGATGTCGTGCCATGGCACGTCTATGGTGTGAAACCATGCATGTGAGGCCATCAAATGCAAATCCAGATGCATGGGGTTAAGTGCCATGACGAGTCATTATATGATGCCTGAGTACATATGTTCATATTGTAAATGAGGTTCAATAAGACAAGCTGAGGCTGAGCCAGGTCTCAAAGCCTCTGTACATGAGTGTGGTGTGAATTATGGAGTTTTATGCATTTGGAAGACCTTGTAGTAGGGAACACCCTTCTTAACGTGTATGGAAATGCAAAAGTATGTATGATGTGAGGATTGGTTTTGAAAGAATGCCTTTTGAGATATTGTGTCTTGGAATGCCATGATTTCTGTGCTTGCTCAGAATCGATATAATCAGAATACTTTGGATTTTTTTTTTCAACTGATGCTACTGGAAGGTTTGATGCCAGAAGACTTTAAACTTGGAGAGAGTGAAAATGTTTTTCATATGCTCGGCAGAATGATCCGGGAAGGTATCAAGCCAAATCTGGTTACATTTGGTAGTGTTCTAAATGCATGCAGTCATGCACGACTAATGGAAAAAGATCAGTTGTGCCTTGATGCCATTAGCAATGACTATGGTCTCATCCCAACTCTTGAGCATTACACTTGCATTGTTGATCTCCTTGGCCGGGCAGGCCATGTAGACAAGGCGGTAGCTTTAATTAAGGAGATGCCATTTCATCCAAGTAATGTGAATTGGCATACAATGTTGGCATCCTCACAAACCTTTAATAAGAGGTATTATAAGGAGAGCTTGCGTGGCAGCAACGAAGAAGGCATATCCGAGATTTATTTAAAAAAAAAGGGGGGGCGCACTTGTTTTTTAAAACAGGGAAATACGAATAAATAGCTGCAAAAGGTGGTGGGGTGCCGAACTCCTTGCGAGGGAAAATAAGGAAAAACCAGATAAGCAATGTGGGGGAGAGATATCTGTGAGCCGTGTGCAGAAAAAAGAAGACCAGAGGCGCCTTCGACCAATGAATTTAATTCCAGGCTGGCGGCGACTGTCTATGGCATGTAGGAGTTAGAATTGAAGAACAAAATGAGTACTACCTATTGATATGCTTCATCATAAACATGTATTCTGCTATGCGCCATCTGCAGCAAAGCGACCGTGTGGAAATTAGCAAAATTCAAGAGAAATTCGCCTTGATGTGGAGGAATGTTACTCTTACTAGCAACATATTTAAGATGATCTGAGGGGAGAAATCGATGATGATTATCGTATATGGTCTTACACAAACCGTCAGCATACTCATGTACTAAACGAAGGGTCACAAACAGGACATGCATGTTTACCCGATGTTTTCAAACCTGTTAAAATATAAATAAAAGTTAGAATAATAAAGTCAATATGTATAATTAATATATATAGCCAATAGTATTAGAGTAGGGAGGTAATTAGAATTCTTACCAGAACAATCGCTGTATCCTGGAAAGTCATGCATTGTCCACATCAACACTACTTTTAAGTCGAAGTGTCGAGAGGAGGGAGGCCTACTAATGTCCACCATCGCAACACCTCTCCATAGTTCCTCCAACTCATCAATCAACGGTTCAAGATAAACATCCATATGCTTGACTTTATGTTTCCGTGCAATTAGAAGGGATAACATAAGATGTCCCTTCTTGATCGCCATTGATGGTGGAAGGTTGTAATTCACCAACACAACTGGCCACACATTGTATGCAGTGTTTTTGAAACCAAATGGATTCACTCCATCCATACCTAGGCCAAGTCTCAAGTTTCTGGGCTCTGTTTTAAAGCTGGGCCACTCATCTTCAATATGCTTCCCCAAGCAGGAGTGTCTGCGGGAATTCTCCACATGCCATCATCCGATCGATGTGAGGAATGCCATGAGGAGTGTCTGCAGGAATTCTCCACATGCCATCATCCGATCGATGTGAGGAATGCCATGACATGAGCTCTTCTATGGATTTACACTTGAACATGTGTTTGATGCGAGGAATTATAGGAAAGTGTCGCAAGACTTTACGAGGTACATCAAAACTCTTCATATCTGTTCTATACCTTGCTTCACCAGAAGTGGGACAATGTCGAGCCTCCTTATGCGTCCCACGAAAGAGAATGCAATCATTGACGCATGCATGTATGCGATCATAATCCAATCCTCCAAGAGATGTCACATAGCGCCTCGCTATGTCTCTTGAGGTGGGTAGTCTATTTCCCTTTGGAAGCATGTTTGATAATAGCCTGCATCCAATATCATCAATTATAATTAGTCTTAAATCCTAAACCTTAAACCACTAATTCAAATTTGTAAGTTAGAATGCTTACTTCAATAATGCATCAAGACTTGCATTGCTCCATCCATAAACTGTTTGTATATTGAGTAGTTCAAGTGAAGCACGTAAAATAGAGAATGTGCACCCTTCAAAAACCGGTGTCGATGAAGCCTTGTAAAGATGCTCTTGTTCCATATCATCGTCATCCATACCTTTGGGATCATCCTTAAAAACATTCCGCACCATATCATCAAACACTTCCTCTTCCACAACTTCGTGGGGTGCAGGGCTATTGTCATCCCTTTCCCACTCATCTCTGACAATAGATCCCGAAGCTCCAGCATCATCTCGTCTGACGCTTTGCGTGCTCTCGTCGCGCGTAGGGCACCATGTTAGGGTGTGGTATTGCATCCTGCTTCAATTAGAGTTTATATATTACAACTCTATTAATTTAATTTGGATACCATGAGTCATTTGAATACCATCAATTTACATCTACTCACCTCTAAACCTGTTTGATTCCATTCTCCATACATGGAGATGTGATTCAAGGTAATTCGACGTGCTCGTACAATGCATCCTTGACATCGATTACACATACATTTGATCCGTTGTCCCAACCACACATCGCGATTACGATGACGCATTGTCTCATCTTCTCCAGAACTGCTTGAGGAGGTTGGTGACATCCTATGTACAAACCAGAAAACACAAAATCATAATATGTTTTTAATGAAAGTATAAAAATCGCATGTATTTGCGCGGCTATTTCCTAAAAATTGCGTGTATTAACGCGGCTATTTCCTAAAAATCGCGTGTATTAACGCGGGTAATTCTTGCAAAACGCGTGTATAAATGCAGCTAAATTATCATACATGCAAACATACCCGCGTTTATAAACGCGACGATTTGTTTAAACTAAAAATAGCCCGCGTTTATAAACGCGATGATCTATTTAAACTAAAAATAGCCCGCCTTCCCCAAATAAAGATTTTGAACTAACATATCTGTTGTCATTCAATTTCGCCTCTTCCAACAGAAACGAAACCTAAGTGCAAGGAGGGAGCAGAGAAGGAGCACACACAAGAGGAAGCCGACCAAGAAAGAAGACTCACTTTTTCAGAGGTGAGTCAGTTTGGTGAGTCAGTTTGTCCTTTGCCTTGTCTCCTTCCTCAGATTTGTTTATGCTATTTTATCTTTGCTTTTTGGGTTTGTCTCCGTCCTTTTGCTTTTGTGCACTAATCACTCCCAAACCCTAACCCTAAGCACACCACACATGCTAGATTAGAGTTGCAAGAGAGAGGGAGAGAGAGAACACTTCACTTCATTTGCACACATGGGATAATGAGTTACAAACAAGAGAAATTGGCTTTTATAGTTCTAAGCCTTTTTTCCACTAGGCTGCCTGAGAGTAAGTGACCCGAGGCACCCAAAACATAGTTACAAGGATTTTTTCTATGGTTTGGCCAACTGACCAAGATCCTCTTATATGTCCTTTGAATCTGAATACTTGGGAGCGTCTTTAGGGCATTTCCCTCATCAAAGGATTTACAATATAGCATGGGTGTCCATTACATAAGTGTGTGGACATAGTTGTCACAGGAACGTGTTTGTCACAGCATTAGACAACAATGTCTAGCTAAGTGGAAGGATAGACTAGAAGAAGGTTCAACTTGGGAGAACGTGATCAAGACCCGATTTCCTTCCTTTGTTTTTGAGAATGGAAACTCTTCCAAAAGAGGGGAGTAGTGTCAGAACATGGGTAGGACTAGGCGGAACCCTAGCCAACTAAAATAGCCATGGCCGTCCACACATGTCTAAACTCTCCTGAACCGCCCAACTCCTGCCTAGTCCTACCCATGTCCTGATAATTTACCATGATGGCCACCTAGTCAAGCACACAAGAATGGGAATTATTAGATTCATAGTAGACAACAGCAATATAAAATATCTTGAAGACCTTAAATTGAAAATGAGGCAATGTCTCATGTGCAATACCTGCTCAAAAAAGTAGTACTATGCCTGAATCTCCTGATGTGGTTCAAATGTGTAATTCTTAGCAAAGTCAAGCAAATCTCGACAACTACACCAATAGGAAATTGCTTCAAGCTGGCACGAAACTGACTATCTGCCACTTAGCACCATGAGCATGATGTATGTAGGCATAGACAGAATCTGTAAATGTGCTCATGAACGCACCACGTGCCGAATGGTGCTCCACTAGTTGTAATCTCCTTGACTGCCCATGTGTCACATACTCATACTATTGCCATGTCACCACCTTAGCCACCACCAAGGAATCCTCCTCGCATAAGTGTAGCATATGGCCAAGCTATCGCATAAGGTACAAGTCCCCATGACATAAGCCATCCAATGGTAGATGGCATCCTCTACCCAAGGGAATAATAATGAGTGAATAAAATCCCTCAGCTATAAGGCACCACCCTCTAATGGCCAGGCAAGCCACGAAAGACATCATACAAAATCTGGAATCCAACATGGTTAGACAAGTGTCACGCTGCCTCGAGTATTGCACAAACCAAGGCTTGCAAGCCTCAAATGAACGTTGGGCTGATGGTGATCTCAAGGTGTGTAGACCTAAACTCAAAGTATAACTCTATCTGTGTCATCTCAAGATAGCAAGCCCCATGCACTATGCACTCCCCACCACGATGAACCCTATGTCACAATACCTTCTTGTAATCTGATGATGCACGACACAATACCTTCTTGTAATCTGGTGATGCACGACAATGCTCCTCCCAAAACCTCTTTATCATCGCCCTCATCTCAGGGTTCAATAAACGATTGCATCTAGGTGCAAAGCCACTACTAGCCCATAGAGCACCCTCAATCCCACTTTCCAAGCTCTGTCTCCTTATAAACCCTACATGAAGTGCTCGACGACAAATCTGAAGTATGCGAGAAGTGGGGCGATGCATGCCTAGCAAGACACTGCTGGAAATAAATGTTGTAAGGGCATATCTTGCAACCAATCCATTTGGATGCATCTTATGCTTGACTGTGCTGTAGGACTTTCTCAAGCTCAGTAGCACACCAACACCGGCCCTCTTCAAATGTTAGCTACAAATCATGGAAGCGATAGTACACTGTGCCATGCACGAGTGTCGTAGTGCATCTAGCACACTAGAATGTGATGCCACATCGAGGTCAATAAAGTACTTTTGTCGAAGATAACATTGGCATGGTTTCGTGCACCAGACCTAGAAAGGGATTTCCCATGAGAAGATGCCTCATGAGCAACACCGGAGGGTGGAGTGGCAAGCACATGGTCGACAATGTCATCGGCATCGCTGAAGTGAGGAGTGTCGATGGCGACAGGAAGGGCATGAGCACCACATAGAGGAGTGGCATCAAAGTCATGGGACGCACTAGATAGAGGAGTTTCAAGCTCATAGGTTTCACCTAAGAGAGGTGAGGCAAACTCATGGGCCATACTCGAGGTTGGAGAGGCACTGGGTAGAGGAGTAGCAAACTCACAGGAGGCACCCGACAAAGGAGTGGCAAGCTCGGATGGTGCACCCAAAGATGGAGAGGCACCCAATGAGGAGTGGTGGCTGGCTCATGGTGGTGAGTAACACCCAATAGAGAAGTGCCAACTTGGAGGGCATGCCAAAAGGTGGAGGGGTTGTTGCAAGATCAAGGTGTCCAGTTTTGTCCAGTTTATGCTGGTGGACTGCGACATTGCTTGGAGAACAAATTTGGAGGGGAAGGTACTTCAAATGAGATCGAGCAACTAATAAAAAATACACATGCACTTAAATTAACCCAATATAACTTGAAATATAAATTAGTCTAATTGATAAAAATTAAACAAAAATATGATGAAATGATAAAAATTTGATATTTCCATACTTAGAGTGATCCAATGTTTTTTTCCATAAATGCACCATTACAAGTACACTAGTCCTTATAGATTTGAGATGATTTACATCAAAAAAGTAATTTTACTAATATTTACAGGCCTTCTGATAGCCTGGAAGAATTTTGAAAAAGAGATAATTAAAAATCCAACATTGGATTTGTAATTTTTACTAACCACCACATTCTAATAATGTATCAATATCTACCACTCTTTTGATCTACAAGATTGAGCATTTTAAGTGGTAGTTATTATGGGTACAAAAAGTCGCGTATATTATAACACTTTGAAGACCTTGAAATATTTAAATAAAATAGACAGATAGCTTAAACTTTTCTCAAAAAATCAAGTTAAGCTCTATATTATGTGAGCATCTAAGGTACAAAGTGGGAATCTCATATGTGTTTATATGTAAAAGATATTAGCATTTTACGAAATCAGTTCAAATTTGGGGCAGGGTCTATACATTGACTTTGTACCTAAGGAAATGAGGACTTTTGACTATCTAATGATTAATGAGATTATGCAACTATATTCCCAACTTTGAATGTGATGTTCCAACAAAAGAACTTGAAAGGATATTCCTTCGTTTGCTATAGGAGAGATTAGTCACTAAAGGGAAACAAATGCCTGTTTTTTTACTATTTACAGGGTGCCTGAGTGGACAAAACTAGGCACCCTGATCCTGCAACCACCCAGAGAGGCATCAAAGATAGGAGTGTCCACCTCATGGGTGGCGCGCCTGAGGGTGGAGTGAACCGCATGGGCAAGGTGTAAGGGAGGAGTGGCAAAGGGCTCAAAATAATATGGAGAAAGAATTGTGGGAGAATGAGGAGGAGAAGGAGGTGGAGTGGGATCATAGGGAAGAGATGGAGAATGGGTGGGGGAGGAGATGATGCCTCATCAATCAAACCCGCTGTTGTTTGCAATGCTCAATCCCTTGCTTTGCACTCACAATCTCTTCTTCTCCTATCTTCCAATGTGAACCCTTACTTGCTCCTCCTCGTGATAAAGTTGGATCGGGGGATCCCATTGCCTATTACTTTTCTTACTCCTAGTACAACTTTGTGAACCCATGCTAAGAAGTAGGAAAAAAGAGATTAAGCATAAAATTAAAGCTAATTAAGATTAAAGTAATACTAGAACAAGATTAACATATGTTTAGAATGGATCTATCTCCAAAGTTGGTAAACCTCTAAGAATGAGGGAGATTGGGCTATATATACCAAGCTAGTTAGTATTTCATTGGCTAAATTAGATTATAGATAAAATCTGGATTTCTGCCAATTTATCTAATCTTTTTATAAATAATGATAATTTTTATAAAATACTAAAAAATATTAAAAGATAATTATAATTTTTTGAAATCATGAATTAATTAATTATTTTAAGTAATAAATATTATTTTTTATTTATTTAATACATAAAATTTATTTGTATAATACATAAATATTATTAGATTAATAAATAATATTAAAATTTCTTTAGACATATTTTAAATTTTCTCCTAAAATATATTTTAAAAAATTTGAATTTTTTAAATAGTAATAATTTATTTAATTATATCATAATATTCACTTGATTGAAAAAATTTTTAAAATATTTTTTAATAATATTATTTTTTAATAAATAATAATTATTTTATTAAAAATTTAATTTTTTATTTTCTCTTTTTTGAAGGAGAACCTTAAAATTATATTACATAATTTTATTATGAAATTTTATATTTAAGAAATATTTTAATAATGATTTTTTTTGTATTAATAAAATCATGAAATATAATGGTGAGGTGGTAGGCGTTTTGCCACATGAAATATAATGGTGAGGTGGTAGGCATTTTGCCACATGAAAAAATTCTGCTGACATGGAGTCTCCACATGGGCATTCCTCATGCTCAAGTGTGAGGTGGCAATGCCATGCGTGTATATGATGTGTCATGCCATGAAAGCATAGAAAGTCAACCAAGTTGACTGTGCTAAGGTGGCAAAATGACATGGACATTCTTAATTACGTGGAAATGCCATGTATGCATTTGATGTGGCATGCCATGTAGACTTTAGGGAGTCAACCTTGTTGACTAAGTTGAGGTGATAGATGACAAGGTATGATGAGGGGTGAAAGCATGATAAGTTGGTACACTTTCTACCAGTTGCATTGGTTGCTACCACACTTGAAGATAACCAATATTAGTGGATTTAATATCATCATAAGATATATTTTGCAATTTGTCTAGTGCCTTTTAGATATAATAAATGTGAAACAAGATTAAACAATCATGTTTTAATTCTCTAACTCTGCATAAAAGTGTTTCACAACCAGTTGTAAACCATTATCCAGGACACAGGTTTTCAGTCTCTTTTCAGTCCACCTTATCATGCTTTCACCCTGAGATGGCACGATGCTTATGTGGAGTCTCCTCCATATACACATGTTAGACTAAGACTATGTTAACATAGCTTAATTGCTTAACAAATGGCATACTCTCTAGGTTTGGTGAAACACCAAGCCTAATAGGCATCCTTTGTTTTAGACTTTGGGTGAACAAATAGTGCAAACTCGATTAAGATGGCTAGAAAATGGGCTTCCCTTACTCAAATTCACTCCAATTATTTTGTTAGATTCATCATGACAAGTACTTTGATCCACAAGAAATTAAAGTGTAATGAGGGTCGTATAAAATTTATATAATTAAATTATTAAACTTTTGTAGGCCCTCTCAGAAAGTGAGTGAATTTTCTACAAAAGATCAGAAGAAATTTAACCATTAAAATTGCAATTTGACAATATGGCCACATTATATACATGTTTGTCTAACTTCTAACCATTGGATCTTCAATGTTGAGCTTCATAATTGCCAAGATCTTGAATAAAAAATCACACGTTGCTTTACAATATAAAGCGGCAAAAAAATATTTATAAAAAATAGTTAAATAGCCAAAAAATCTTAATAAATCAAGTTAAGCTCTGTGCAATGTGTTACATTCATGTACAAATAGGGATGATCATTGGACTTGGGATGCAGAAGTCCTAAGCACTGTATGTGTGACATATACTGCAGTAAAGAAAGTTGAAAAATGCAAATGCCAAAACTTCCGAGCAATGAAACAATTACTAAAATAAATTGGATTTCGATTCAGGGGGATGCATTTAAACACCCACTATATGTATAATGTTCCCCAAACACCATGCCACTAAATTCCAAACATAACTCTGAGAGATTGGACTTTTAAGTTATGAAGATGCCTATTTTCAAGCTACCTTCAGGGTGCCCAACTATCAAAAGTGGTTCCCCTTATCTTGCAACGGCCCACATCCTTAGAGCTTATTGTGGGCATGAATCGCAAAAATGGATTCAGTACCTTACTCTAGTAGAGTTTGCTTACGATACATCTTATCACCACCGAAGCATAGGCAAAGCCCTTTATCACCATAGCATAGGCATGCCACCATGTAAAAGCCCTTTACGGTCAAGAATGTTTGTCCCCTTTGAATTTATATGACCCCACCTTAAAGGTTAAGTCTTCTAGGAAGATGCTTGAGGAAATGTAAGAGAAAATCAGAGCCATTTGCAAGACATTAAGGCTACTCAAGATCGGCAAAAGTATTATGTAGATACCAACGGATCTTAAAGAACCTTCAAAGAAAGAGACAAGGTCTATCTATAAGTGCAACCCAAGCAAGGTTCTCTATCCCTTGGGAAGTATAAAAAGCTCAGCCCTAGATATTGTGGACCTTATAAAATCATCCGGTGTTTAGGTAATCATGCTTACAAACTTCGGCTTCCAGATTATCTCAAGGTCCATGATGTATTTCAAGTTGTAAGCCTATTGAAACCTTATGTGCCTGATCCTGATCACATTCTTAATGATGAACAAGTTGTAATGCCAACTCAAGGAGTCCTTGAGTTGTAACTTGATAGGATCTTAGACACCAAGGAAAGAGCATTTTTCCAAATAAAATGTGCAAAGAACACTTAGTACAATAGAAAGATTACCCTAAAGAGGATGCAACTTGGGAAGATGACTCTACCCTCTTAAAAGATTACCCACATAGTTTTTAAAGGAGGGGAGGATGTAACATATCCATTGTAAATTTAGCACATTAAGCAAAATGTGGTACATCCATTGCAAATATAGTTCAGGTAATTCATTATGGTTTTATTTAGTTGATATTTTTATCCTTAGGAAGTTTCTATTTTGAGGCAATTGCAAAATAATCACGTTCTCCTCATGAAATGAATTCAAATTTGAAATCTTAAGCACTACATTACTCCCAATAGGGCTTCTTCTAGGATTGAAACGAGTAACTGAAGTGGCCTAAATTGACCTGCAAAGTTTCAAAGTTTGGCGACTTCATACCAAAATCAGTAGCATTCTAGATGTCCAAATGATAAATAGAAAAGCTCCCATGGGATCTCAAGACAGTCTCGAATCAGCCCGGTGGGCACCCCCGAGCACGCACACGATGAGCCCCGTCACAACCCCCTACCCAAGTGACATACCACGCCTACAAACACCTCTCCCAAGCACTCGGGAGCTCATTTCTTGCCAAATCACACATGCATGCATCCATGAGTGGTGCCTCCCACAAACACCCAAACAATGCCAAATTACACATGCATGCATCCACAAGCGGTACCGCCCACCAACACCCAAACAATGCTTGCCGCCACATCCCCCCAAGGCATGCCTCCCTACATGTACCCCTTACCACCTCCCCCCCCCCCCCCCCCTCTAGACACTTCCTAGATAGATGGTGCATGTATCCCCCCTTGCCACCTCTCCTCCCCATGTACACCCCTTTGAGACCCCATTTTCAATTCTTTTAAATATGCAAAACTTCTTCCTTTTGGGTCATAAAGTTAAGATTCTTAGACTTAGCAAGATTACATTCCTATTGGATAAACCTATAATGATTATGACTAGCATCACACCTCTCTTTTAAGTTGAATAAGTAGCCTAAAAGATTAAGGCTCCAATATGGAGAATTGCTACTTTCGTCCTTGTTTATTCCCTCAATTATCCTAAAGTAAGGCTAGTAAGAGAAATTGTGAGCAAGTAATCTTACTTCGAAATACTTACAGTTCTCTTTCTTATTGACAAGGATTTTAGCTAAGAAGGTCATCGTTTTCTCAATGCATTATTGAAAAAGAAGAGAATATTTTATGGGTTTTAGTACATCCTCTCCTCCCCTTTTCTAACTCCACTCTTTCTTATGTAATCGGGTGGAGGCAGTAGCAAAGCCGAGAGGCAGCCTATGCCACTGAGAATTGGATATACTGCCCTGCAATGGTGGTGGACATGTGATTATGATGATGCCTAGTTCTGTAGAGGCTCAAGCTAGTGAAGTGAATTAGCCCACCTCATGAGTGTGTATGTATTGACTTTTTTTGCAAAACTGATTTTTGATGTTCTAGGTATCAAGAAATGGATTTCATTTAGAGTGACACAAATGCACTATCTTGGACCCCGACTATCATAAATGGTATTATTAGGGAGAGTAAATAGCATACCACCTTTCTAAGCCACTCTCGATACTTTTATGCATCTTTAGGGGAGACTTGTTATGAACATGCATTTGTTGACTTATTTTTACTACAATTTCACCCCATCTCTCCATGCCATGCATGTGAGTAGCATGTGCTATTTACATCATCACATCTTTGCTAGTAGTGTAGAACCTATTTTCGATGCTATGGTATGGCATTAATCCAATCCATGGTAGGAGTAAAGCTGCAAAGGCATGATGAGGATAGCTATCCATTTGGATGAGAGTTTGTCTACAAGGTCAAGGATGTTAGGAAAGTCCAGACCACCTTCATTATTAGGGAAAGTATGGTATTTCTAAACCACCTTGGGGATCTTACACCTACTAGAGTCTCTCGATGGCCTTCAGCAAGATAGAAAGTAAATAGTGGAGAGGATGAGAATGTGCTTAAGGACATCACCAATCTTCTAGCTAGATTTTGTTGACAATCTTTCCATCTATCAAACCTTTGTTGCACCTTGTTGAGCACAAATTGCCATATTTGGTGTATGGATACTCCAAATCCCATGATGAGGAAAATCCCTAGATGGGTGCACCTATTTAAGAGAATAGCTCACTCCTCCTTGGGGGAGTAGTAGCGGCTTCTAACAATCCATTTGGATGAGAGTTTGTCTACAAGGTCAAGGATGTTAGGAAAGCCCAGACCACCTTCATCATTAGGGAAAGTACAGTACTTCTAAACCATCTTAAGGATCTTACACCTACTAGAGTCTCTCGATGGCCTTCAGCAAGATAGAAAGTAAATAGTGAAGAGGATAAGAATGTGCTTAAGGACCACCAATCTTCTAGCTAGATTTTGTTGTGAAAATCTTTCCATCTATCAAACCTTTGTTGCACCTTATTGAGCATAAATTGCCATATTTGGTGTATGGATACTCCAAATCCCATGGGGATTCCAAGAAGTCCAAAGATAGAGCCTTCAAGGTAGTTTTTCAGCCCTAATCTGGAAGCTAAGTGGGGGGTCCTTTGAGTAGAGTTTTTTAAATCCCATTTTGGATTAACAAAGATGCTCCTCCATTTGAGGACATTAATAAGTGTTATGTAATGGCACTATAAACATTGTACATTATGAGATACCAGCCAGCCAAGGCTTTAGATTAGTAAGTTTTAGGCACCCAAGCGCGAATAAGGGGGGCCAAATGTATAAAAGGTAATTTCTCATAATGAAAGAACACAATCCCCTTTTGTGCTATGAGAGATCTTGCTTTGTCTTGTGTGAGAGAGAGAGTGTATACTCTAGTGCATGTTCCTCTTCTATGCATGTGTATGGGAGAGTGAGAGGTAGATTGCCTTGCATTATGGTGTGAGCGAATCTGTAAGAATCTTCCCTCTAGGTTTTGAGGTGTAAAGGTGTAAGAACCTCCCCTTCTGATCTTGTAATTATTCCCCTCTTTGAAATAGAAAAAAGATCTTGTTTTACCCTGTTTTGGCTTGGAGAGAGAAAATGTCTAGAGAGAGGTAATCCAAAATTGAGATATTTTTGGATATAAAAATCCTCCTAGTGTCTAAAAAGGTTTCCCCTGAAACAAAAATTCAAAAAGAACTTTTCAATGTGCATTTGGAATTAATTAAAAATGTGTATAAAGGACCTTAGCCTAAGGGTCTAGATTTTCAAAAAAATTTGGATCATGTTCCAATTAAGGTTCCTATGGGGACCAATAGGATCATGGTCCAATTAAGGTTCCTATGGGGACCAATAGGATCAATCTAAGTGTGGAGAGGAGATAAATCCAATGAATAAAAGAAAATATCCAAAAATGAGTAAATGCCCACATAAGATGAAGAGTTGATTGAGTACAAGGTTTATAAGTAAAAAACTATGAGATATTACTAAAAAAATGAGATATTTTGGTATAATGATACATTTTTGACACCTTGGTAAGGAGAAGGGGGGACTTCAAGGAGGTGCCTATTTCACACATATGGTGGAGTTTTCAACTCAAAAAAATTGTGATATTTTTATCTCTCCTCTCTCTTGGATCAAACCAAATCAAAAGGGAGCCAAACTAGGTCCAAAATCTTGTCCAAATTCAGCCAAAATGTACTTGGAAAATTCTGGAACCTAGTTGGACTTGGTTAGAGGCCTCACCTATAAATAAATCCTAAGTCTTTTGTAAAAAAAATATGTTACCTATACCATGCCAGTATTTTACTAAAATAATGATATTTTCATCTCTTAAAATTCCTCTACTTTTGGAGAGATTGGAGCCTCTCTCTCTCTTCAACCATCTTTGGAGCTTTCCTTTCAACACACAAACCAATTGACTGGTTGGGGGCTTCTTCTATGATAAAGAAGCAAGCAAAAACAAGAGGTAAAGTGTGGTTTTATGGTTTTTTCTATACTATTCTCAATGTTTTCACTTCTCAACTCCTCTCAAGCTTGAGAAGTTTCTTAATTAAGTGTTTTTAATGCAAATCAAGCTTTTCTTAAGTGTTGTAATGAATAATTAAGAAAAGTTTACATTTATGCTTAAATTAGAATGCTTTTATGTTTATCTCTCTCTCCCCCAAAGAATGGTCATTCCTATGACCAATTCTCTATTCAATTGATGCTTCTCATGGAAAAATTCTAATTCATAAATCAAACTCTAGGCCTGTGAAGCTAGAGGTTAAGAAAATGGTTTTTTATACTTATATGCTTGAAAATTATGGTAATATTATGAGATAAATCCATAAATTGGATTTAAGGTTAAAAGATAGTTATACTATCATAATTACATTACTATGTCTTATTCTTTTCAAGAATATTAAAATTTGTCAATAATAACAGCTGAGCTTTGGTAAAAATTTTAAGAAATTGTTACATAATTCATTCTTATGCATAACGTGAAAAGAGGACTTCCTACCATATTCTAGGATTGAATATCCTAGGCTAAAAGAATTATTTTTGTCACATTCAATGGAAAACTAATTTTTAAGGTTTATGTATAATTAAATAATTAAGAAAAGAGAAAATTATGGTAATTATATTTAAATAATAAAAGAGAAATTCCTATGACATTTGGAATTCAATAATTTAAATAGGAAAAGTTAAATCCCTAGCATATTAGAATTAATGGATATTTTATTTAAATTCAAAGATAAATTTTAGATAAATTTATTTTATGCATGAGAAATATTTAAATGATAAAAGAAGAGTTCTTATGACATTTGGAATTCAATCATTTAAATAGGAAAAGTGAAATTCCTAGCATATTGAAATTAATGGATATTTTATTTAAATTCAAAGATAAATTTTAGATAAATTTATTTTATGCATGAGAAATATTTAAATGAAAAAAGAGGAATTCCTATGACATTTGGAATTCAATCATTTTAATAAGAAAAGTGAAATTCCTAGCATATTGAAATTAATGGATATTTTATTTAAATTCAAAGATGAATTTTATATAAATTTATTTTATGCATGAGAAATATTTAAATGATAAAAGAGAAATTCCTATGACATTTGGAATTCAATCATTTAAATGGAAACAGTGAAACTCTTGGCATATTGAATTAATAGATATTTTATTAAAGAAAAGAGGAATTTTAGATAGATTTATTTTATGATAAAGGAGGAATTCCCATGACATTGGAATGCAAAAATTAAATTCAAAAATATGAATTCCCATGACATTTGAGGTCCAAGAAATTAAATGGGAAAGAGAGAAATTTTTAGTATAATTCAATTTATGATTATTTATCAAAAGTGGAAATATGGGTAGAGTTGATTTTTGTAAATCCCATCTGTTCTTTTATTCAAAAGAGGAATATTGAATATAATTCATTTGATAAATTGAGAAAGAATATGGAAATAGTCATCGAGAAAAAGAATCTTTATGTAGGCCAAGCAATTGGTAGAAATTTAGAAAAAGTCCCATTATCGGTATCCAAGTAGAAAAAGCTACTAAATGGGAATAGGATGTGAAATGGATGTGATAAAGATGTAAATGGGATGCGATAGGATGTGATAAGATGTAAATGGCATGTGAATGGATGTGATAAGATGTAAATGGGATGCGATAGGATGTGAATGGATGTGATAAGATGTAAATGGGATGCGATAAGATGTGAATGGATGTGATAAGATGTAAATGGGATGTGAATGGATGTGAATGGATGTGATAAGATATAAATAGGATGTGATAGGATATGAATGGATGTGATAAGATGTAAATGGGATGCGATAGGATGTGAATGGATGTGATAAGATGTAAATGGGATGTGATAAGATGTAAATGGGATGTGATAGGATGTGGTGTAATGAAAATGAATGTGGATGAGATGTGAAGTAAATGGATGTGAATGTGAATGATGAGATGAGAATGAGATGAGAGGATATGTGAAAGGGTGAGATGGGAAGTAAATGGATGTGGATGTGTATGTGAAAGAATGTGATGTAAATGGATGTGGACATGTATGTGAAAGAATGTGATGTGATGTAAAGAGATGTGGATGTGAATGTGATGTAGATGTGGCTGAGATGTGGTGTAATGTAAAGAGATGTGGATCTGAATGTGATGTGGATGTGGATGAGATGTGATGTGATGTGATGTGAATATATGTGGATGTGAAGTGATAAATGTGAATGTATGGATAGATGTGGATAGTTGTGCATGTGAATGATTGCATGGATGTGGATGAATGAGATGGGATGTGTATGAATGAGATATGATGTGGTTGTGATGTAATATGGATAGAATGTATGTGATGGGATGGGGATACAATGAATGTGGATGTGATGTGATGTAATGTAAGTCGGATAAGTATGAATGGGTTAGATGTGATGTGGAATGGATGTGATGTGATATGATGTAAATTGGGATAGATGTGAATGGATGATATGTGACGTGAATGGATGAGATGTGATGTCATGTGAATCGGGATGTGAATGAATGATATGGGATGTGAATGGATGAGATGTGATGTCATGTGAATTGGGATGTGAATGAATGATATGGGATGTGAATGGATGATGAGATGTGATGTCTGAAACACAGTTCAGGACGTGAAACACATTCTAGTTCATGACATGAAACATGTTCTAGTTCATGACGTGAAACACCATGTGGTTCACGACGTGAACCATAATCTGCTAGTTCATGGAGATCGGCTATTTCAGGATGAGACAAAACAGTATGATAAAAAACCAAACGTAGTGGTTGGAGAGTGATTTAGCCTGTTGAAACACATTCTCATGCACTTGAGGTCACGAAAACTCATTGGAGATGACCTTGCCCCCAAAGACAGTGCATCAAATCACCCAAGTTCTTTCTACCAAAGAAGTGTTGGTTCAGGCCACTCAGCAAGCACTCAATTGAGTGTTGCAGCTTGGAGAAATCTGACCACCATAGAAACAAGTAGCGAAGAATCCATAGAAGAAGGGCTAAGATTCTTTAGCTTCCGGGAGAGGAGGAAAAACCCTCTTCTCTTGCGAAATCCAATGGATCTTTGATATGGCCAGGGGATTTTTTGGTCTCTAGAAAGACACAGAAGATGAAGTGCAATCTGTGGGCATGGACCCATCAATAAGCACAGGACATGGTCTAAGACCGGACTTACCAACCCAAATAGCCCTAATTTCTGGCCCCAAGAGTGCTAACACAGTGAGGATTAGTGGGATGACCCCTAGGGTTAGGAGGGATAAGGACAATGCTGCCAAGACAAGTCAAATCTTCTTCCCCACATCTAAGGAAGTGGAAATGTACTTGAAGATGGCTGAAGTAGGGCGACAATTGTGGCTATTGAGCTTAAAAAAGGCAAGAGCTGGATACGCCAAAGAACGAGGTAGAACAGAAGGAAATTGATAATTTGAATATGTTTCGACCACGTGGCAAGGATTTAGAAACATCTAGAAATACGACTCATAACATTTGGATGGGAATGACAGGAGGAGGGATACCATGCCTAGAACCCATCAATGAGGAACCTAAGGGGATGAGGAAGTCCTTGAAACACAAGAAGAAGTGGACAATCTACCTAGGGCATGTTCAAGAGGTGAAGATCGTCTCTACACAAGAGAGGATATACATGACATGATCAATGATCCCACATTCTTGTAGAACATAGAACTTTTAATTCAGCAAAGGTGGGCTGAGGCAGCCAATGGTGACTTAGGAAACAAGGATTTACCCGAACCCAGCCATAGACGAGAATTAAATAGAAGAACCTATGCAAGAAGAGGATATAAATCCTCGAAATGGCTTGCGATTCTGGCTTAGCTCGTTCGAGTTGCAACAGAAGAGATGAGATGCTCAAAGGCGAAAGCAGTCATATCTTGTGACTGGGTGGTCAGATCTGGAATACCGGAAAAGTGTGGAACTTCCATTTATAAAACTGAATTCTTTGATTAAAAATCTTCATTAATGAAGCTTAACGAATGAAAATACAATACGTAAGTGCTCTTTCTAAGTTTTTATTATAAATTTCTGATAAGAATTCATTTTTTCTTATTAGCTTTCAACAAAGCTCTGATACTAGCTGGTGAGACCCTCGCCCCCTCCGTAATGCCCCCTCCGAAGGCACTGGCGACGGAAACAGTGTCAGTCTCTTGCACGGGGTAGGGATCCACACTCGAGGCCTTGCCCAACGGATATTCGGACAAGAGATTAGCCTGGCGGTTGGAACCCAGAAGAACTTCCCTCGCCCAAAAAGCACGGGTGATTCCACCAGGAAAATAATCTAACGGGAGAATTTATCTAACGAGTCAAAGTCTTAACTAACCAAACTGATCCGACCGAACCTGAAAGTCACATGGTCAGATCAAAGAAGAGACTTGCACTTGGTCTATAGAATCATCGCATTTTTCCTCCTTTAGTGAGGCACAACCACCACTGATTCCCTCCCACACAGCAAGGGTCTTCTAGGACTTAATCTAACTAATGTAACTTAATCGTAATTATTTATATCAGACCTAGCGGCAAAGAGACGGAAGCACAAGTGGTTTGCAAGGCAGTATGTCCACGCCTCTTGCGACTAGCACGTGATGCTGAGGGAAAATATCTCATTGGCTATGATTCTGATGAGGCTAAAAGTGATTCATAGTGTCATTTTATATTGCCCTACGCCTCAAGATTTCAAACTTTTCTGCCATATCTACAGACTTAAGGAGAAGATAGCTCCCTTGGCAGTAAGGGAACGTTTGTATCAAGGCATGTCTATAGCCTAGTATCGCCGTCTTATGCATTTCTTGAGGAGGTTTTGACTTTCTGGAGCCGAGATGCTCTATGTACATATTGCAACCTTTATATAAATAAAGAAATGTTTTGTGGAAAAATTCTGTGTTGTATAAGTGATTGTTTATTATATGACGAATTGATGAAGTAAAATTTGCTACTCGGACATATGTCATAGATCTCCAATAAGATCGTTTATCTTGTTTAAGAAATTATTTTTCGAACCTCTTAAGTCTTAGGATCTCATTGACAAAATCAAAATAAAAATTCAATAATGTATCATTTTTGGAAGAATTATGAGGCGAGGGAACCGTGGGCTGACAGGCAGATCCTCTCACTGCTGATGAGGAAGATCTTGACCCCGATGTTTACAAGGCTCTTCACAGAACTCAGCCAGGACCCTTCAAGGGTGAAGGGGAGAACTTGGACGAGGCTATGGAGAAGTGGGTTGAATCCAAGGAGGAATATTTTGATGTCACCGTTTACAACAAGAAGAGCAAAATGGCTCTCGCTAGGCTGAAGATTGTGGAAACAGCCAGGGTGGCATGGAGAAACCATTGCGACACTAACCATCTGGATAGGAATACCCAGTCCTGGAATGATCTCAAAGCCCATCTAAGGAAGATATTTTGTCCCCCCAGATTTTTAGAAACCGCGATGAATGAATTCTTAAAGCTAAACTAGGGGAGCAAAACTATTGAAGAATATCATCAGGCATTTGCTCTTCTCCTCAAGTACTCTCACCACCACTAGATGAAGAGAAACTTATGGCCAGGTTCATTCAGGGAATGAACAAACCTTTAGACACCCTGATCAAGAATGCCAAGCCAATTTCCATGGCTGAAGCTGTAAGAATAGCAAAGAACATTGCCAAAGCCTTCATCGTTAAAGTCCCGCCAAAGCCAGCTCCCTCATCCTTCAAGAGATTCCGAACACCGGGAAGTTCTTCCAACCTTTCGTCTCCAAAGAGACACCAAGGTCCCAACCAGAATCTGGAGCCATGAAGTTTCAAGAATGAAGGAAGACCTTTTCCTCGAAGCTCTTTCTCAGGAGCTCCGGCTCTTTCAAGAATGTAGAGGGAAGAGCTTCGAAGTGAGAACAGGTGTTTCGGATGTCATGGGTTTGTTCACCAACTCTCAAGGATTGACTATCTCCTTCTATGGGCCAAGGAAGCCATAGTCCCAGAGTTCAGAGATAGACTCCTTCGTATCAGTCCAATCAGGGTCACCCGTGCCAAAATCAGGGCAACCCCAAAAGAGTACCAGCTCAGCCTGTAGCCTCCATGCAATGCCGTCTCCAAACACCCTCCCAAAATTGGGAAAACCAGAGTTCAGAGATAGACTCCTTCGTACCAGTCCAATTAGGGTCCCCCGTGCCAAAATCAGGGCAACCCCAGAAGAGTACTGGCTCAGCCTGTAGCCTCCATGCAAAGTCGTCTCCAAACTCCCTCCCAGAATTGGGGAAACCAAAGAGAGAGAGTTCCACCTCAGACTGCCAGCAGCTAGAGCTGTCACTATAGCTGAGGAAGTGGAGGAAGAAATAGGACAGATCTATGCAGCAAAATTGAGCATCAAGGGAATAATCGTCAATTTTCAGTCCTCCAGACTCTAGCGGAGTACCAAGGTAAGCAATTCAAGCTTTTGATTGATTCAGGTAGTACTCACTCTTTTATTTCCACATGATGTCTGTGTAAGTTAGTCCTAAATAAAAAATCAAGGAAGCCTATGCAAGTAGAATTGGCCAGTGGAAAGATTCTTTTCACACACCTTGAGACAAACCTTATTCAGTTTAATCTAGATGGGAACGTAACAAAGTGCTAGTTCAGAGTCCTACCTATACCATGCCAGTATTACATTAAAATAATCATATTTTCTATTATCCCTTAAAAATCCTCTACTTTTGGGGAGCTTGGAGCTTTTCTCTCTCTTCAACAACTCTTGGAGCTCTCTTCTCCACTTGCAAAACCAATTGATTGGTTGGGGGCTTCACTTCTAGAAAAAGAAGCAAGCTAATCCTTGAGGTAAGAATGAATTTTATGGTTTTTTGTTAATATTCTCAAATGACTACTCTTCTCAACCCCTCTCAAGCTTGAGAAGTTTTCTAATTGTTTGTTTTAAATTCAAATCAAGCTTTCCCTAAGAATTTTAATGTGTAATCAAGAAAAAGTTAATCTTTATGCTTATTTAGAATGCTTTCTTATGTATATCTCTCTCTCCAAAAAGAATAGTCATTCCTATGGCTAATTCTTTTGCAAAAGAATTCTTCTCATTGATAAATTATTAATTTAAAATCAAACTCTAAGCTTGTTAAGCTAGAGAATAAGAAAATGGTATTTTTATGCTTTTATGTCAACAAAACAATTACGATTATTTATAAGTAGTTAAAAACTACTTTAATTGATACTAAATAAGAAAGAGATAATCCTATCAATTCGGATAAGAGAAAAAATGGAAATAGCTTAATTTAGTAGAATAATCATAATTAAGTTTATGATTATGATTAAAATTATGATTTAAATTCATAGTTTAGATTTAAGCTTAAGAATAGATCTTCTATCATATTTGCATTACAATCAGGGATTTCATTAACGTCTTCACAATTTCGTGATCACGTTAACAAAACCTGTTGTTAACATAAAAATTCTTGTGATCACAATGTATATTCACGGGCATTTTTTATGACCTGCAAAAACCTTCTCTGCCAGTAATCCCACCGGGAAAATGTACATTTCCCGGCGGGCCCGCCAGGAAAACCCATTTTCCCGGAGGGCCCGCCGAGAAAACCCATTTTCCCGGCGGACAAATTAAAAAAATAAAAAATAAAAAAATAAAAAAAAATAAAAAAATCATGTTCACAGTCATTCTTACCATTTTTGGGCCTTCTGGACTCATTTATGATGTCAAAAGTTCAAAATTCTTGGCACAAAAAAAGTTTTCTATAATTTGCTGGTCTTAAGTTCAATTGACACACCAATTAAATCTAACTATACTTACATCAATTGACTCAATTGTCCATGACATCATTGCACTCAATTGAGCCCAATTGGACTCAATTACACTTGATTTACACTCAATTGATATTAATTGGGTGTCAATTGATGTCAATTGTGCCTAATTCGACGCAATTGAGCCCAATTTATCAATTTGCATAAATTGAGTGTAAACTAAGTATCAATTGAGTCGAATTGGACTCAATTGATAATAATTAGATGTTAATTGATATTAATTAAGTCCAATTGACTTCAATTGGGTGTTAATTTATTACAATTAATATCAATTGAGCTCAATTGAGCTCAGTTGACATCAATTGGGTGTCAATTGATATCAATTAAGCTCAATTGAGCTCAGTTGACATCAATTGGGTGTCAATTGATATCAATTAAGCTCAATTGAGCTCAGTTGACATCAATTGGGTGTCAATTGATATCAATTGAGCTCAATTGGGCTCAATTGCACTCAATTGACACTCAATTGGGTGTTAATTGCATCCTATTGTGCTCAATTGAGCCCAATAAGATGCAATTAACATCAATCGGGTGTCAATTGATCACAATTGATATCAATTGGGCTCAATTGCACTCAATTGTGTGATCGATTGTGTGTCAATTGATGTCAATTGAGCCTAATATGATACAATTGAGCTCAATTCACGCCCAATTGGATATAAATTGAGTGTCAAATGAGCCGAATTAGACTCAATTGATAGCAATTGGGTGTTAATTGATATCAATTAATATCCAATTAACACAATTGAAGTCAATTAAGTTTAATTGACTTCAATTGGATAATTTGGGTGTCAATTGAGCTCAATTGGACGTAAATGACATCAATTGGGAGTCAATTAACATCAATTGAACCTTATTGACATCAATTGGATGCCAATTAACATCAATTGGACTCAATTGACATCAGTTGGGTTTCAATTGAGCCAATTGGGTGTCAGTTAAACCTAATTCCATGCAATTGAGCTCAATTGACATCAATTCACATCAATTGATATTAATTGGGTGTCAATTGATGTCAATTGAGCCTAATTCGATGCAATTGAGCTCAATTCACATCAGTTCACATCAATTGGGTGTCAATTGATGTCAATTGAGTAAAATTGAGTCTAATTGGATGTCAATTGAGTCAAATTGAGTATAATTGGGTGTCAATTAATATCAATTGAGCCAAATTGAGTCTAATTAAGTCTAATTAGACTTAATTAAGCTAAATTGAGTCTAATTGGGTGTCAATTGATGTCAATTGACACCCAAATTGAGTCTAATTGGGTGTCAATTGATGTCAATTGATGTCAATTGAGTCAAATTGAGTCTAATTGGGTGTCAATGGAGCCTAATTGACATCAATTGGGTGTCAATTGATGTCAATTGAGCCCAATTGAAGCTAATTGTGTATCAATTGACACACAATTGATGTCAATTGGGCTCAATTGACATCAATTGTCACATGGGCTCAATTGACATCAATTAACACCTAATTGATGTCAATTAATATCAATTGGGTGTCAATTGATTATAATTGATACTAAATTGAATGAATTGAGTCCAATTGATATCAATTAAGTCTAATTGGGTATTAATTGATCAATTGGGCTCAATTGATATCAATTGACACCCAATTGGACTCAATTGACATCAATTGGACTCAAAAGGGTGTTAACTGATGTTAATTGAGCCCAATTGACATCAATTGGGTTAATTGAGCTCAATTGGACACAATTAACAATAATTGGGTATGAATTGAACTCAATTGACATCAATTAGGTGTCAATTGAGCCTAATTGCATCCAATTGAACTCAATTGACATCAATTGGGCAAATTGCATCCAATTTAATTCAATTGAAATCAATTAAGCCTAATTGTATCCAATTTAACCCAATTGGACTCAATTGAATTCAATTGGCTCAATTGACATCAGTTAGGTGTCAATTGAGCCTAATTGTATCTATTTGGACTTAATTGACATCAATTGGGTGTCAATTAAACCCAATTGGAGTCAATTGATATCAATTGGGTGTTTATTGATATTAATTGAGTTTAATTGACATCAATTGGGTGTTTATTGATGTCAATCGAGTCCAATTAGATGCAATTGGACTCAATTGGATGTGAATTAGACTCAATTAATATCAATTGGGCTCAATTGATATCAATTAGGTGTGAATTGATGTCAATTGAGCCCAATTCGATGCAATTGATATCACTTGGGTGTCAATTAGACTCAATTGGCACCCAATTGATGTCAATTGAGTCCAAGTGGATGCCAATTGATATCAATTGAGCCCAATTAATCAATTGACACCCAATTAGACTTAATTGATATCAATTTGACTCAATTAGGTGTTAATTGATATCAATTAGACTCAATTGGATGCTAATTGATGTTAATTGAGCTCAATTAGACTCAATTAACATCAATTAGGTGCTAATTGAGTGTAATTGATGTCCATTAAGTCCAATTTGACTTAATTGACATCAATTGGGTATCAATTGACGACAATTGATGTCAATTGAGCTCAATTGACATCAATTGGGTATTAATTAATGTCAATCGAGTCCAATTAATATCAATTAGGTATCAATTAAGCCAAATTGATATCAATTGGGTGTCAATTGAGCCCAATTCACATCAATTGGGTGTAAATTGAACCTAATTGGACTCAATTAACATCAATTAGGTGTGAATTGATGTCAATTGACCCCACTTGGATGCAATTGATATCAATTTGGTGTCAATTGGACTCAATTGGCACCCAATTGATGTCAATTGAGTCCACTTGGATGTCAATTGATATCAATTGAGCCCAATTGATCAATTGACACCCAATTAGACTTAATTGATATCAATTTGACTCAATTGGGTATTAATTGATGTCAATTAAACTCAATTGGATGTTAATTGATGTTAATTGAGTCTCAATTGACATCAATTGGGTGCCAATTGAGTGCAATTGATGTCAATTAAGTCCAATTTGACTCAATTAACATCAATTGGGTGTCAATTAACTACGATTGATGTCAACTGAGCTGAATTGACATCAATTGGGTGTTAATTGATGTTAATTGAGTTTAATTGACATCAATTGGGTGTTAATTGATGTCACTTGAGTCCAATTAGATGTAATTAGACTCAATTGGGTTTGAATTAGACTCAATTGATATCAATTGGGCTGAGTTAATTGGGTGTCAATTGAGCCCAATTGACATCAATTGGGTGTGAATTGAACGTGATTGGACTCAATTGACATTAATTAGGTGTGAATTGATGTCAATTGAGCCCAATTGGATGCAATGGATATCAATTGGGTGTCACTTGGACTCAATTGGCACCCAATTGATGTCAATTGAGTCCAATTGGATGTCAATTGGTACCAATTGAGCCCAATTGATCAATTGACATCCAATTAGACTTAATTGATATCAATTTGACTCAATTAGGTATTAATTGATATCAATTAGACTTAATTGGGTGTTAATTGATATTAATTGAGTCTAATCGAACTCAATTGATATCAATTGGGTGTCAATTGAGTGCAATTAATATCAATTAAGCTCAATTCGGCTTAATTGGCATCAATTGGGTGTCAATTGACTACGATTGATGTCAATTGAGCTCAATTGACATCAATTGGGTGTTAATTGATGTCAATTGAGTCCAATTAATATCACTTGGATGTCAATTGAGCCCAATTGACATCAATTGGGTGTGAATTGAACCGGATTGGACTCAATTGATATCAATTAGGTGTGAATTGATGTCAATTAAGCCCAATTGGATGCAATTGATATCAATTGGGTGTCACTTGGACTCAATTGGCACCCAATTGATGTCAATTGAGTCCAATTAGATGTCAATTGATATCAATTGAGTCGAATTGATTAATTGACACCCAATTATACTTAATTGATATCAATTTGACTCAATTGGGTATTAGTTGATGTCAATTGGACTCAATTGGGTGTTAATTGATGTTAATTGAGGACTCAATTGACATCAATTGGGTACCAATTGAGTGCAATTGGTGTCAATTCGGCTCAATTGGCATCAATTGGATATCAATTGACTAGGATTGATGTCAATTGAGCTGATGTCAATTGAGCTCAATTGACATCAATTGGGTGTTAATCGATGTCAATTGAGTCCAATTAAGCCCAGTTGTGTCCAATTGGGTGTCAATTGATTGAATCCAATTAAGTCCAATTAAGCCCAATTGAGTCCAATGGGGTATCAATTGATGTCAATTGAGCCCAATCGATCAATTGACACCCAATTAGACTTAATTGATACTAATTGGACTCAATTGGATATTAATTGATGTCAATTAGACTCAATTGGAAGTATAATAAGATCTAATTGATGGTAATCGAGCTTAAGGTGATAAATTTAGAGATAACTTTTTCTGTACAAAGAATTTTAAACTTTTGACATCATAAATGAGTCCAGAAGGCCCAAAAATGGTAGGAATGACTGTGAACATGAATATATTTTGACCATTTTTTTTTGACTTTTTTTCCCGCCGGGAAAATGGATTTTCCCGGCGGGCCCACCGGGAAAACAAAAAGCCCGGCGGGCTTCGGCAGGTTACCAGGTCACTGGTAACCTGCTATTTTGAGAACATGTGAACATGTGAATAACATGTTCACAAGTGTTATTAACAAAAAAAATCTTGTGATCACGTGAATATAAAATCCCTGATTACAATGTTTTCTTCTTTTCAGAAAAAAATTAAAAAATATAAATAATAACAGCGAAGCTATGGCAAAATTTTTAGAAAATAATTTACATATCTCATTTTATGCAAAATGCTAAAAGAGGACTTTCTACCATATTCTAGGATTGGACATCCTATGCAAAAAGAATGATTTTCATCATATTCATGTGAAATAAATTTTCAGTATTTATGCATAAATATTTAATTAAAAGAAAAGAGAAATTTTAGATAAATTTATTTTATGCATAAGAAATTTTAAATGATAAAAGAGGAATTCCCATGACATTTGGAATTCAATCATTTAAATACAAAAAGAGAAATTTTTGGCATATTTAAAATAATGGATATTTTTATTTTATTTTAAAAAAAAGAGAAATTTTAAATAAATTTAGTTTATGCATAAGAAATTTTTAAATGATAAAAGAGGAATTCCCATGACATTTGGAATTCAATCATTTAAATACAAAAAGAGAATTTTTTTGCATATTTAAAATAATGAATATTTTTATTTTATTTTTTAAAAAAAGAAAATTTTTTGAATAAATTTATTTTAGGCATAAGAAATTTTTAAATGATAAAAGAGAAATTTCCATGACATTTGGAATTCAATTTTTTAAATACAAAAAGAAGAATTTTTAGCATATTTGAAATAATGGATATTTTTATTTAATTGTTTTTTAAAAAGAAAAATTTTAGATAAATATATTTTATGATAAAAGAGAAATTTCCATGACATTTGGAATTCAATCATTTAAATATAAAAAGAGGAATTTTAATCATATTCAAAAAAAGGATATTTGTATTTAATTAAAAGAAGATTATTTATGGTATTTTAAGTAGAGAAAGGTTTAAATTAAATTTTGGTGACAAAAGAGGAATTTTCACCATAATTCCACCTACAAAATTAGGGTTAATAATTAAATTAGTAGAAAGAATATTCTTAGATACTTTGTGGATAAATCACCAAATTGATATTTAACCAAAATTAGATTATTGGAAGAAGAGTATTTTTATAAAAATCCAATATTCTCATATAAAACCATTTCTTAATCTATTATAGTTAGGAAGGAATGAAATTCATAAAATTGGAATTTTCCTTACGGTTAGAAGTTCATTAGATTTTTATCTGAAGAAAATCCTTAGTAATCAAAGTTAGAAGTAAACCGAATAATTTTGATTAAACCACATCTGTGTGAGAGAGGCGGCCACAGTAAACTACTTACCCATCTCTTGAATCTGAAACAAGCAAAACCTCATGATGACCAATTCCAATTCTTGACATAAATAATCGACTATCGTTGAATTAGCATAGTTTTTCCTTAGCCAAAATCACCAAGAATCTAGTTGGAAATTCAGTTAAATGATGGGTAGATTACCCTGATGAGAGATCAATGATTCTTATTAAGAAAAATCTAGATTAAGGGAAAAGGGTTTTGTGGAACCAATCTCGAATCGAGAATTCTACTTACTTAGAACCTATGTTTTCTTTTAAAGGACTGTTTTACACCAGAATGCTAGAGGAAGCATTTGGTATGTGTTTAACTAAGGAGAGACTCTTGCAAACATTTGGCGAGGAGTCGTCAAGGGACATTGCTCATGGCAAAACCTGCCGAGGTCTTAACCAGCCTCAGTATGGTTAAAATGATGTGCTTCCGGTACGATGTGGGCGAGGACCAAGGAAGCGGTCCCTAAGTGAAGTGCTAGGACACCTAAGTAGGATCTTAGAGGGTTCTGAACAGGTGATGCACGGGCTCGTAGTTGCTAGGACACCCATGCGTACGTCAAGGAAGATATGGATGAACTGAAAAGAATTACTTTAATTTTGATATTGGATCTCGTTGGTTAACCAGCTAGTCTTCAACAGAGAGTCCGGATGATAATTTTTGTAAATCAACGGACTCAATATTTTGGAGAATTATGATCAGTAATACTATGATTTCATTGAAAGATTTTTTTAAAGACAGCCGAATCTGTTAAAATGGCAATTTCATATTGGGTGTGTAAGTGGTATGACTACCTTGAATTTTGCTTGAAGCGTCGGCTAGGGGGCTTGGGAACACTTTTCCTCGGCACTCGGGCAAAACATAACCAAATGTTTATAAAGGAATCCCACCAATACAATGGTTGGGCGGTTGGCTAACCCATGGACCGGTTGGGCTAGATTGGGAGATTCATGTGATATAAATAATTACGATTAAGTTACGTTAGTTAGATTAAGTCCTAGAAGACCCTTGTTCTGTGGGCTAGATTGGGGGATTCATGTGATATAAATAATTACGATTAAGTTACGTTAGTTAGATTAAGTCCTAGAAGACCCTTGTTCTGTGGGTGCCTCGCTATAAAGGAGGAAAAAAGCGGTGATTCTATGGACCAAGTGCAAGTCTCTTATTTGTTCTCACCATGTGACTTTTAGGTTCAGTCGGATCAGTTTGGTTAGTTAAGACTTTGATTCATTAGATCAATTCTCCTGTTAGATGATTTTCTTGATGGAATCGCCTGTGCTTTTTGGGTGAGGGAAGTTTTTTCAGGTTCAGTTTCAGAGGAACCACCGAGCTAGTCTCTTGTCCAGATATCCGTGGTGGGCGAGGCCGTGAGTGTGGATCCCTGCCTCGCGTGAGAGACTGATGTTGCTTCCACTGCCAGCGCCTTCAGAGGGGACATTACGGAGGGGACAGGGGTCTCATAATAAGGAAACTTTTACTAGTAGCCTAGGGCTACTAGTAAAAGTTTTACGGAGGGGACAGGGGTCTCATAATAAGGAAACTTTTACTAGTAGCCTAGGGGACATTACGGAGGGGACAGGGGTCTCATAATAAGGAAACTTTTACTATTAGCCTAGGGCTACTATCAATGAAATGAAAAAGTATGGGTACCAAAAACCAACACAAGACCTAATGTAGCATGTTTACTTACCTCTAAGAGAAAAAATGAGAGCCATAAACACAGGCAGACTCAGGTCCTAACTAAATCAGTTGTTGTCAAGGCAGTACCAAAATTGGTGTGGAAGAAGAAAACCACTCAAGCAAGTAAACAAAGGAGTGTAGCACCTCCAATGTCACCCACCCAAGAGATCAAGCTGAACCAAGTTAGATAAAGTGACTAACACACATAATAGAGTATATATAAGTGGTCCATAATGTGAACATGCTAAGTGGAGTGGGTAGGTGTGGACTAGTCAGTGTAGTCCCAACTGTAGAATCTCTGGCGAAGATATGTTGGTGCTACCAAACCCGCCAGTGATGTAAATGTTGAACGGTCATGGAGGCGTCTCGTGAGTGTCAGCTCATGTTGAGCTTAACATCTCAACACTCCCCCTCAAGTTCAACTCCAGCTCATGAACTCCAAGCATATCTCAAAATCTTTGAAGCTTCTCAGCTCCCAAGGCCTTCGTGAAGATGTTAGCGACTTGATTCTGTGTGATGACATAGGCCAAGTCGATGTCGCCTACCAAGACTATCTCCCTGATGAAGTGGTAATGTACCTCAATGTGTTTCATCCGCGCATGGAAAACTAGGTTCTTGGCCAACTATACACTACTAAGATTGTCACAATATATGACAACCTTTCTCTCCACATGTAACCCCAAATTAGCAAATAGCTTGTGTAACCAAGCTACCTCACATGCTGCCACTATAGCTCCTCTGTACTCTGCCTCTGTACTCGACAAGGCAATTGTGGGATGCTTCTTGCTTCTCCATGTCATAGTAGCACTCCCCAATGAAAACATAAATCCACTGGTAAATCTCCTCTCTAAGATGCTACCTGCCCAATCTGCATTTGTGTACCCATATAGCTCCAATGGTATACCTGTTACATAAAACAATGCATAATTAACAATGGCCCTTAAATACGGAACACTGTGAAGATGTGGTTTGCATGGAACCTACATAGACTAGCTCTCTAAGCCAACAGTGTAACTCAAATCTAGCTTGTTGATCATGACATAGATCAAACTCCCCACAATCTTCCTGTACATAGTGGGATCCTCCAACACATAACCTGCATTCGCACTAAGCTTGCCATTTTGATCTAATGGCACCGAGATCGACTTACAATCAGCCATCCCATACTTGGACAACATGTCCAATACATATTGTCTTTATGACAACCAAATACCATCAGGTGTGTGAATGACCTCAATTCCCAAAAAGTAGCGCAGATCTTCCAAATCCTTCATCTCAAACTTCCTTTTGAGAAGACTTTTCACATGCTCAATCTCATCCAAGTTGTCACCCCCAACAATAAGATCATCTACATATATGGTGATGATCACAATACCTGTTGGAATTAGGGTTGCAGGAATGCACACACAACTTCAAGAAGATGAGGAAGCTTGAGCACAACACAGTAGTATATTATGAGTGCCAAAAATGAAAGATAACAAGCCCTAGAAGATAATGGGCGTATATACAATGCACGGGGGAAAAAACCTCCTAGTGAGGGAAAAAGTGCCCCGGCGGTCCTAAGTGTGTTCACACACATCACTACTATAATATGGTAACAAATCCCCCCTGGAGTGATGCGGTGAACAAGAGCTAGCACTCATGTATAGGGAAGTGTCTAGCTATGTGGACGAATCCACAAAAGGGAGTAAGCCCAAAGCTTTGCGAAAAGCTTCGAACTTCTCACGAGGCAGAGCCTTTGTGAAAAGGTCTGCAAGGTTATCCTGTGTTGGCACATAAGCCAAACTGATCTCTCCTGCAGAGAGTCTCTCCCTGACATAATGGTAGTGCACCTCAATGTGCTTCGTACGAGCATGGAACACTGGGTTCCGCGCAACTGCCAATGCGCTCTGACTGTCAGTGAAGATGGTGGTGGCAGATGGCTGCCCAACACCCAAATCAGCCATAAGGCGTCTGAGCCACACACACTCAACCGTAGCTGTGAAAGCTGCCCTGTACTCAGCTTCACAACTAGAAGTGGCCACAGTAGGCTGCTTCTTGCTCAACCATGATATGCATGAGCTTCCAAGCATGAAGCAAAAACCACTCGTGGACACGCGTGTGTCATAACAACCAGCCCAGTCAGAATCTGAAAAAACATGTAAATCTGGCGGCAATGATCCCCCCTTGGGATAAAACAACCCAAGATGCCGAGTACCACTCAAATAGCGAAAGATACGCTTCACTGCCTGCCAATGCTTAATGCCTGGGCTATGCATAAATCTGCTCACCTGTGAGACTGCAAACTGAATGTCTGGCCTCGTAATGCATACATAAATGAGGCAACCAACAGCTGTCTGATAGAGTGTGACATCAAAGTGATCTCCAGCATCATGAAGACTCAACTTCAAACCTGTCTCCATTGGAGTAGCAATAGGCTTGCAGTCTTCAAGGCCAAATCTCCGCAACAATGTTTCAATATACTTTGTCTGACACAAAGCAATACCTCCATCACACTGCTTAAATTGTATCCCCAAATAATGATGCAAATGCCCCAAATCTGACATCTCAAAAGAGGCATTCAAATCAGCCTTAAAATCAGCAATATGACTCTCATTTGGTCCTGTGAGCAGCATGTCATCGACATAGAGAGCAATGATTAGATGTACACCATCCACACGTTTAACATACAAAGTGCTTTCTGTTGGACTATTCTGAAACCCATGTGCAGTCAAATATGCATGTATTTTTTCATACCAAGCTCGTGGAGCTTGCTTTAAACCATATAAAGCCTTTTTTAACCTGCACACTTTGTTTTCCTGCCCTCTTTGAACAAAACCACGAGGCTGCGATACATACACCTCCTCATGCAAATCTCCATTTAAGAACGCAGTCTTTATGTCCAGCTGATGTACATTCCAACCATTATGAGCTGCTAATGCACAGATGCTACGAACAGTGGTCATACGACATGTGGGAGCAAAAGTCTCATCAAAATCAATGCCCTTCTCTTGAGCATAACCTTTTGCAACAAGCCTAGCCTTATGGCGATCCACTGTGCCATCAGGCTTACGCTTCAATTTGTATACCCACTTAGTGCCAATGGCCTTCTTGCCAGGGGGCAAGTCACATAAAGACCATGTACTATTCTTCATAATAGCATCGTATTCTGCTTGCATAGCAGCCATCCAATTTTCTGAACTTTGTGCCTCATCAAAAGAAACAGGCTCACTTTCATCGCACATACTAGAAACAGCCAATGCATAACAATCTGACGCATAAGAGGCACCATGAGAGCCAGAACGAGTGCGACTAGACAAAGGGGCATCCAACTTGCTGTCACGCAAAGTCTGCACCAGCCATCTAGGCATGTTCCTAGAGCCCTCAATCTCTTGTCTCTCATCCTCAAGTGCATCATGCACATCTGCATCAGATATAGGCTGATCTGTGCCATCATTTAAAACCTGCATAGGCTGAAAAACTGCCTCATGAGGTATTGCACTTGACTGTGCACCACTGAAAAGAGGCAACAATGTATCATAGACATCACGTGAGCTGATATCTGTCTCCTTAGTACATGAAACCAAGGGCTGAACTGCATCTTCCACAAATACAACATCACGGCTAACCAAAATGCGCTTTGTCTGTGGATGATACAAACGATAGCCTTTGCTCTCAGCACTATATCCAACAAAAATACATTTGACAGCTTTGTCATCCAATTTTCTGCGATGTTGCACAGGCACTAATGCATATGCCAGGCAACCAAAAACACGTAAATGGCCAACAGATGGCTTGCGGCTATGCCAAGCCTCATATGGAGTGACAACCTGTAATGCTTTGGTGGGACACCTGTTTAGTACATAAGTGGCACACATGACAGCCTCAAGCCAAAAACCATGTGGTAGACTTTGACTCTTAACCATACATCTTGCCATTTCCATGAGAGACCTGTTTTTTCTCTCAGCCACACCATTTTGCTGTGGTGTATACGGCACTGTACATTGGTGTTTTATCCCACGCTCAGCCAGAAATGCATTAAATTCTGAAGACATATACTCCCCCCCTCGATCTGAACGGAGGGTGCCCATCTTACTTTCTGACACATTTTCAGCCATAACCAAAAACTGTTTGAAGCACAAAAACACTTCGGACTTTGCCTTCAAAGGATATACCCATGCATGCCTGGTAAAATCATCAATGAAAGTCACGAAGTAAAGGTAGTTTCCAAATGATGGAGTTTGCATGGGACCACAAACATCACTGTGAACAAGCTGCAATCTGCGTTCAGCTCTCACTGATCCATCTTTGGGAAAGGAAGCACGCTGCATTTTACCCAATATGCAGCCCTCACAAACATGCTTGACAGGTGCCTCAAGCTTAGGCAAAGAAGACACCATTTCAGATTTCTGCAGGCGCAGCAAACTTGCAAAATTCAGATGACCAAAACGTGCATGCCACAGTTTTGCATTTGAAATAGCCTGCGTATCCATAATAGCACATGCTGAATCCTCTACACATTTGCCATCCATATTGAGCTTATACAGCCCTCGACATAGTGAACCAGATGCTACAATGATGTCACCACAAGAGAGATCATGAACAGTACATCTGTCATCCACAAATTTTACAACCAAACCTGTTTTGGCAAATGCGGAGACTGACAGCAGATTCTTTTTGATCCCTGGCACATACAATGCATCAAAAAGTGTAAAGGTGTTGCCATTTGCAACATTCAGCACAATCTGTCCAACTCCTTCAACGGGATAAGAGGAGTTATTGGCACAAGTGACAGTATTCCCTGTGGGAGCAGACTCAAGGAAAGTGAATAAACTGCGCTGCGAGGTGATATGCTTAGTGGCACCACTGTCAAAGTACCATACATCTGAATCTACTGCAGACATACATGTGTCATGCAAAGATGGGTCATAACTGCACTGCGCATTGAATGCCCATTCTGTATCTAGCACAACATTAGCAGATTCATTGTTAGAAGGAGAGGCATCTGCAACAGCCATACCAGCCTCTTTCTTCTTAGCCTCTTTCGCAGCCAGCTTAGGACACGCTTTGATGACATGATCATTTCCCTTACAGTACTTGCAAAATGTCTTCTGTTTGTCACCCTTCTTCTCATCTTTGTCTTCCTTCTTTGGTTGCGCAGCATTTGCAGATTTCTGCTTACTAGAAGAAAAGCCAGCTTTACCTTTCCCGCTTCTCTGACTAGCAACGAAAGCTTGATCTGCGACACGCATAATATTCCTGTTTTGCCTTGACTGGTCTTCTTGCAGCAAAACAGAAACTAACTCCTCAAATGATAAGGCATTGGGATTGCCTTTCATCATCAAGCGAAGAGTGGAAGCAAAACCCTGATAAGAATCTGGTAGACCATTCAAAACAGTCTGCACAAGTGAACTGTCTGACAGGATTTCATCTGCAGAAATGAGCTGCTCTTTGAAATCCTTGATCTTTGTCAAAAAGCTATCCATAGAATCACCTTCGTTCATATGCTCACTCTCCAACTGTTTTCGGAGATAAGCAACACGAGCCTCATTTCTTGCCTGATACAATGTGGCAAGTACATCCCAAGCATCCTTAGAAGTCCTGCAGGAGCGAATATGTGGGATAATGGTACGTTTGACAGACAGCGCAATCAAGGCATGAGCCTGCGCATCTCTACCATCCCAACGAATCTGCTCTGCTGAAAGTGGTGGTTCTCGAACAGCTGCTACAGCACTTGTGCCTGCACCATCATCAACAGTACCTGTTTCTGATGTGTTTGCAGCATTCCCAGCCACAGTAGGACGTGCATCAATACCCTGCACAATGTTCCATAACCCCTTTGCTACCAATACATGTCGCATCATATATGCCCACAATGGATAGTTGGTGCCATCCAACTTATCCTCAGCAGCCAACATGCGGAATACATCATTGTTGTCAGCCATGGCCAATGACTGTACTACTAGATGTAAATGCTGTCTGTAAGAGGTAAACCTGTATAAAATCGACCTGTGCTATGTAGCACAGCCCAAAACAGACGAATGGGCACCTGACCTGAAGATTTTAATCTTGACAGAAAATCTGCACAGTAGGACGATTTTGCCTGCGCAGTACTTGGAATGCAAAAACGGAGGGCGAAATGACTTCAGATCAAAATTCTGAAACGAACAAGCCCTATGTTTTTTCCACGGCATATACTAACCTGCAGACGCTCGTGAAACCTCGTCGCAATCGGAGGAGATGAAGCGCCAGTGCCGGTGATGCTGCCCGGGAGGAGGAAGCCTGCTCTGATACCAATTGTTGGAATTAGGGTTGCAGGAATGCACACACAACTTCAAGAAGATGAGGAAGCTTGAGCACAACACAGTAGTATATTATGAGTGCCAAAAATGAAAGATAACAAGCCCTAGAAGATAATGGGCGTATATACAATGCACGGGGGAAAAAACCTCCTAGTGAGGGAAAAAGTGCCCCGGCGGTCCTAAGTGTGTTCACACACATCACTACTATAATATGGTAACAATACCCTTATCACTCCTGTGCACATACAAAGAGTGATCTGCATGTACCATATGAAAACCAATAGTGACAAGACGCTCAACAATCTCGTCATGCCATGCTCGTGAAGCTTGCTTTAGTCCATACAAAGCCTTACGAAACTTACATACATACTCTGGGTGACATGTATCCTCAAAACCAGGTGGCTAATCCATATACACTTCTTCTTTGTTGCAAGTCGCCATGCAAGAACACATTTTTTACATCCATTTGTTGATGTAAAAAAGGGGCCTTTAGTTGTAGCCACTGCAATCACAACTCTCATAGTTACCATCTTTGCAACCAAGGCAAATGTCTCCTCATAATCGATCCCATGTGTCTGCTCATATCCTTTGGCTACCAATCTAGCCTTGTACCTACTTATGCTACTATCATTGTTATGTTTCACCTTATACACCCTTACAACTAATAGCTTTCTTTCCTTCAAGCATTGGCACCAAATCCCAAGTCTCGTTTCCATACAATGCATCCATCTCCTCATCCATAGCTTTCTCCCAGCACACATTTCCAATAGCCTCATCAAAACATGTGGGTTCTATAACTTGCACAACTTTTTCCATATAAGCATAGTGATGTCCCACATAACCATCATAAGTCAACCTCTGCACAAGGTTTTTGACTCTTCCAAATCTTCGTAACTTTGCATTCATGGCTTCCATAGCCTTCGAGTCACACCAAGTGTCCTCATTGTTGAAATCCCAAGTTCCTAATCAAGGCTCATCTCCGAGCCACTAAAATCTCTATCAACAAGAGAATGCCCTACAAAAATATCAGGAATACCAAGGGGCTCAACCACTTTCTCTTTGTCTTTATGTGATGTACCACAACAACATTTCTAGGACTAGTATTATAACATAGCCTACCACTCCATGATGGTCTATCAACAGAACCGTTGGATAAGGACTCTCCTGGTTCACTCAACAACTGTGATTGCTAACTTGCATTCTGTGTTACCACGTTTCCACTTACATTAGTCCCAACAACATCTTTTTCAACAGCATACCAGCTACTCATCTCATCAAATACAACATCCCTGCTTCTCAAGGGAATACCCAATAATACCCATCTCATCTCATCAAATACAACATCCCTGCTTCTCAAGGGAATACCCAATAAAACACACATTTTTTTGCCTTTGGATCCAGTTTGGTATGCAACTCATCTGTAAGATTCCTCCTCAGCCTGAATAATGAATGAGCTTTTACCTCAATCCCCTGTAATCATTCCCTATTTCAGAATACAAGAAAATATTATTTTTTCTTGTTTTTGCCTAGAGAGAAGAAAAATTCTAGAGAGAGACAATTCAATATTGAGATATTTTTGGATATCAAAATTCTCCTAATATCTAAAATATATTTCCCTGAAACGGAAGTTCAAAATAAATTCTCTAATGTGCATTAGGAATCAATTAAAAATGATATATGGGACCTTAGCCTGAGGGTCTAGATTTTCAGAAATTTTTGGATTATGGTCCAATTAAGGTTCCTATTGGCCAATAGGAGTAATCCAAGTGTTGGGATGAGATAAATCCAAAGAATAAAAGAAAATACCCAAAAATGAGTAAATGCTCACATAAGATGAAGAGTTGACTAAGTACAAGGTTTAAAAATTAAGAGATATTACTAAAAAATGAGATATTTTAAAAAAATGATAAATTTTTGACACCTTGGTAAGGAGAGGGGGACCTTTAAGGTAGGCGCCTCTTTCACATGTGTGGAAGGGTTATTTAATTCAAAAATTTGTGATATTTTTATCTCTCCTCTCTCCTGGATCAAAAGGGGAGCCAAACTAGTCCAAATCTTGTCCAAATTGAGTCAAACTAAAGCTAGTGAATTCTAGAACCGAGTTGGACTGAGTTAGTGGCCTCCCTCACCTATAAATAGACCCTCATTCTTTTGTATTCTCATTTGTGAGCTATACCGTGTGAGTATTACATTAAAATAATCATATTTTCTTTTTTCCCTTAATTTTTCTCTACTTTTGGGGAGCTTGGAGCTTCTCTATCTCTTCAACAACTCTTGGAGCTCTCTTCTCCACTTGCTAAACCAATTGATTATTTGGGGGCTTCACTTTTAGAAAAAGAAACAAGCTAATCCTTGAGGTAAGAATGAATTTTATGGTTTTTTGTTAATTTTCTCAAATGACTTCTCTTCTCAACCCCTCTCAAGCTTGAGAAGTTTTCTAAATGGTTGTTTTAAATTCAAATCAACCTTTTCCTAAGAATCTTAATGACTTCTCTTCTCAACCCCTCTCAAGCTTAAGAAGTTTTCTAAATGGTTGTTTTAAATTCAAATCAAGCTTTCTAAATGGTTGTTTCAAATCAAGCTTTCCCTAAGAATCTTAATGTGTAATAAAGAAAAAGTTATTTATGCTTATTTAGAATACTTTCTTATGTATATCTCTCTCTCCAAATAAAAATATTCGTTATTTCGAATATGCTAAAATTTTGTCTTTTTGCATTTAAATGATTGAATTCCAAATGTCATAGAAATTCCTCTTTTACCATTTAAAAATTTCTTATGCATAAAATAAATTTATCAAAAATTTCTCTTTTTCTTAATAAGTTAATTATGCATAAATACAAAAAAAGTATTCTTTCTTAAATATGATCCAAATCATTCTTTTTGTTTTAAATTTCTAAACCTACAATATGGTAGGAGTTCCTCTTTTAGTATTATGCATAAAAATAAGATATGTATTTTTTCAAAAAAATTTACCATAGCTTCGCTCTGCTATTACTGATAATTTTTAATTTTCTTAAAAGAATAAAACATTTTAATGAAAATCTGATAGAAGATCTATTTTTAAGCTTAAATCTAAACTATGAATTTAAATCATAATTTTAACCATAATCAAAAACTTATTTATGATTCTCTCTCTAGATTAAGCTAATTTCATTATTCCTCTTTTCCCAAATTGATAAGATAGTCTATTTCTCATTTAGAATCAATCAAAGTAGTTTTTAATTACTTATAAATAATCTAAAAAAATTAACCATTATTTTGTTAACATAAAATCATAAAAATACCATTTTCTTAATCTCTAGCTTAACAAGTCTAGAGTTTGGTTTTGAAATAAGAAATTATTAATGAGAAGCATTCTTTTAGTCATTGTATGTATAAAAAAATTTAAATGATAAAAGAGGAATTCCCATGACATTCAGAATTCAATCATTTAAATGCAAAAAGAGAAATTTTAAGTATATTCAAAAAAGTGGATATTTGTATTTAATGAAAAGAAGAAATTTTATGGCATTTTCATTAGAGAAAGGGTTAAATTAAATATTGGTGACAAAAGAGAAATTTTTATTATAATTCCACCTAGAAAATTAGGGTTGATAATTAAATTGTTAGAAAGAATATTCTTAGATATTTTATGTGGATAAATCACCAAATTGATATTTACCCAAAATTAGATTAATGGAAGGAGAGTATTTTTATAAAAACTCGATATTCTTATATAGAACCATTTCTTAACTTATTATTGTTAGGAAATAATGCAATTCATAAAGTTAGAATTTTCCTTACAGTCATAATGTTTATCTGAAGAAAATTCTTAGGAATCAAAGTTAGAAGTAAACTGAATAATTTTGGTTAAACCATGACTGTGAGAATGGTAGCCAATAAACTACTTGCCCATCTCTCGAATCTCAATCAAGCAAAAACCTCGTGACCAATTCCAATTCTTGACACAAAGAATGGACTACCGTTGAGTTAGCGTAGTTTTTCCTTAACCGAAATCACCAAGAACCTAGTTGAAAATTCAGTCCAATGATGGGTAGATTATCCTGATGAGAGATCAATGATTCTTATTAAGAAAAATCTGGATTAAGGGAAAAGGGTTTTTGTGGAACCAATCTCGAACCGTAAATTCTACTTGCATAAAACCTCTGTTTTCTTTTAAAGGACTGTTTTACGCTAGAATGCTGGAGGAAGCATTTGGTATATGTGTTTAACTAAGAAGAGATTCGTTGTAATAGCTGGCCGAGAGTCGTCAAGGGATGACACTCGTGCGACAAAGTCTGTCGAGGTCTTGACCATCCTCAGTATAGTTAAAATGGTGCGCTTCCAATATACGTTGGGGTGGACCGACGAAGCGGTCCCTGAGTGAAATGCTAGGACCGGGTTCTGACCAGTTGATGCACGGGCTCGCAGTTGCTATGACACCCATGCGTACGTCGAGGAAGATATGGATGAACTGAAAAGAATTACTTTTGTGAACTAAATTTTGATATTGGACCTTGTTGGTTGACCAGTTGGTCTTCAACGGAGAGTCCGGATGATAATTTTTATAAATCAATGGACTCAATATTTTGGAGGATTATGATCAGTAATACTATGATTTCATTGAAAGATTGTTTTAAAGATAGCCGAATCTGTTAAAATGGCAATTTCATATTGGGTGTGTAAGTGGTATGACTACCTTGAATTTTTTCTTGAGGCGTTGGCTAGGGGGCCTAGGAACTCTTTTCCTCGATACCCGGGCTAAACATTACCAAATTTTTATAAAAGAATCCCACCAATACAATGGTTGGGCAGTTGGCTTGGGCGGTTGGCTAACCCATAGGTTGGATCAGGGGATTTCTATGATACAAATAGTTACAATGAAGTTACATTAGTTAGATTAAGTCCTAGGAAGACCCTTGTTCTGTGGGAGGAAATTAGCGGATATGCCTCGCTAAAGGAGGAAAAAAGTGGTGATTCTATGGACCAAGTGCAAGTCTCTTCCTTGATCTGATCATGTGACTTTCGAGTTTGGTCGGATCAGTTTAGCTAGTTAAGACTTTGACTCGTTAGGTCAATGCTCCCATTAGATGATTTTCCTGGTGGAATTGCCCGTGCCTTCCAGGCGAGGGAAGTTTTTCCAGGTTGGAGGAACCGTCAAGCTAGTCTCTTGTCTGGATATCCGTGGGGGCGAGGCCTCGAGTGTGGATCCCTACCCCGCGCGAGAGGCTGATGCTGCTTCCGTCGCCAGCGCCCTCGGAGGGGGCATCTCGGAGGGGGCGAGGATCTCACAGCTAGAATCAAAGCGTTGTGTAAAGCTAATAAGAAAAAATTAATTCTTATCTGAGAAAATTTAAAAAAATATTAGAAAGAGCATTTATGTATTGTATTTTTATTCCTTAAGCTTCATTAATGAAGATTTTTAATCAAAGAATTTGGTTTTATAGATGGAAGTTCCATGCTTATCCGGTATTCCCAATCTCACCTTTGAGCATATCGTCTCTTCCGCTACGACTTGAACGAGCCGAGCCAGACTCGCAAGCCATTTTGAGGATTTATATTTCCCAGATCCAGCGGAGAGACGGCAGCACAAGTGGCACGCGCAGGGTAATATGTCCATGCCTCCTGCAATCAATGCATGATGCTGAGGGAGAATATCTCATTGGCCATGGTCCTATTGAGGTCAAAAGTGATTCATGGTGTTATTTTGTATCACCCCACACCTCGAGACTTCGGACTTTCTTGCCATATCTATAGACTTCTTAGATGTTTTATCCCAAGTAGTAAGATAGTAGCTCCTTTGGTAGTGAGGGAAAGTATCATCGTCTTATGCATTTCCCGATGAGGAGGTTTTGACTTTCTAGAGCTGAGATGCTCTATGTACATATTGCAACCTTTATATAAATAAAGAAATGTTTTGTGAAAAATTCCCTGTTATATAAGTGATTGTTTATTATATGATGAGCTGAAGAAGCAAGATCTATTACTTCAACATATGTCATGAGATCCAATAAGATCGTTTATCTTGTTCAAGAAATTATTTTTCGAACCTCTTAAGTCTTAGGATCTTGTTGACGAAATCAAAATAAAAATTTAATAATGTATCATTTTTGGCAGAATCATAAGGTGAGTGAACCGTGGGGCCGACAGCCAGATCCTCTCACTGATGAGGGAAGAGCTTGACCCCAACGTTCGCAAGGCTCTTCACAGCACTCAGCAAGGACCCTCAAGGGTGAAGGGGAGAACTTGAGCGAGGCTGTGGAGAAGTGGGTTAAAGCCATGGAGGAAAATTTTGATGTCATCAGATATAACGAGAGGAGCAAAATGGCTCTCGCTAGGCTGAAGAAAGTGGAAACAGCCATGGTGGCATGGAGAAACCATTGCGACACCAACCATCTGGATAGGAATACCTAATCCTGGAACGATCTCAAAGCTTTTCTAATGCATACAAATCATTTATGATGAAAATCACTCTTTTAATATAAAAGAATTTCTTTTATGCATCTAATTTATGCATAAATCATTTATGATGAAAATCACACTTTTATGATTTTCATTTATGATGAAAATCACACTTTTAATATAAAAAAATATATCTTTTATGCATACAAATCATTTATGATGAAAATCACTCTTTGAATATAAAAGAATTTCTTTTATGCATCTTATTTATGCATAAATCATTTATGATGAAACACTTTTAATATACAGAAAAATATCTTTTATGCATACAAATCATTTATAATGAAAATCACTCTTTTTATATAAAAGAATTTCTTTTATGCATCTAATTTATGCATAAATCATTTATGATGAAAATCACACTTTTAATTTTAAAAAATAGCTTTTATGCATATGTTTATGCATACAAATCATTTATGATGAAAATCACTCTTTTAATATAAAAGAATTTCTTTTATGCATCTAATTTATGCATAAATCATTTATGATGAAAATCACACTTTTAATATAAAAATTTATCTTTTATGCATATGTTTATGCATACAAATCATTTATGATAAAAATCACTCTTTTAATATAAAAGAATTTCTTTTATGCATCTAATTTATGCATAAAGATCATTTATGATGAAAATCACTCTTTTGAATTAAAAATAAAATTCTTTATGCATCTTTCTATGCATAAAATAAAAATTGATGGAAATAACATTTTTGGATTAATTTAAATTCTTTATGCATCTATCCATGCATAAATCCAATTTAGTAGGGATTACACTAGTAAAACTTATTTTTACACAATTTTAGAAAATTTTGCCATAACCTCCTTTGTGTGGCTGACCATTTTTCAATTTTTAACTTTCTAATATCAACTAGAATTTCACCAATAGTATTTAATTCATTCTAATGTAAGTAATTTCTACTTATTTAAGAGAAACATTATGAAAAACTTGATTTTATCTATTAATCATTCATCTAGGATAAAGAATGGTTGGATTTACTAAAGAAGAGAGGGGAATGCCTTTTTTTAATGAGGCATAACATCATTTTCATTTTAGAGAAGACAAAAATCATAAAAACCATTAAAATTAAGTATAAATGGGAATTTATGTATTTCCTTACTACCATTCATCAATTAACTTCAATAGCATTAAAAAGTCATTCCAATTAAGCTTCTCAAGCTTGAGAGGGATTGAGAAGAGAGAAACATTGAGAAATTATGGAAAAAGATCAAAATTCACACTTTACCTTACAAATTGCTAGATTCTTTGATCATGGTAGAGGCCCCCAACCAATGGTGTGTTGATAAAGCCACCAATGGAGATTGAAGAAGGAGGGAAGCTCCAATTTCTTCAATTTGGAGAGAATTTTAGAGAATAGTAAAAATTATCATTATTTCAGCATAATTCTAGCATAGTATAATTCTCCTATTTTTTACAAAGGACTTAGGTTCTATTTATAGGAGAGGGAGGCTCTAGCCAAGACCAACTGATTTCTAGAATTTTTCAAATTCAATTTGGTTGAATTTGGACTAGATTTGGACCTAGTTTGGTTCCTTTTTTATTCGGTTTTGATTCGGTTTGATCCAAGAGAGAGGAGAGATAAAAATATCACATTATTTTTTATTTTAAAACTCATTCAAGCATGTGAAGTAGGCGTCTCCTTGAAGGGACTCCCCTTCCTTACACATGTGTCAAAATAGAATCATTGTACCCAAAATATCTCATTTTTTTAGTAATACTCATAGTTTTTTACTAATAAACCTTGTACATAGTCAACTCTTCATCTTATGTGGGCATTTACTCATTTTTGGTTATTTTATATTATAAATTAGATTTATCTCCTCCCCACACATGGATTGATCCTATTGGCCCATAGGAACCTTAATTTAAAATTTTTCAAAAATCTGGACCCCTAAGATAAGGCCTCTTGAGTAGATTATACTTGATTTCTAATGCACCTTCTGAAAATCTTTTTGAACTTCTATTTTGGGAAAACTTATTTTAATAAGAAGAGATATTTTTCCATCCAAAAATATTTAAAAATTGAGTTACCACTCTCTAGAAGATTTTCTTTCTCTAGGCCAAAACTGGTAGAAACAAGATCTTTTATATTTCTGAAGAGGGATTTGACTACAGGAGAAGATACTGGACAACCTAGGAGGCTGGGGAGGAATCTTATCCCCACTGAAAAAATGCGAGATGCAAGATATCCTCATCTCGCAAAACTAGAGGAGAATTATTTTCTTAAGATCCAACTGATTATGGGTTCCTTATATTTTGGTGAACCCAAACAGAATCCTGGGATAAAGATCCCTTATATAAAACTCATTATTAAATAACAATTCACTTAGATCATAACATTCAATTCCTTATCACAATAATGGTCCATTAGACCAAAATTTCTATCTGAGTCCTTCATGGAAATTTTTCATTTATGGAGATTTTTAATTTGTCCTCCTTTAACTTGATCCACTGGGTCAAGTGTTAACAACAGCAATCTGCCAGCACAATCCACTAATCTCATAGTGATTTGCTGGAGTCATTAACGTCATTCTAACTATGAACATTATCACAGGGACTCGTTCCATTCATCCTCATTGAGGTTTTGTTTAGTTATTACAATTCAGCCAAAATTCAGAAATCTTCATTTTTCAATCAGAATCCAAATCAACTCATCATTTCAATCAGAATTTAAAATCATATCAACCACATTCGAATTATATATGAGTAGTCATGGTTCTTGGAACTATCATGTCTAGGCCTCAAGCAAGTCAGGGATTTCATACAATTGCGGTACTTCCATTTGAAGACCCAATTACTAATTTACGAATTTCAGTTTGAGTATCAAATTGTATGAATTTTATCACACAATTACAACCTTTTTGTGCTTCTTTATAAGTTTTTGACATATTTGGCTTCTCGATTGATCCTCATTAGCCAATTAGCTCTGATACCAACTGTAAGATCCCGGTCCCCACTACGTAATGGATTCTGGGTGCTAGCAGAAGTAGCACATCTTGTGCGAGGTAGGGTCCTACACTCAGGGCCTCGCCCATGGATATCCGGACAGGTGATTAATTCCTCAGTTCTTCCAAAACCGATCTTAGAAAAACTTCCCTTGCCTGAAAAGCACAAGCGATTCCTCCAGGATAAAAATTTTACTCTAACGTAATCAGGGTCATTACTAACCAAACTAATCCAACCAAACCTAAAGTCACTTGGTCAGATCAAGGAAGAAACTTGCACTTGGATCATAGAGATCAATGCTTTTTTCCCCATCAAGAGGCACAGCCGTTGATTCCTATCCATAGAACAATTACTATCCGGGATTTACTTCAACTAACGTAATATAACAGAAAGGAGTCTCATTTTACGGATCCATCAGTCCAGCCTACAGTCCCATGGGTTAGCCAACCGCCCAACCACTATAGTGATGGGATCCAACTTAGAATTTGGTTAGGTTTTGTCCCGAGTACAAGGGAAAAGAGTTCCCAGGCCCCCTAACCAGAAGTTCATGCAGACATAAAACTAGTCACACCACTTACACACCCAATATGAAATTGCCTTTTTCTCAGCATCAGCTAACTTTGAAATAATCCTTTAATGAAACCATTATGTCACTGATCACAATCCTCAAAATCTCTGGTTGAATCCATATTTCCAATCATTAATTCATTGGTGTACTTATGGCATCATTGGCAACCAGAACGCTCACCACCTGTTCAGTCAGGGGCCTTTTCGATAGTTCCTAGCTCATAGTAACCTGTAATTTTGCAACTTGAGAGGGGTTGAGAAGAGAGAAACATTGAGAAATTATGGAAAAAGATCAAAATTCACACTTTACCTTACAAATCGCTTGATTCTTTGATCACAGTAGAGGCCCCCAACCAATCAATTGGTTTGGTGTGTTGATGGAGCCACCAATGGAGATTAAAGAAGGAGGGAAGCTCCAATTTCTTGAATTTGGAGAGAATTTTAGAGAATAGTAAAAATTATCATTATTTTAGCATAATTCTGGCATAGTATAATTCTCCTATTTTTTTACAAAGGACTTAGGTTCTATTTATAGAAGAGGGAGGCTCTAGCTAAGACCAACTGATTCCAAATTCAGTTTGGTTGAATTTGGACTAGATTTGGACCTAGTTTGGTTCCTTTTTTATTCGGTTTTGATTCAAGAGAGAGGAGAGATAAAAATATCACATTATTTTTGAGTTTAAAACTCATTCAAGCATGTGAAGTAGACACCTCATTGAAGGGACTCCCCTTCCTTACACATGTGTCAAAATAGAATCATTATACCCAAAATATCTCATTTTTTTAGTAATACTCATAGTTTTTTACTAATAAACCTTGTACATAGTCAACTCTTCATCTTATGTGGGCATTTACTCATTTTTGGTTATTTTCTATTACAAATTGGATTTATCTCCTCCCCACACATGGATTGATCCTCTAGGCCCATAGGAACCTTAATTTAAATTTTTTCAAAAATCTGGACCCCTAGGATAAGGCCTCTTGAGCAGATTATACTTGATTTGTAATGCACCTTCTGAAAATCTTTTTGAACTTCTATTTCGGGGGAACTTATTTTAATAAGAAGAGATATTTTTCCATCCAAAAATATTTAAAAATTGAGTTACCACTCTCTAGAAGATTTTCTTTCTCTAAGCCAAAACGAGTAGAAACAAGATCTTTTATATTTCTGAAGAGGGATTTGACTACAGGGGAAGATACTAGACATCCTCAGAGGCTGGGGAGGAATCTTACAACCTGCTTCTCTAGTGTTACATCATATATGGTTGCAGTAGGAGTCCTGTTCATTCACTTCATGCCCACTCTGTTGCCTTTTGCAACCAACCTACACTTAGCCATCAGGGTTAAACTGGACCTGCAAACCCTGTTCAATCATTTGGCCAACAAAAATCAGATTCTTTGTAATGTTTGGAACATGAAGTACATCTGCAAGATACTTCACCTTACCATCTTACATAGACAATGGCACATCTCCAACATGGGCAATCGGATGAGCAGTGTCATTCCCTATTTCAACAAAACTTGGTCTTTCAAGACTCTTCATTTCCTTGAACCACTCACCATAACTTGTCATGTGGTTTGAAGCACCTGAATGAACATACCATACATCATCCTTACATACTGCTACATCATTTCTAGACATAGCATTAAGCACATGTTGCATAACAAACAACCTCTCATTATTCTCATTATTTCTACTAGAGGATGCATAGTTGTTTTGCTGCACTTTTCCATTTCGCATGTCACTCTGCTTCTTATAGTAGCAATCTACTAGCACATGTCTAGGCTTACCACAGTAAAAACAACCTCGTGTAACATTATGCTGCCTGTGCTAATTACCATGATCTCTTTGACTCCCCCTGCCTCTAAACTAGCCTCTTCCACCTCTGTGTTGTTGTTGCAACTCCCCCTGCCTCTAAACTAGCCTCTTCCACCTCTGTGTTGTTGTTGCAAATCCTGGGACTGTTGCTCCTATTGACCATAATTTTGATTACCTGTTTAGCCACCACCTTGGCCACGTCCGACCTCTCCTCTACACCTGAACTTGTGTAGAAGGCCTGCTACTCTGAACTGTTTTGTTTTTGCGAAGACTGTTGATCTTTATGCAATTCTTCTCTTCAACAATCAGCATTGACACCACATATGTGAAGTTGGGAATGTTCTCCCGAGTTTGAATAGACGTCTTAAATGCCTTGTATTGTGGCCCGAGACCACGTAGACACACTTCCACCTTATTATCATCATAAACAAAAACACCAATAGATGCAAGGGATTCCACAATGCCCTTGATCTTCAAGGCATAATCATTCACATACATATTTTTCTTCTCCACAGTATGAAGCTCATTCTTCAATTAAATTTTTCGTGCCTTGGTATTAGTTTTATGCAACTTCACCAAGGTATCCCATGCCTCCTTAGGTGACTTGGCATCCTATATATGCCCAATAATGGTGTCTTCTATACTAATAAAAAGCCAATACATGAATTTCCTTACTCCTTGATTCCAATCCTTGAATTCGTTTACATCTACAGCAGTTGGATTAATCTCTGGTATCTCTGGTGCCTCCTCCTGTTCACCTTCAATGTAGTCCCAGTAGCCTTTTCCCATCAGGAAATTTGTCAATCTAGACATCTAAGCATGGAAGTTGTTCTTGTCAAGCTTCTCTACAACAATCTGGTTTATTCCATCATTCGACATCTTGTCTGTAAGTAACATAAATTTACCAAAAACAACACTCTTGTTTGACTTGCACAAACTGTTGTATTCTCTGCCATGAGGGGAAATTTGGGCTCATTTTTGGGCCCTTTAACGGATTTTTTGCCATCTTTGCCTTGAAAATAAGGGCCGATGTTAAAACCCCATCATATGGCGTATCATTAGAAAGATCATGAAAAGTAGATCTTATAATTTCAAACTCCAAAACATTTGGAGTTGCTAAGCTCAAGATATACCATTTTTCTCAAAATCAAGTTTAAAGGCTATAGTATAGTCCACATCATCACTTTTGAACCTACTTTTTGTACATCTTCCATGGGTTATGTCCAAACCCCATCATGTTAGGGTAAAGGGGCCAGTAAAGGGGCGCCTGCCACCAGTAGGGCCAGTAAAGGGGCGCCCGCTACACCAATAGGGCCAGTAAAGGAGCGCCCGCCAGTAGGGCCACATAAATTTAAGGCCTCAGTTTTACCCCTTTTAAATTAAAAAAACCAGCGATAAATTAAGCTGTCACCAATGAAGTGGCAGGCATGCCCAGCACAATAGGCACCTGCCCACTCGCCTACACCTACCCTGTTTCTGGTACAGTAGTTCCTGCCTGCCCCCTATGCATGCTGTGCTATTGGTACAACAATTCCTTCTTATACATACATCACCTAAAGCCTTCATAACCTGCAAACAAATACCAAAAGGACAAAATAAAGCTCAGCACTAATCACATAATCTAAATCTCATTCACGTACAAGAGACTTCATTTACATTCAACATGAAAGATACACATAAATTTTTGGATCCAAATTATTCGAGATCATTTTATCCTTTAAAAAAACAGTTTTCAACATTCAGCGTCATTTTTCATAAATCAACATGGGCAATTAAGAAAAGTTTGGCACTCAAAAGGAAAATACAAATTGGATGCACAAAATGGTGCTAAAGGATGGATGTCGTTGAGCCTTGAAAATCAACGGCCCAATCTATCCTATGTTAAACCCACCAATCACTTGCTTACCACCTACCCACCTACCTATAAAATGGTTTGAAATTCTTATCTGCTGCTTACATTAGCCCATCTACGTAGCCCATTCAAGCAGCCAACTTAACTTTAGTGTGATGCAATCTCGGGGGGGTCACTCACAAAAAAATGTGAATATCACGTGCGTTCAACAGAAGCATAATTTTAATTTATGAAACTTACAGAAATATATTTACATAAGGGTATGATTTAAAATTTTTTCAAAAAAATTTACAGATTCATAAAGAAAAGGGGATATTATATTGATTAAAAAATTCACAAATAAGGGATTTAAAATATAGGCCTTGAACGCACATGATAGGGATATTTTACATATAGTGACCCCCCCGCGGATGCAATACAATAAGCTAATGCTTTTCTATGTCACCTCTCTCCCATTTCTTTACCATTGCCCTTTAGCACATCATGCTCTCAGATGATGCACTGTGGGAGTGCAAGAAGTGTCTGATATACAAAGGCACCCAGTAGTTCAAGAAATCCTTTGCTGCTCAGTGTTGTTGGATCGTAGAGGGAAGAGGGTATGCCATTGTGGGGGTATTCATGTAAAGCCATCTATGCTTTGTAGTGCCAAAGTAAACCAAGTTCAATGAACAAAGCCTTGCCATAGCCTGCAGAGATCGAGAATACCATCAACAATGTGGCTATAAAGAGTCCAAAGACTCCTACAACAACAAATGCTCCTATGTGGTGAGAAAACAAAAGTTCTCCTTCAAGGAATACACCCATCTCTTGGAATGACTCATTAATCACTATTGTTTAATGAAAGGTAACAGTCACATAAACATTGATGGCTCTACATGCAAATATGTTCTCTTTCCTAATATGATTCGAGTCCATTAACACATTTTTCTTGTTTTAGGTCTATGAACATGACAACTAGAAGCCATAGGAGTGTCCTCAAGGGTCCACAAACAAGGTCCTTGAAATTAGCCAGCAGGTGCATAGCACCACTACCTAGAAGAGGCCCATCTTTGGAGGTGAATGAAGCTTCAACTTCCCACTCCAATATCACCAATATCACCACAATAGGACCCACTTCTCAAGCCAATGAAGCTGAACCTCCCTCACCAATGCCAATTGCAATTACAACTCCAGGCCAGCCACACCAATTCCTAAGAAGAGAGCTAAGCATTCGTGGATTGAAGAAGACATGGTAAGAGCAATGGAGGCACATCATCCTGGAATGTCAATGCGTACATGTACACGTAGGTGGGGCATGAGCTAGTCTACACTTTTAGCATGGTTGGAAGGGAGGACTAACAAAAAGCGGAAGGGGCCTGCCATTGTCCTCACCCTTGAAGAGGAGACAACTATTGTGGAATGGTGCTTTGGCATGCAAGAGTGTGGAAGGGGGATAACAGGCTATGACCTGAGCCTAAAAGCTCCTAAAGTAAAACACACTCCATTCACAAATGGTGTGCCTGGGAAGTTGGTGGGATGCTTTCAAAAAGTGTCATCCCAGAGCTCACTTTGAGAGTGGCTAAGCCCCTAGACCATAGTAGGGCAGTGAATCTGCATCCAGAGATTGTGGCCACATTCCATAACACTTGGAGACAATGTACAATATGCACAACTACCTACCATCTAATATATGGAATGCTGATGATGAGACTGGTGTGTACAAGGATCAAAGGATCAAGGGATGAAAGTGTTAGCCCACAAAGGATCACAACAGGTGTATGGATTATGACCAGATTCACGTGAATGGTGCACAATACTATGTTGTGTGAATGCTGATGGAAAAACATTGCCTGGCTATTACATCTTCAAAGGGAAGCAGGCTATACATAATTACTTGAGCCAATGTGAAGATGGAGCAGCTATGTCCATGCAAAACAAAGCATGGATGACGGGACGATTATTTACAGCATGGTTGGAGCATTTCAAGTGCTCCCTTCCAAACGGGGTCTCTCCAACCAATAGACACCTCTCGATCATTGATGGGCATGGCAGCCACACAGGCCTTGATGTGGTGGCAAAGGCAAAAGAGTGGGGTGTGGACATCACAAGTTGCAACCCCTTGATGTCTCAGTTTTCAAATCATTCAAGAGAAACTTCAACAAGGAGAGGTCAGTTTGGATGATGCATAATTTTTGTCCTCAAGTTTCTAAGACTGATCTTGCAGGGATATGCTCTCGAGCACTAGCTTCCACACTCACAGTCTCTAACATAAAGGCTAGATTCAGAGCTACTGGGATATGGCCATTGAATGGGAATGCATTAAGTTTTTCTCAAATGCCTTGCAACAATATTGAGGTGACATGCATACAACAAGTGCAGCATATGAGGAGGAAGACATTGAAGAAGTGCCAGAAGCGGGGCCAGAGGTTAGCCAGGTTCCAGCAAGCCTGAAGTACCAGCTGGTCTTGAAGTACCATCAAGCCACCAGGTTCCAACCAGCCGCGTCGTAAACTACCAACTGTCCCAGTGGTACAAGATTTGGAGGGTAATGCCATTGAAACCCTTAACAACATCAGATCTTGCACTCAGGCTGAAGGTGGACTAGCTCCTAGAGTAGTTGATCTGCTGAGAATCCCTCGTGAGAATGTGACCATTACAAGGGTGCATGGTGAAGCATATGTGGACCATAGCAACTCATTGATCATCACATCTGATCAATACATTGCAACTATGAGGGCTAAAAGTGCAAAAAAAGCAAAGATTGAGAGAAGCAAAGAGGAGAGGAGGCGGCAAAAAGAGGAGAAAAGGAGAGCAACTGAAGCTACCAATCAGTTGAGGGCAACAACAAAGAGTTGAAGGTCGCTAGGCAAAAGAAAAAAGACAAGCTTGGGAGAGGCAACAAGCAATGTTTACAACACAACTTCGGTCAGTGTTATGGGAGGGAGCCCAAACCATCAGCACCCAAAATGTCCAGATGTATGTGCCCACTACTACACATCGAATTGTTCATGGAGCAAGGTTTGAAAAGATCAAAGACAAACGTTTAAGAAATAGGAATACCTAACTAGCACCCCTAGGTAGTGCAACAATTTGCTGCTCTATGGACTCACTATGTAATTAAGGTATGGTAGATAGTCTGCAATTAGATGTAGGCAATTAAGGCAGGGTACACAATCTACACACCTATCTTTTTGTTGGAAGACTGCTCTCAGAGGTAGCATGTGAATTGTAAAAGTCTCTTTTTGGAAGATAACTCACTGTTAGCATATGAATTGGAAACATCTTTTTTTGAAGATCTGGGTGAGTTTATTGTATTTCAGTGAGTAAGTTAATTAAAATTGATGCAATCAATAAGCCAACATCTTAAAGAAGAGGGAAATCAGTGGCATGCATCTCTCTCTCTCTCTCTCTCTCTCTCTCTCTCTCTCTCTCATATTAGCAGGTGTGTGCAGTAGGGGATTGAGAGGATAATCACTCATATGGAACATAGGGGCAATTCGATTAAGTACTTTGTCAGAGCATTAAAATTACTAGGGAAATTGAATGCTCTCACCTAAACCATCAATAGGGGAATTTATTAACTACTTTGTGAGAGAATTCAATTGCAGATGCAGACAATAATCAGGGCACACCTAGTAGCCAAAACGTATACAAAGAAAACCAATAGTGGAGAAATTAGGACTTGCATATACCAAATGCATGTAGAGCCTACAAAATGTTTACTGTTATTAGGGCTTGCATATAGCCCAATCAATGGCATTGCTTACAGAGCAAGTACGTTTAACACAAAAACAAGAAATCGAGCACTCTTATATATTAAGTACATGTAGGGAAAAATAGAAATCAATCAACAAAAAGCTCAAAGAAATCAGGCATGTATTAGCGCTGGTGGTGAGTAAGACCTCACCTCGTATGTTTCTGCTCAGACCTGTTTGCTGACAATGGAAGGGCTTCTCCTACTTGTTAGTGGACTATTTCTACTCAGAGCGGGAGTATCAGTGGGGCGGGGTGGGTGCTTCACCCGGTTGCTGCTGGAGCGATGGTGAGAGAAGGAGGAGGACACGTGCCCTTTCAAAAAGAAACCCACGTTTATGGTCTCTTGTCGCACGATGGGGTGCCACATACCCTCATTTGCACACAAGGGCGTCCACTAAGGCCTTCTTGCACCTGCCCACTTTCTTATATCGTCATTCCGAAAAAATCTCTGTATCCTCTGCAAACGTCCAAGTTAAGGCCAATATTTTTGTTGGAGGCTTGTGAAGGCCTACCGCTCCCGGTGCACTAGTCAAATGGTTGAATGGCCGCACTATATGTGTGCGGGGGGGAGTGGGGCACAACACTAACCCCTTTATCCTATTATATATCAATGGAAAGATCTTGAAGAGTAGATTCTATATATGCAACCTTCAAAAAAATTAGAGTTGATTTACAAAAAACTTAACATGGCCCCATTTTTTATGATGTGGCATTCTTTAAAGGGCCAAAAAATGAGCCCAAATTATTCCTAATGAACAGCGATACTATACTGCACCCAAACTGTCACACAACCAGTGACCTCAATTTTTATACATACAGGCAATGGCAACTTTAAGACCTCTTTGCACTACACACAGTGTTTGCACAACCAATTGCCCTTCTTGTAGTTCCAAAAACATAGTTCTGTAGTAGAGAATCGAAACTTACCTACAGTGCTCTCATGAACGTCTCTGGCTCAAATTGAAATACGGAGATCCAGCCATGCCTCAAATGCATTTTCGGCCTGAAAATTTTGGTTCAACAAATAGTATAGTTACTGTAGAAGAGAATACACAAGGTGAGAGGCTGAAAATTCTTCTTCTTCTTCACACAACAAAAGTGGTCTACAAAGAAGATAAAGTACTAACATACATAATAGAGTATATACAAGCGGTCCATAATGTGAACATGCTAAGTGGAGTGGGTAGGTGTGGACTAGTCAGTGTAGTCCAGCTGTAGAATCGCTGGTGGCAAAGATATGTAGGTGCCAGCAGCTACCAAACCCGTAAGTGATATAAATATCGAACGGTCATGTAGGTGCCTCGTGAGTGTCAGCTCCTCCTGTTGAGCTTGACATCACAACAACAATGACTGATTCTCTATTTCTAATGTTATAGATGGCATCCTCAAAAACCTCCAACCTAGAGTTTGAAGGGAAACCCGACTGTCACTCAAGCTAGCTCTACAAGATCATCGGCCTTCCCAAAAGGAAGCAGGTGGCGCAAAGAGGCATAAAGCTGACATATCTATGACCATATGCCTAGGATTTACAAGGGACAATGCTCCAAATAAACATACAAACAAATCAAGGGAAGGTTATCTTCCAATACCACAGCCTTGAGTGCCTAAAGATTCTGGAGGACACTGATGTCCAGTATAGGCTAGAAAAAGTGGGGCTGAGCAAGATGGCATAGGTTCTACTCCGCACGATCAATCCATCACTTTGTGAAAAACTCATCAAATTCTATGATAAGAATACAAAAAGAGGGACCATCACAAAGGCAGATGGATCAAAGGATCAAGTACATCACCGAAGCCATCAAAAGAGATGCACTACACTCCCCCCCATTCTTTCATATGTTCACACACTAGATCAGATGCCAATGGAAGACATGCTCAAGAAGGTGTCATATAATTCAAATGGATCTCAATATGAGAACATAAGGGAAGAAGCAAGTGAAAGAGCCTATTGAGCAATGTCGATGCTCATGCAAGTAAAATTGGTGGACAGGTACAACAGAATCCCTCTCCACAGAATCACCAAGGTACATGAGGAGAAATCTGAGGATTAGGCTTGGTACATCCACAAGGAAATGGAGAGCTATCTAAGGTGTCATTAGTCCAAAGTGTGCAACCCTTATCTCCTCACAAAGGTTCTCAGCATTGCAGGTAACATCCACATACCCCAAGGCATTTAGGGACGCAGAATTATCACATGCCCAAGGAGTCATGAAACCACCTACACACCTATCAAAAGAGTTGTAGTAGCAGGACAAGCTATCCTTAAAGAGACAAAGGAGCTTGTACAGGAGCTTGCCAAGGACAGTAAAAGTCAAAGAAACCTAAAAAGATGAGAGGCAGCCTCCAACAGGTGGAAGTAGAAACAAAGTGCCTAGAGGAAGAGGTCGCTAAGGACATTTCACCAGGATTTGGAGGAACAACAAGCAATGGGAGTGGAGAAGATTAGCTTAACAAAAACCACAGCTCCAAAATCGATATTACAAACACCACCTTTCAGCCCTGCCACCCTTGTATTCAAAAATCTCTCACCACTACTACATGATTCACTCATCTCGGATCTACCCACCTCATCTCAGATAGGTGCCACACAAGAACAAGAGGAATAGCAATTTCCACAAGCAGATGTTGGCGAAAAGCATAAAGAAGCCACTTCAGCCCATCCAAAGAAGGATGCTCAAGAGGAACATGAAATAGACACGTGCAAGAGAACAGAAGACAGCCCCAACCCCAGCAAAAGCGAAGGAGACTGGGACTCCGAAGATAGACGTGGCCCCAACAAAACCAAGGAGAAAGGTCCTTCTCACACAATTTAGATATGCCCAGAGATGCAGATCTTTTCCTACAAGAGACCATGGAAGGAATCAAGCTGTTGTTGCAGTACCAATTTTATGAATCACATGGCTCAGTCTCAATCGGTTCAAGTACATGATCACAAGAACAAAGGGTATGGCGTTGTCACCTGCTGCTAAATTCATATGCTGCATGACAGGAATGCAAAGCTATCGAAACAGATCGAAGACACAATTGACTAGGTGCAATCTCTCAAATATCAATTAAATGCCCTGACGCCAAACATAAGGAGGTAATCATTAAAAGTTTAAGGGTTGCCGAAGAGAAAGAGGCAAGAATCACAACAATGAAAGGAAATAATAGGCTGATCAGCAAGACAATAGTCCAAACCACTAAGGAAAATGAAGAGCTCAAGGCCCAATTATAACAAGCAAAAGAACAACTTCAACACAAAGTGGCAAACACCAAAGAAAAAGAGCTATAGCACACACAACAGTTGAGAGAAGCACACGCCACCTTTCAATCCAAGGAAGAGGGGTTCACAGGACAAATCAACAAGCTCAAGGAAACAATTGTGGTCTTAGAACAAAAGGTGGCAAGCCTCCAGCGAGAACAACTAAACAAGGCAAATGCAGAAAAGATCAAGGACCTCAATGAGACTGTCAATGTCAAATCAACATAAATGGAGAAAATGCTAGTGAGCCACCAACTAACAGGTACTTGAGCATGTCCCAAAACAACTCAACACGAGCCAAACACTGGCACAAGAATGACTGGTGCAATTAGAAGAGGCTCAAGCCCAAGCTAGTGCTAACAGCATTGCAAAAGAAGAGGTCAAGAGAAGATACACAGAGTTGGTGACTGCTCAGGATGCACGAGAAGCGATAATCTCCTCCCTCCTCAATGAAAAGGATCAAAGAATCCAAGTTTTGGAATGAACACTTGCCCTCCAGGATTGTCCTCAGTGGCAAGAGAAAACTGTGACGAGTTATGGTAACTCATCGAGCGTGCTTCGGAGATAGGATCCTTGCCAGTGAGTCCTCGGGCCCCTCCTCAGGCACACTAACTATATTTTTGTCTACACTGACCCTCTCTTTACTTCAATATGAATTTAACTTAGCATAAGACCTCAATTTAGGAGACCTCACATTAATACATCAAAACACGGAGAGGGATGCAAACCCCACAATCGTCATGGGAATCCTAAGGGGTGATATAGTTCTTACCAACCCATCTGATATCTTCTTTTTTTAGTTACATCCTATCATGCTAAACCTACATAGTTGGTGTCAGGTATTACAACAATCGACTATCTTGGATAACAATGTTGATAAACTCGACCTATTCATGCCAAATGCAATACCATGCAGTCTTCATGCCTATCAAATGCAGACTCATGCCACTACAATTCAAGGTAGAAAAGGAATGGAACTCCCATGTTTGCTATAATTTTTCGAAGTTTCGCCACCATCAAAGTTTCTTTCTGCCATCAGAGTTTTTGAATATAGCAAGACAAAAGAACCAAATTCTCACTGGATCCGCTCCTGGCAGAGAATACCAAATCCAGACATAGTGGCTATGGTCAGGCTCCTGAAATTTATTGTCGTACACTCATCGACCATCCAATAGAAACACATGATGGATACAATGTAGAATGTCTTTACTTCGACTTGAATAGGGGACCAGATGAGTGAGAAATGATGTTTTATTACCATCGACTAACGGTGTCTTCTAGGTTATATGTACATTACATATTTGAAGACATGATCGACAATGGGTTATGGACTTCACACTTCACATTCTGAAGGACCCTAAAAAAACTTCAATCACATCACAATTTCTACAGACATGAATTCGGCGACCGAGTCTTCTGACCTAGGAAAAAGGTTTTGAGGACAAAACCTACATCAGGTAGGGGGGAGGCTAATCCCATTTTGGATTAACAAAGATGCTCCTCCACTTGAGGACATTAATAAGTGTTATGTAATGACACTATAAACATTGTACATTATGAGATACTGTCCAGCCAAGGCTTTAGATTAATAAGTTTTGGGCGCCCAAGTGTGAATAAGGGCCAAACTTATAAAAGGAAATTTCTCATAATGAAAGAACACAATCCCCTTTTGTGCTATGAGAGCTCTTACTTTTTCTTATTATGAGAAAGAGAGATATATATATACATTGTGTACTCTAGTGCATGTTCCTCTTCTATGTATGTCTATGGGAGAGTGAGAGGAAGATTGCGTTACATTGTGGTGTGAGCGACTCCTTGGTGACAACATGGAGGTGGAGATTGGAGGAGTGGAGCTTCCAAAAGCGAGCTTGGAGGGCCTCAAGGTATGTGAGCTTGAAGCATTGGTAAGTACCCAATGATAGTTGTTGTCTATTGCTTCTTCAAACTATGGATGTGTGGAGTTCCCTCTTGGGAGGTGCGGTAGCCCCCATAACAAGTTTTAATGCCATTCTTACAGTGGTTGATGGTGTCAGAGCCTAAAGCAAGGCAGAGGTGGAAAGGCGGCTCCAAAAGGAGGAGATAGACTTAGGATCATTGTGGAGCATGCTATTGGTGTCATCGGCAAATTGTTGAAGACAGAGTTGACCTGCATTTTTGGGGAGGTGGATGACTTGATATCATCATCTACTAGCCACGATAGAGCATCTCTATCTATGGCAAAAAGGAGAGGAGAAAGAGGGAAACCTTGTCTGATGGATCTTTTTAGGCAAAAGGCTTCCAAGAGACCACCGTTAATGGAAACTCTAGCATGAGCATTACCAAAACAAAGTCTTGATAGGTCTAATAAATTGGTGGCAGTCGTGGAGGGACTGAAGAATGAAGTCCCATTATTCCAATATTTCATAAGCTTTATCAAAATAATCCTTGAATAAGAATTCATGTTTTGATTTTTGAGCAAGTTCAAATCAGAGTCTTGACAAATCTAATAAATTTGTGGCCAAGACCCATGTCATGGAGGGGCTGAAGAATGAAGTTCAAATCATGTTTTGATTTTTAAGCAAGTTCAAATCAGAGTCTTGACAAATCTAATAAATTTGTGGCCAAGACCCATGTCATGGAGAGGCTGAAGAATGAAGTCCCATTCCAATTTGTCATAAGCTTTATCAAAATAAATCTTAAAGATGAAGTCATGTTTGATTTTTGAGAAAGTTCAAATCCTTCCCATAGAGCTATGATGGAATCTAAGATAAACCTAGTTTTAATGAAGCCCTTTTGCTCCTTCATAATCCATGAGTCCATGTAGGTTGACAAAGCAAGGGACGTGGCATAGATCTTATTGGTTGTGGATAACATGGTGAGGGGCCTCTTATTGGTTAGAGTATCCTTATCCTCTCTTTTATGAATCAATTTGGACTCCAAACTTTTAGTATGGGGTGAAGAAGCCACTCCTTAAAGGTTGTTATGAGATTGACAGTAAACACTAAAAGGTAAGACTAGGAAAGATTATTTATATATAAAAGGTTGCATATAAATAAAGTTCATGGGATTTCAAATAGGAAATACCTAAGTAATGGTTAATAGGCAATAAAGAAAAAGTATGGTCCACAATGGAAGCCCAAGGGACACAGAAGTAGGCACCCCTTCTAGGGATAATACCTAAGTAATGGTTAACAGGAATTAAAGTTAAAGTAAAAATGGAAGTAGATGGTGCACAATGGAAGCCCAAGGGGCATAGAAGTAGGCCCTCTCTTCTAGGGGTAGTTGAAGAGACATTGGACAAGGAAAAGGCAATGTCTAGCCAATGAAAAGTTAAGGAGCTGAAGTTTGAAGGTCATGCACCACTTAGGCCTATCTAACCACGAGTTTAGAGAATATTTGGAATATGGTTAGGTGGAGAATCAAAGTTCTAGTCTTACAAGTCCTCAAACTTATAATGCAAGGAGCTTTACATTGGTATCAGAGCTAGCGTTCAATCTTGGGGGAGACTCTTCATGCTTTTTGGCGATGAACACAATGAATGGATAAGTTATCTTTTGCTCTTTTTAGTAAGAGGATAAAGTGCTTTTCTTCATCTTTTTGCTATATTATTTTGATTGAAACCTTGAATAGCCATAGCCATATTTTTGGCAATTATGATACGGTTTCACTTTGGAAAAACAAAGGAAAGTTTGATAATCAAAGTTTGAAGTTTTGATTATCGAACTTTGCAACCTGTGTGTAGTCTCTTGGGCAAAAGATGGAAGAAATTTTGCTTTTCAAGGGTAAGGGATTTTTTTTTAAAGGAGTCTATGTAGACCCCTTTTTTAGTTGTTCTAAATTGAGAATATAGGGTGTGTTTTGGTATACACACACACACAAGAGCCAAGGAGAAGAAAACATTCAAGGGTAAAAATTATTAAGAGAGAAGGTGTGGAATGGAAGGAGGAGTGTTAGCGTGAAGAAAATTGTGAGAATGTGTGTGTGCATACTGCACACTGCTTGCAAAGAAGGGGGACGTGTAGTACAACTGTAACTAGGGAGGTGGCAAAAAGCCATGTGCATCAACAGGCCACAAACAAGGGGCACAACAGCCCCGTGCACCGAGAGAACCTAGCCACAGAGCAAGCACAAACTTCCCTCCCCAGACACAATAGTGTCGTGGACAAGAACTGACGGGGGCTAGCACAAACGTGACAATGACCACGACAGCAATGCCGTCAACAACACACTCTACACAACCGGAATTTACAAGAAACGATGGGCAACAAGGGCGCCACACCACACGAAATGGTGCACATAGTAGATCCATGTTGAGAAGAGGAACTCTCTCTCTCTCTCCCTCTCCCTCTCCACAGAGCTCTGTGCAGTCCTTTGAGGTAGAGAGACCGATGGAGTAAGCTTGTCCCTCCCTGATGGTCCTTGAGAGAGAGATATCCCTCACATGATGACACAAAGCGAGAGACAGAGGTGCTTTTGTCAACAAGTTATGGCATTACAAGGAGGTTGAATCCTAGAGGGATCTCACACATGGAAGCCTTGTTCTCACCTCATCTAGCTCACCCTACACCTCTCCTACTTGTCATGCTTCACACCATCGAATACCTCATCTTAATATGGAGCTTCTTCTTTCCATGCTTCATACCATTGGATACCTCATCTCATTAGTTACATATGGAGCTCCTCCTTGCCAAGCTTTGGTTGCCATTTTAAACCGCAAGTTGTCAAAAATCTCATCATTTCATGGAAGCTATTAGGAGGTGAAGATGATGTAAGATAACCACTACCAAGTTTGGAACTTGTTCTACTACATGTACAAAAAGGCAAAGTCCCAATTTCCTTTTCAAAGGTTCGCGGCATAGCTCGCGACCAAGTTGAGAGAGTCAGGATCATTTGTGTGCATAGTCACACGCATTACACTTTATGCTATATGCTTGATGGGCAAGGGGAGAATCTTTTTACATCAAAGGCTTCATTGAGAGCGTGGAGTAAAGGTTGGTGCTCATTTTTGTTTGCAAATTCTTTTGTATGGGGCCATAAAAGGAATTTGTTTATATGACTTGTGTCATCTTAATATTTATACATTTTGTACATCACCAAGGACCATTATGTGCAGAACGTCTTGTACATATTTTACACTCGTGACGTATGTGTTTGAGTATGATGGGCTTGGGATGTATGGGTCTAGTGTGTTTCACACTCAATTATTTGGAGCTTCTTGCTCTAGTTACTTTGGTATTGACCTCGTGTGGACATTCGAGTTTTGCAAGTGAGCATCTACATAAGCATGCATGTATGGATCATGTATGAGATTGAAGTTTAATATTATGTGCTTTTAGCATGCAATTCGAAGCAAATATATGTTTAATTTTTGCATGCTTGCATCAAGTGTATGAAGGATGGTTGGTCACATGTTTCAATACAATTGACTAGTGGGTGTAAGAATACCAGTTAAGTTTGTTTACTAGTAAAGTGCTAGTGATAAGTAATACTTAATGTTTTTTATGGAGTTAAGGGTGTACAACTGACAGAGGACTGGAAAGTTATGGACAAGAAATTTTCCCCTACTCTCTTTATGTATTGTGTCGACAAAGTTCAAACTATTTGAGAGTTGAGGACTTGTTTTTCAAGTCTTTGATTTATGTCCAAGCAATGCATTTGAGTCATAGTCTACATGTCTTAGTGTAGTATCCTGGCTTGCACAGTAAATGAGCTTTTGCATAGTTGAGAAACCAATGCAATTGTGTTTTTTTCGTCGTAAGTTTTAGTTCCACATAGATGCTTTTAAAGGACATAGAATTGTTGGCCCTAAAGTTTAACTATTTTTATGCATATCACGTGTATGTTTGTGTTATGTATGTTATGTTGAGTTCACATCAAATAAGTTGGTTTTTGAATTTGTATCATAAGATCCTATTGTTGTTAAAAGTTAGTAAAAGACTTTAATATCAAAAGTTTTGTGTCATGTGCTCAGTAAGAACATATTCCAATGAAGTCTTACCTTTCCAAAGAAATTTTTTACTTAAGGGTATATTCCTTTTATCATTTATTTAATCATTGTGTTCAAAATAATATCTAAAGATAAATGTTGATGTTTATGTATTGCACATACAAGCACTTTAAGGTTGAATTCTTTTAGTGTTTATTTTGTGTACAAACGCTTAAAGGTTGGTAATAACTATAGCGTTTGATCTGGATTCATGTGAGTTGGATCATAATGGAGTACAATTCACATCTATTATCAGGTAACTTCATTTACAAAGTTTAACCTTAATAAATGGTTACCATGCCTCAAACATAATCTTTTTAGAATTGTTTAAAGGTATGACTCATCGAAAAGTACCACTTTGGGTCATGAACAAAATATGTTACCAATGTTGATTCGAGATGCTAAAGATAGTTAATGCATAGTAAAAGAGGCCTGTCTATCTATAAATAAAAGTCTAAATCCTTGGAAAAGAGGAAAGACTATAAAATCTCATGGTGGTGACATAATAAAGTGATGTCTACTTCGGCCACATCGTAAAGATATGAGTATGTGCTTGTAAAAGAAATTAATGAGATGTACTCATTCGTGAAAAAAAAAAAGTTGACCATATTAAAGAGAGGCACAATTACGAGTGGTTATGCTCGTGGATTCCATAATGGTAGACATGGTACAAGGAACCTTATAATTGTTTCTATATATGCATAAAAGTTATCAAGAAAATAAGTTGCTTGAAAAAGTTCTACCAATAAAAAGAAATGTCTATGTGGACATCGTTTCACTTATTGAAGTGTAACAAAAAAGAAGTTATTTTCTAGATCCAAATTCAAGGACATCCAAACTTTTAAAAGGTAGGTTCTAGTTTTAATGACCGATTACTCTAGGTACTTGGGAGAAACTAGGTGGAATGGGATACCTAGTGATGTGTGCTATGCCAATGTACGAGTAATCAAAAGGAGTTTACAAGGTTGAGGTTGTCTCATCCAAAAGAATTTCTCGAATGAGTCGATGGTCGAGAAGTAAAAGGAATTAGCCAAGGGAGTAAATGGTTACTTTACTCTTCATTGCTTATGGTATGCAAGGTCAATCAACTAGTAACATAAGGTACTGAAAGGGTAATAGAACAATATTATTTAGGAATTGTGTCTCACGAAAAGGAGGTTATCCGTAAGATTGGTTCTAGTTAGTGTATACAAGTGTGCACTAGAAAAAGGTTGATGGTAACTAGGTAAAGCTTTTGAGTGGTCGCATGACACTTGAGAAGTAAAAAAGAGCAATGAAAATATATTGTTTGTCCTCATGTTTAGCATCAACTAGAATAAAGTATTCATCTTAGAAGAAGGTGTTAAAACCAACCTCATTTCTCTAAGGGTAACATAACGTTCAACATCGTGTCAGATCTGTATGGTGTAATGACACTTACATGGACATTATTAGGTGATCTAAAAGAAAGAAATAAAAAAGGATACTCTCTCATAGAAAGAGAGTTTAAGGGCACATGAACAAGGAAGTAATATTCCTCTACTAAGGGAAGTGTTTCTCTAACTGAAATAATTATAAAAAAGAACTTATTCCAAGTTAAAGACTTATTTAAATTTGATTTTAAAAGGAATTTTTAAACAATATTTCTATTATGATTATAAGCATGGTCGAGTATACAAGAGTAAAATTACTCTCTTGAAAAGAGGTGAAGTATGAGACCTTAAAAAAGAAAAGGTTATCTTCTGAGATAGCAATAAGGTGCACCAAAGAGTTCAAGAGAACTCTGTTTCTTTTAAAAAGGAGAAAGGTTCTAATCTTTCTCCAAAGTATGGTTCTTGAAGGTTTTGAGATATTTGATGATACTTAAAAGTTTGAGTATGATCATACTTTAAGGGAAGGTTGGCATACTAAAAAACAAGTTACCCAATTGTGTTTTTGAGGATAAAAACTTTTCCTTCAAGGCAGAGGAACTGTTATGAGATTGACAGGAAACACTAAAAGGTAAGACTAGAAAAGATTATTTATATGTAAAAGATTGCATATAAATAAGGTTAAGGGGATTTCAAATAGGAAATACCTAAGTAATGGTTAGTAATAAGGTTTAGGAGATTTCAAATAGGAAATACCTAACTAATGGGTAATAGGCATTAAAGTTAAAATAAAAAGGGAAGTAGATGGTGCACAATGGAAGCCCAAGGGACACAGAAGTAGGTCAGCTCATTTCCTCCTCTCTCTCTTAAGGTCAGATTTGGCTTGAAGCCACTCATCTTGGAATTTCTTTCCCTTTTTTGATCAATTATTCCAATCTATTAACTTCATCTTACTTCTTATCTCTTCTTTCGACCCTAATTCTGGTAATCTGTTGCTTAATTCTCAAGAGGAAGGATTGAGATTATTTGATAGCAAAAGCCCAGACATTGACCAAGGATTTCCCCATGTTGAATTTTCTCACCTAGATTTGCTTGATGCCTCATTTGACAAAGGGGAGTTGGAAATTTTTGGGGTTAGAATGGAACCATCTTGCCCTCACACTATCAGAAGTCTTGTTTAGGCTTACTAGGATGGGTTTGTGGTCTGAGAGTAAGATGTTGGATAGAACCTTTAGTCTCCAGCTCAGATAGGAGTTGAGAAGGCAATTGGTCATGTAGCACCTGTCTAGTCTTGCCTTCCTATTAACTTGATCCCCTGTTCTACCATTGTACTAGGTAACGGAACAGGATTTATCTAGGTCAATGAGATCATGGAATCCTTTGCATTCAAGCCATATTTTCTTTTTTATGCCATGGATATTTCCACCTGTAAGATTCCTCCCCAGCCTCTCCAGATGTCCAGCATCTTCCCCTGTAATCAAATCCCTCTTCAGAAATATAAAAGATCTTGTTTCTCCCTGTTTTGACCTAGAGAGAGAAAATGTTTTAGAGAGAGATTATTCAGATTTTGAATATTTTTGGATGGAAAAATATCTCTTCTTATTAAAATAAGTTCCCCCGAAACAGAAGTTCAAAAATATTTTCAGAAGGTGCATTAGAAATCAAGTATAATATGTTCACAAGAGGCCTTACCCTAGGGGTCTAGATTTTCAAAAAATTTTAAATTAAGGTTTTGAGGGGCCAATCAGATTCATCCAAATGTGTGGAGAATCAGTTTGCTTGGTTAGGAGCTCACTTTTTCCTACAAATATAAGCCTCCCTCTTTGTTGAAGCTTAATAGTGTTTTATGCACTGTTACTCTACTCCTCCCAAGAGCCAAGAACTGTGAATTTCTTAATAATTCACTAGTTTTTGACCATTCCCTCTTCTAAAGAATTGGTGGCCACTCTTGTTGCAAACAAGAGTAGAACCTCCCCCTTTGTTGAAGCTTAATAGTGTTTTATGCACTGTTACTCTACTCCTCCCAAGAGCCAAGAACTGTGAATTTCTTAATAATTCACTAGTTTTTGACCATTCCCTCTTCTAAAGAATTGGTAGCGACTCTTGTTGCAAACAAGAGTAGAACCCTCAAACCATCAAGCCAAAGGAAAGCTCCCAGAATTCATGTAAGTTAGAAATCTTATATTTTTCTTTATTCTTTTAATGATTTTCTAAATTGTTTGTTATCCTAAAATGATAAACAGATGCTATGCCTTCTTGGAAAGGCTTTCCCCCCCTCTCTCATTCTTAAAATAAGCCCTTCTTTATCCTAGTTAAGTGATCTAATTGTTGGAATTAAACTTTTCATATTGTTTCTCTTAAAAGTGAGAATTGATTAGTTTAGAATGCTTTAAACCAATTGGGGATAATTCTTAAGTAGATTAAGGTTAGAAAAATTAAAAAATAGTCAGCCATACAAAGGAGGTTATGGCATAATTTTCTAAAATTTATGAAATAAATTTCATCTTTTATTAATCAAAAAGAGTAATCCCCATCGTTAGTGTATTCTAAAAGTGTCATTTTCATTCATGCATAGAAAGATGCATATTGATTTTTTTATTATTATAAAAGAGTGATTTTTAATATAATTAAATTCTATGCATAGAAAGATGCATATTGATTATTTTTCTTTATTATAAAAGAGTGTTTTTTAATAGAATTAAATTCTATGCATAGAAAGATATATATTGATTATTTTTTATTATAAAAGAGTGATTTTTAATAGAATTAAATTCTATGCATAGAAAGATGCATATTGATTATTTTTTTATTATAAAAGAGTTAATTTTAATAGAATTAAATTCTATGCATAGAAAGATGCATATTGATTATTTTTTATTTATAAAAGAGCGATTTTTAATAGAATTAAATTCTATGAATAGAAAGATGCATATTGATTATTTTTTATTTATAAAAGAGTGATTTTTAATAGAATTAAATTCTATGCATAGAAAGATGCATGTTGATTATTCTTTTATTATAAAATAGTGATTTTTAATAGAATTAAATTCTATGCATAGAAAGATGCATATTGATTATTTTTTATTATAAAAGAATGATTTTCAATAGAATAAAATTCTATGTATAGAAAGATGCATATTGATTATTATTTTTTTATAAAAGAATGATTTTAAATAGAATAAAATTCTATGTATAGAAAGATGCATATTGATTATTATTTTTTTATAAAAGAATGATTTTTAATAGAATAAAATTCTATGTATAGAAAGATGCATATTGATTAATTTTTTATTACAAAAGTGTTAATTTCATCAAAATGGATTTTATGCATACATAGATGCATAAAAGATTATTTTTTTTGATAAAAGTGTTATTTTCATCAAAATGGATTTTATGCATAAAAGAATAGTTTTTTTTTAAAGTATTATTTTCATCAAAATGGATTTTATGCATAAATAGATGCATAAAAGAATATTTTTTATTTCATCAAAATGGATTTTTATGCATAGATAGATGCATAAAAGAATATTTTTTTATTATAAAAGTGTTACTTTCATCAAAATGGATTTTTATGCATAGATAGATGCATAAAAGAATTTTTTTTATTATAAAAGTGTTACTTTCATCAAAATGGATTTTTATGCATAGATAGATGCATAAAAGAATATTTTTTTATTATAAAAATGTTACTTTCATCAAAATGGATTTTTGTGCATAGATAGATGCATAAAAGAATATTTTTAAAGTGTTACTTTCATTAAAATGAATTTTTATGAATAAATAGATGTATAAAAAAATTTATTGTAAAAGAGTTACTTTCACTAATATTGATTTTTATGCATAAAATGATGCATAAAAGAATTTTTTTTATTACAATAGTGTTGCTTTCACCAATATTGATTTTTATGCATAAAAGAAATTTTTTTATCAAAATAAGAGTTCACTTTAATCCTATGTTTAAACCCCATGAATATTGGAAAAATGAATAAGTAACCATTCCATGTAAAGCAGGCACAAAAAGATCTTAATACAAAAGTCTTAGACACAATTGGTGAGCCAATGCATTTGGAACATACTCAGATGCTTAAGTCTGGATCAAAGGAAGTGCCCTTCAAATTGCATGTAGACAATAACTTTGTATTGAATGTATGTAAGCTACAAGAAGCAATGGTAAAGTTCTATAGCATGTCTGTCAAAGAGTGCAGAGGTAAGCTTCAATTTATTTTGGAGCTTGATGAGAGTGAAGTCGTTAAGGGCCAAAAGCTTGAACGTGTTAGCTTGACACTAATGAATAGGGCATTGGATCCCAGGATCAATTCAAAATATCCAAAATATTTTAGTGAAATCGGAGAATGAAATATGGTGGCTTGCTGCATTTGAGATACCAAAGGAAAATTTTTTTTAACTTAATAGAGATACCAGATATTGTAAGATGGCAAAACAATGGTGAAGTTTTGCATGTCGATGGATTTGGTGAATACAATGTATAATGATATCTTGCTGGCGATTTGAAAACATTGAAATGTATGTTTAGTGTTTCAAATTCAGCATCAGCTGAGTTCCCTTGCTTATATTGCATGCAATCTAGAAAGAAAGGCAAGGATGGGAAGAAACAATGGATTACAAGGACAAAACAATGTGGTGTGCCAACATGTGACTAGTGTGTTCAAAGGAATGAAATGTTGGTGCCATTAGATCCTAAGTGGGCTCCTATTTTAGAAATACCCTTAACAAGGGTCCATTTTTGCACCTTGCATTACATAGTATGGATAATAGAGAAGTTGGTGTTTGAGTACGTGTGTTTTTGCCTACAAGATGCAGGCCTACTTCAGATGCTGATGCAACATGCGAGAAGGTAGAACAAGCCTTATCTGATGTTGGATTACACCGGGGCCAAGTAGAAATAAAAAAGGATGAGAAAAAGACAGGAAAGAGTGAAAATTTGCCATGCAAACGGTGTTTTGGGGGAGAGAAGGCTAGGAAATTCTTATCTCCACCACGAGATAAAGATGGTAAGTTGCTTGTAAAACAACCGAGGAAGTACGAAGCATGGAAAAAACTACACATGGCTACTTGATCAGAGCAATGGGGGACGAACGTGGATAGCAAAGAAAAATGTGTGGATTGCACTTGATAAATTGGATTAGTGTTTCAAATTCAGCATCAGCTGAGTTCCCTTGCTTATATTGCATGTAATCTAGAAAGAAAGGCAAGGATGGAAAGAAACAATGGATTGCAAGGGTAAAACAACGTGGTGCTCCAACACGTGACTAGTCTGTTCAAAGGGTGCCATTAGATCCTAAGTGGGCTCCTATTTTAGAAATACCCTTAAGAAGGGTCCACTTTTTCACCTTGCATTACATAGTAAGGATAATAGAGAAGTTGGTGTTTGAGTACGTGTGTTTTGCCTACAAGATGCAGCCTGCTTCAGATGCTAATGCAACATGCAAGAAGGTAGAACAAGCCTTATCTGATGTTAGATTGCACCGGGGCCAACTAGAAATAAAAAAGGACAAGAAAAAGTCAAGAAAGAGTGGAAATTTGCCATGCAAACCGTGTTTTGGGGGAGCAAAGGCTAGGAAATTCTTATCTCCACCATGAGATATAGATGGTAAGTTGCTTGTAAAACAACCACAGAAGTACGAAGCATGGAAAAAACTACACATGGTTGCCTGATTGGAGCAAAATGGGGGACGAACGTGGATAGCAAAGAAAAATGTGTGGATTACACTTGATAAATTGGCACCACTTTTACAAAAGATGACATTTAATTCTAATGATGCCAATGCATTTAAAGAGGCAGTTGTAAACTTTCATAACTTAATGATAGAGGCATGGACTTCAAATTGCATTACACACTATATGGTCAGAGTGGTCTCCATTTCATTTTTACAATTAAATTGTGAGTGTAATATTTTGAGTTTAATTGTGGATCCTATGTTTTTGAATGCAGCACATACTTGAGGCTCATGGTTCATACTTTTCTAAACAAGGAAGTTTGGCAATATGGTCCACACAAGGTCTGGAGTGATCTGATTGGCACGAGATTGATGGCAGATTCCAAAAAGTAACGGTACATGGAGGTGGAATCAATGATTCCAATCCTATGAAGCAGTTACTCCAATGGTGGTAAGAATAGAGATAAGATATGAGGACAAATTAATAAAGTCCAAATCCAATGATACAGAAGTTGTTCGCAGGGCAATATATGAAGTGAGCAAAGAAAGATATGAAAATAGCATGGCCAAAGAACATCATGCAGAATGGTTGACAACCCAAGAGAGAGTCAGTAGAAAATGGAAATAGCGATAGAATTGTAACATTTTGTGTTTATGAGAGTATTGGAGCAATCCAATGTTTTAAAGAAATAGGTGTTTGCTAAAGTCAACACGGATAACTTTTTCAAAATAAGTGTTTAGTAAAGTCAACATGGATAACTTTTTGATAGTGTTGATATTTTTTAAAAGTAAGTGTCAATAACTTATCGTAAGTTCCATTTATAAATAAAGGCACTTCTTTCATTTCTTTGCATTCCTTCTTGCTTGTGAGTATGACACGTACTAAGAAAAGAGAAAACAAGATGCCTTCCAAGACACCGATTCATTCATCTGGATCTAGTAAACATACTGACATCGACAATGATGAAGGTCAAGGTCCTCCCGTTGCTCCAGCTAGGAAAGCTGCTCCCGCTGCTTCAGCTGGAAATGCTCATCCACCTACACATAAGAAGAGAAGATGGAGACCAGGAACCACCGCTCTTTGTGAAATTAGGAGGTTCCAGAAGAGTCCTGAGTTGATTATACCTAAGGCGCCTTTCTCGAGGTTGGTGCAAGAAATACTCCAAGATCTACAAAGGGGAAATCACTACAAGTACTTTTCAAGAGATCAAGCATATAATGTGGAGCGATGGTCAGCCCAAGCATTGCTTGCTCTTCAAGAGGCGGCTGAAAGTTACTTGGTGGATCTCACGCATGATAGTCAGCTGTTAGCCATCCATGCCCAGTGCATCACACTCAAGCCCTCGGATCTCTCTTGTTCATAGGATTCCTAACAATAGTGATACATTCAACCATGATAGTCAGCTGTTAGCCATCCATGCCCGGTGCATCACACTCAACCCCTCGGATCTCACTCTTGTTCATAGGATTCCTAACAATAGTGATACATTCAACCTTAACCATGACTTGAAGAGCTGTGTAAATGCTTGTGTATCATTTTGTGTTTTCACATTTTCCTTCAGTTCTACTCAACTAGTTGTACTTTATGCAATGTACAAGATTTGGATATTTTAAGTTTCCTTGTTTCCAATGTTGTGTACCGGACTTGCCCATTGATTTGAATATTTTAAATTTTCTTCATTTCTAATGTCAGTGTATATTCTTATATTTTCGGGGGGAAAAAATTGCAAGTACATGTGCATGTGTAGGTGCTTTTTTATTTATGCATGTGTAGCTGTATATTCTTAAATTTTCGAGAAAATTTGACACATGGTGTGCATAGATCATAATGGGCTGAAATTTGTTCTATGCATAGATCATGTGGCTTACATCATGAGAATGCATGTGCATGTGCATGTGCAAGCAAGTCCATGTGCATGTGCACGTGCAAGTGCTATTTTATAATATTTGTTTTCCCCCAGAAAAAATTGATGCATCGTGTGCAGTGATCAGAATGGGTTGAAATTTATTATGTGCATAGATCATATAGTCTACATATCTTAGATAAAATATTAGCGCTATCAAAGGCCTGTAGGGCCCTTGTCCGAAGGCTCGCGTCGTGTAGAGTCCTTCTTTTTTTAATAGCAGTAGGTCTATACACACGACAAGGGCCCTACAGACTTCTAATGGGGTTGATATTTTATCTAGGAGGTGTTCCATGATACTTATATGTACACATAAAATTAGAGCTCGTTCTGATAAGAAAAACTATTTTTAAAAATTAAAAAGTATCAAATTTATGTATTGAGCTAATTTAGAAAATATATAAATTTTCATCTCATAAGTATGGAAGTAACCCTCATTTCACCTCATTTCTCTCTCTCACCTCCAAGAGCATGGCTTAACCAAGGAAATTGCTAGGAGAGTCTGTCCCCCCAAGGTGGGGCGTGGAGTATCCCCCCCCAAGGTGGGGCGTGGAGTATCCCCCCGTCCAACCACCACGGCAGTAACATCACAAGCGTAGGTGGAGACTTGGCACTGTGGCTCTCCGTGAGATTAGGAAATACCAAAAGACGGTGAACCTGCTCATACCAAAGCTCTCCTTCCAACGTGTGGTACGAGAGATCATGTAGGATCTTCAAAACCATCTTTGATAGGAGGTTCTGGGTTCGTGCAGCATCAAGCCCACTACCTATGCTGTGGACAGGCAAAGCTTTGGAGGCACTCCAGGAGGCTGTGGAGGGCGTACCTAGTGGACATTTTTGGTGACACAGTGTTTGTAGCTGTCCATATGCGAAGAGGGTCACCATTAGTGTGATGAAAAGGACATGTAGTTCATAGGATCATACATATGGGGTCTACATATCCTAAAGGCCCTAAGTATCAAATCTGGGGAGCAACTGGTAAAAGGAGACGCCTTTTCTGCTTCGCCAAGCTCCTTCTGTAGAGCAAGGGTGCCTCCAGATCTGTTCCTGGAATGGGTCTGCCATCGTCTGACTGGACCACAGGTGTCACATGCTGTGGTCGAGGTCCGAAGAGTTCATTCTACAAGCGCTCGAACTCTTCATCTAAGATCTCATATTGAGGAGCTGCATCCTCAATCTGCTTCTGGACGGCAATGATAGCAAAGATATCATCTACACTACTTTCATCATATTGCCCTACCTCATCAACCGGTGGTAGGGCTTCTTGGTAATCAAAGTCCAAGAAATCATCACTGGCATCTCACACAAGTATACTATATAGTTCCTCCTCTCTCAAGTCCAAGATCTCCAACACATCCTGCATGAGGAGGTACTCCAACACATCTTGCGTGAGGAGGTACTCCACCACTTCGATGGTGATGACACTCAATGAAGCTAGTGGTGGGTCGTGACTTTGGGTTTCATCAGACTAGATGGATGTAAGCGCCATGCGAGAGCTCTCTGCAGCCTCAATGACAGGGTCTAGAGTGGTCTCCTCTATCTTTGTGTCTATGTATTCCACTAGAGGGAGATCCTGGATGTCATCATCCTCTGGCTCTTGAACATAAGAGTTCAAGATGTAAATAGCAAAAGTAATATCCTTCTCAATGAGATCGAGTGGGATGTGCTCTTCATAGCATGTTGGGACAGCGGTAGTGCGAAAATCTTGTCCGACATGAGCTAGAGCTCTGTTCACCGCCTTCTTGTGGTTGGATCCACTCTTCATGTTGAAGAGGAACTCCAAAGGAATCCAACTCAAGGTGGAATTTTGGATAGAGTAGGTGAAGACCTCGATTGCATCGCAAAATGCAGCTAGTAAGGTGGAGTTTGGGTCCAAGGTGGAGATGAAAGTTTTCTCGAGGTCTAAACTCTTGCAAAACCTAGGGTAGATCTGATCTCCAAGGTGAGTATAGTAAGTGCTGCTAATCCACGTGGTGAAAGCAGGGGAGGCGGCCATGATGGTGGGTAGTGGGGAGAGCTAGCACACAAAGGGAGAGCTAGAGAATAGATAGTATAAATGAGTTTGATCTATAACTTATACTCATATTTATACTTACACTTAAATTTATAATATTTTTAATAAATTTATACTTGTGTTTATTATATTACTTACAAATATCTATAAACTTATATTTATTTTTATACCTTATGTTTATACTCTAGTAAATAAAGGGCACTTCATTAAAATATAATAAATAATAAATCATACTTTTGTTTCACTTTACATTATATTATTATTATTATTATATTATATTATTTACATAGTTACTTATATTATTATCTATATTTAAATATATACTTAAAGTTATATTTATTTTTAAACTTATATCTATAGACTAAAAAATTAATGACACTTCATTAAAATATAACAAATCATAAAAATATATTTATATTTTTAGCATAATTAATTATATTATTATTTTTACTTAAATATATACTTATATTTATATTTATGTTTGTACTTACTTATACTTATCATTATTTTCTTATAGACTTAAAAATATATTTATATTTTTAGCATAATTAATTATATTATTATTTTCACTTAAATATATACTTATATTTATATTTACATTTGTAATTACTTATACTTATCATTATTTTCTTATAGACTTAAAAAACCATAACAGTTTATGAAAATGAAGAAATATATATATACTTTTACGTTTTTACTTACTTATACTTATCATTATTTTCTTATAGACTTAAAAAACCACAACAGTTTATGAAAATGAAGAAAAATTAAATTTACAACACTTTTGGAGAAACAACTTCTTATATTCACTTGGAAGAATAAGAATTACATTGACTCCACAATCTCAAGGATGTGTGGAGTAACACACTACTTGCATGTTTTGCAATGTTCACTTTGACTCCCAACCTTCCTACCATCCAACTTAAAAATAGAAATTGCAAGGGGGATTATTGGACATAGGTTGGATTTCCTGCCTCAAAAAACTAAGGGGCCAGTGACTCTCTACATTAACGGCAGTAAAAGGGTCATGACCCTCCCAAAGAATAACCACATCAATGAGTGTTGAATGCGTGCCATCTTACATGTCTTGGTCCAAGCTGAGCCACTCCCCTCGTAGAAGTCGCCACCTCCTATACTTGAAGCGAATGCATAAAGTTTGTCTTGCAATGAAGTACGTATCATAAAAAACAAACAACAATCAACATAAAAACATAAAATCAACAATCAACATTCAACAATCAACAATCAACAATCAGTGTCTTGTAATGAAGTACTTATGAATAAAAACCATCAACAATCAACATAAGTGCAATCTTACCTAAACGTAACATTTGACACAGTAATTCTGCACTCAATGATATCATCGTGTGGTGAGTTCTCTTGAGATGCCATGACTCACCCAATAACTGAGTCATCCAATCCTCAGATGGGCACTTGCATTGATAAGTAATCTTAGTTTTCTTAACTACTTCACAGGATCCAAACAAATGTGCACACAAACCAAATGGTACAAACCAACTTAGATGCACATCTCTAGAGCCCGTGGGATGGTTTCATGGCAGCATGAACATCAGTTTTTATCTTTACCCTACATGCTTTTGACATGTCTAAGCTAGGATTATACCATTCTTGGCTAGACAACGGTGGTAGTGGAATATACTCCAAACTATGTCTCTCCACATCATACACTAAATCATAAAAGTAAACATTCTGAGATGCCAATTCACTTGCACTCTTGTTGTCATAGATCAAGGCACCTATCTCTGCATGTAAAACATTTAGCTTTCCACTAAAACATTCTACATTCTACCATTCATGTAGAATGGATGGATATAAAGCTGCAAGAAATAAACATGCTTGTATTAAAACTCTATCTAATAACCATGGACTCAAAGTACAAGAACACAAAGCACAGATATATAAACTTATTGTTAGGCTTATGTCTTTCACTGAGTTATCATGATGCACTCGAATCTCTTTGTGCATATAAACATGTTGAATGAAAGTCTCTGTTATTGTACTCATACCATTTGTGCGTCTCCTGAACTCTATGATTCTACCTTTCCATTGCTTGTTGGGGTCTATGAAATCTTTGAGCTAGACCTTGAAATTGCCACGAGTACTTGGTCGCATTAAAATCAAATTTAATTTACTGTACTGATGAGATTAGGGCTCCAGTTGCCTTCATCATCTCTCTTGTTAAACACCTCCACTGTGTGAATATTACTGATATTCCTCCTCCTTGAAGACATCTAAATTATTAAAGCTAAACTGCATGATTAATAAATATATATGTTAGATTGTAAGCAACAAATAAAGATTAAAACAACAAGAAATAAACATCAACTTACTGCTTTGATTTACACAACCTTGTTGCTTATATGAAAATAAACATAAATGCATCAAGACAAAACATTAACAAACCCTAAACCTATGATCATTACTCAAATCAAGAAAAAACATAGATAAACCCTAAGTCTATGATCATTGCTGTTGTATTTTATGCCACTTGAAATCATTACTGTGTGTAGAGAAGATTGTGTAAGATTCCTCCCTCCAGCTTTTGAGGTGTACAGGTGTAAGAACCTCCCCTTTTGATCTTGTATCTATTCCCCTCTTTGAAATAAAAGAAAGATTCTCTTTTAAAGTCCATATTAGGTAATTTGGGAAAAATCTCACATTTTGGGAATCAATTACTCCATATAGTTTTGGACATATCTTAAACATACTAACTCCAAATTTGTCGGAGATCATAGATTTAGATTCTACTCTTCAAGATCTTTCCGATGATATGTCACATGAGGGGGTTTTGACAAACTTTTGGACAAGTTCACCATGCTCCCATTTTTCAAATGGGAATGGGATTTTTTCCCAATTATCTAATATGGTGTTTTTACCCTATTTTGACCTAGAGAGAGAAAATGTCTAAAGAGAGGTAATCCAAAATTGAGATATTTTTGGATATAAAAATCCTCCTAGTGTCTAAAATGGTTTCCCCTGAAACAGAAATTCAAAAAGAACTTTCCAATGTGCAATTCAAATTAATTAAAAATAGGTAAAAAAGACCTTAGTCTAAGGGTCTAGATTTTCAAAAAAATTTGAATTATGCTCCAATTAAGGTTCCTATGGGCCAATAGGAACCTTAATTGGTACAATCCAAGTGTGGGGAGAAGATAAATCCAATTTATAAAAGAAAAACCCCCAAAAATGAATAAATGCTCACATAAGATGAAGAGGTGACTAAGGACAAGATTTATTAGTAAAAAACTATGAGATATTACTAAAAAAATGAGATATTTTGGGTATAATGATTCAATTTTGACACCTTGGTAAGGAGAAGGAGGGCTCTTCAAGGAGGCGCCTATTTCACATCTGTGGTGGAGTTTTAAACTCAAAAATATTGTGATATTTTTATCTTTCTTGGATCAAACCAAATTAAAAGGGAGCCAAACTAGGTCCAAATCTTGTCCAAATTCAGCCAAACTGAACCTGGAAAATTCTAGAAACTAGTTGAACTTGGTTAGAGGCCTTCCTCACCTATAAATAGATCCTTGGCCCTTTGTAAAAAAATATGAGAACTATACTATGCCAGTATTATACTGAAATAATGATATTTTCTATTATCCTCTAAAAATCCTCTACAAATTGAAGAGCTTGGAGCTTTTCTCTCTCAATCTTCCTTGGTGACTCCAACAACATACCAAACCAATTAATTGGTTGGGGGCCTCTACTGTGATCAAAGAATCAAGTAATTTAGGAGGTAAAGTGTGGATTATTGTATTCTTTTTCTTAAATCTCCAAATGTTTCTCTTCTCAATCCCTCTCAAGCTTGAAAAGCATTAATTTGAATGGCTTTTGAATACTGAAGTTCTTAATGTATTGTAATTAAGAAATACATAAATTTTTATTTATGCTTAATTTATAATGATTTTTAGACATTTCTCTCTCTCCCCCAAAGAATGGTCATTCCTATGACCTATTCTCAATTCAAATGAAGCTTCTTCATGAAGCATTTCTCTAATCTAAAAGTAATTTCTATGCTTGTCTAATTGGAGGCCAAAATAATGGTTTTTAATACTTTTATGCTATTTAATTTATGGTAAAATTAAGAATCAATCCATAATTGGATAATGATCCAATTAGTGGTTATTCTAGTCATATAAATAATACTAAACTTTTTTCTTTCAAATTTATTGAGAATTATTAGTAATAGCAGAGCAGAGCTATGGTAAATTTTTTGAAAAATAAACACATAATCATTTTCATTTATATTATGAAAAGAGGACTTCCTACCATATTATAGGATTAATCATCCTAGATTAATTGAATGATTCTCATTATAATCATGAAAAATTTAATTTTTATGTTTATGCATAAATAGTCATTAGTAGCAAAAGAGAAATTTCTAGTAATTCATTTAAATATTAAAAGAGGAATTCCTATGACATTTGGAATTCCATCATTGAGATGGGAAAAGAGAAATCCCTAGCATATTGGAATTAATGAGTATTTTAATTAAATTCAAAGATAAAATTTAGATAAATTTATTTTATCTATAAGAAATATTTTTATGTTAAAAGACGAATTCCTATGACATTATTGAGATGGGAAAAGAGAAATTCCTAGCATATTGGAATTAATGAGTATTTTAATTAAATTCAAAGATGAAATTTAGATAAGTTTATTTTATCTATGAGAAATATTTTTATGTCAAAAGAGGAATTCCTATGACATTTGGAATTCCATCATTGAGATGGGAAAAGAGAAATTCCTAGCATATTGGAATTAATGAGTATTTTAATTAAATTTAAAGATAAAATTTAGATAAATTTATTTTATCTATGAGAAATATTTTTATGTTAAAAGAGGAATTCCTATGACATTTGGAACTCCATCATTGAGATGGGAAAAGAGAAATTCCTAGCATATTGAATTAATGGGTATTTTATTTTAGATGAAATTACTTTATGAGAAGTATTTGATGATAAAAGAGGAATACCCATGGTCAACATTAGAATGCAATTAATTAAATGTAAAAAGAGGACTTCTCATGGTATTTGAGATCCAAGAAATTAAATGAGAAGAAGAGGAATTTTTAGTATAATTCAATTTATGATTATTTATCAAAAGTGAAAATATGGGTAGAATTGATTTCTGTAAATCCCATGAATCCTTTTATTCAAAAGAGGAATATTGAATATAATTCATTTGAGAAATTGAGAATGAATATGGAAATAGTCATTGAGAAAAAGAACCTTTAATTAGGCCAAGCAACTGGCAAAAATTTAAAAAAAAGTCCCATTATCAAGGATCAACCTCGAAAAAGCTATTAAATGGGAATAGCATGTGAATGGATGAGATAAGGTGAAAATAGGATGCGATAAGATGTGTATGGGATGTGATAGAATGTGAATGGATGTGGATGTGTATGTAGAAGAATGAATGTGGATGTGTATGTGGAAGAGAACGGATGTGGATGTGTGTGTGGAAGAATGCATGCGGATGTGTATGTGGAAGAATGGATGCGGATGTGTATGTGGAAGAATGGATGTGGATGTGTATGTGAAAGGATGTGATGTCGATGTGAGCGAATGAATGAGATGTGATGTGATGTGAATCGGGATAAGAATGAATGAGATGTGATGTGATGTGATGTGAATCGGGATAAGAATGAATGAGATGAGATGTGAAATGAATGAGAAGAGTTGTGATGTAAATTGAGATAGATGTGAAATGAATGTGATGTGATGAGATGTGAATATAGGTAGATGCGAGTGGATGAGATTTGATGAGGATAAATGAGGAAAGATAGATGAGATGGAAAATGATGTGATTGGATGAGAATGGAAATACATATGGAATGGATGTGGATTAAGTAATGTGGATTGATATGGAACAATGTGGAAAGATGAGAGTTCATTATAGAAATTGTATTTATAACATGTTTTTAAATGACTATTTTATGTCAAGAATGCTAGAGAAGCATTTTGACCGTCTTGTGAATGAGGTTGTGGAGACCTAATCTGATAAAGTTGCAATAGCTAACGGAGAGTCAACGGAGGACGTCTCGCATAGCAAGGTCGGCCGAGGTCTTGAGTGACCAGCCTCGGTTCGATTTTAATGGTGAGCTTCCGGTACGGTGGATGAGGAACCAAGGAAGCGGCCTATGAGTGAAGCGCTAGGTCACCTGCGAAGGATCCTAGAGAGTGCTGACCATACAGTGCTCGGGCGGCTCTGGGGGTCGCCGGAGATACCCACACGTGTGTCGGGGAAGATATTGAAACAAGGAGTAAGAATTGTTTTCTGAAACCGAGCATGGATCTAGTTGATTAACCTTGCTTGTCCCCTCGGATGAGTCCATGGCTCTTTTATATGGAGTTGTTGGTTGATCTTGCTGATCTTCAACGGAGATTCCATCTTGATTTTTATAAGTGAATATATTGTCATGGGTACTATGAGTTAGGAACTATCGAAAAGGCCCCTGAGGGTGAGCGTTCTGGTTGTTGCCAATGAGGCCATAGGTACACCGATGAAGGAATGATTGGAAATTAGAATTCAACCGAATATTTTGGAGGATTATGATCAGTGACACTATGGTTTCATTAAAGGATTGTTTTAAAGATAACTGAATCTGTGAAAAAAAGGTGATTTCATATTCGGTGTGTAAGTGGTGTGACTGGCATTAAATTTGCATGAATATCCGGCTAGGGGACCTGGGAACTCTTTTCCCTCGTACTCGGGACAAAACCTAGCCAAATTCCTAATTGGACCCCATCACTACAGTGGTTGGGCGGTTGGCTAACCCATGGGACTAGATGGGGTTAGGCTGGACTGATGGATCCGTAAAATGAGACTCAATTCTATTATAGTGTGATAGATGAAGTAAATCCCAGATAGTAATTGTTCTATGGAAAAAGAATCAACGGTTATGCCTCTCGATGGGGAAAAAAGCGTTGGTTTCTATGATCCAAGTGCAAGTTTCTTCCTTGATCTGACCAAGTGACTCGCAAGTTCGGTCAGATCAGTTTGGTCAGTAATGACCCTGACTACGTTAGAGTACAAATATCCTGGAGGAATCACCCGTGCTTTCCGGGAGGGGGAAGTTTTTCTAGGTTTGGTTTTTGAAGAACCAAGGGATTAGTCTCTTGACCGGATATCCATGGTGGGCGAGGCCTCAAGTGAGGGATCCTGCCCCACGCAAGAAATGCTACTTCCGCTACTAGCACCCCCGAATCCATTGCGCGGAGGGGGCAGGGATCTTTCAAGATTGTAATCAACAAATAAAGATTAAAACAACAAGAAATAAACAGCAACATACTGCTCATTACCTTATTGCTTCTATGAAAATAAACAGCAACACATCAAGACAAAACATAAACAAATCCTAAACCTATGATCATTACTGTGGTATTTTATGCCACTTCAAATCATTACTGTGCAAAGAAGATTGTAAGCAACAAATAAAGATTAAAATAACAAGAAATAAACAGTAACTTACTGCTTTGATTTACACAACCTTGTTGCTCACAACAACCTTGCTCTTGTGTGAAAATAAACAGCAACATATCAAGACAAAACATAAAAAAATCCTAAACCTATGATCATTACTTACATCAAGACAAAACATAGACAAACCCTAAACATATGATAATTACTCACAAGAATTTGATGTCACTTCACATCAAGATAGCTATCTGTGGTGTAGAGAAGAGAGTTCATGTGAGAAAATGGGCATAACTCACAGATGTTTTGTCCAAATGAGATGAAATTTTAGAAGGAGAGAGCTATGGTGGAGAACAACAGTCCTATAAATTTTCGTGGAGAAAGAACCAAAGTTGTAGAAGATATGGCGAAATTGAATTCTGCCAAAAAAAGGAAAAAATGAAAAGGTAGTGAAATGCAAAAGGAGGGAAAGTAAAAAGTTAAACATAAAAAATGGGAAAAATGAAATTCGGTTTTCAAACTTCCATGTGCTGACCACAAGGTACATCTGACATGAAAGAATAGTTTATGACATGAAATCTAACATTTCTCTATTTTTTTAAGATATGGGCTCTATTATTTTATTATCTTAAGAGATTTGGGTAAAGATATGACAAAAAGATCCATGTTACATGGATCTAGAATCCCAGCTCTCTCATTAGTCAGGACAATCTTTTTTTATTCACTCCTTAAGGGACAAAATGGAGAGTCCATATTTCTCCTAATGTAAGTGGTTCCAAACCCTCAAGCCTGAGGGTAAGTTTAACTTCACAAGACTCAAGAACATTTTTGTGCCCAGTTTTGCCCGAAGTGGTGACAGATGGAGCCCTATGGCGCAATTACATAATATCAAACAAAAGAAAATTGAGTTGATGAGAGACTATGTCTCATCTTAAGCACTTAAATTCAAGATGCAAACTTTGGGAGAGGTTAACTTATGATCAGTTATTGCCTTGCTTCTGAAAAGGGGTTAGAGACCACCAAATGCATGATTATCCGTCGGTACTAGCCCGACCTGCTACTCTTGATGCATGTTGCAAATTGGCAATTGAATACGAAGATAATATGTTGGAATTGCCGCAACGAGAAGATGTCAAAACATCTTCCAGCAAACTACGTCTTCGCGTATCTCGAGTCACTAAGAAATTGGAACTCGAAGCAAGCAAGTCGGAAACATGACGGTGGATGAGCAGGAGAAAATATGAAATTTGAAAAAAAAAACATTCTCTTGATATTTTTGAAAATTATTTTCTTGAAAACTCTTGGCTTTTCGCATTCTCGAGAAACCTATTGGCTTTCCGAATTCCGGGAAATCTTTTGACCTTTCGGATTCCGGAAACTTTTGACCTTTCACATTCCGATTTTTTTTTTCTTTTCATTTTCCCAAAACTGTTGGCTTTCCGTATTCCAGGAAGACCATAGGGATTCCGAAATTTTTTGACCATTTGTATTCTTATACATTTGGGGTAAATTCAAAAAATTCCTGAAAATTAGTGAAAATTTAGACAAAGGTTATTTTAAATTTATGGAAAATGTGGGGTTGGTGTTTAGCATGTGATGTGTCCATACGGGTGCCCGTGACCATTCAAATTCCTTTAAAAATATATTTTTTGACCCAAAAAATTAGGATTTGAGAATTGTCAGGCGGAATTGGAAATTTCGTGAACGATGGGATTCTCAGGAAAAATTAGGAATTTTCTAGAAATTATTTTTAGAAATCTTAAAAAATTGGTATTTATAAGATATCAATGGTATTTTGGTAAATTAAATTGCTAAAAATTTTCTTAAAAAATATAGGTTTGAAATGCCATAAGATAAGTTTGATGGAATTCGAAATTATCATATTTTAAGGCCCTATAAAATTAGAGAAAATTATAATAAAATCATGATAATTCTTTTTCTCAAGAATTTAATAATTTCGAGGGTTATTTAATGTTGAAGTACATTTTCTCATGCTGACATTAGATAGATGCGTGTTATTAACATATTATTAATACGATTATACCTCGTATTAGTAGATATTTCTATCTGGATTAATTCTAAACGATATTTTCATGATTTTTTGTCATTGTTTAGCCATTCTTTTTGGACATGTTCCATACTTTTAATGGCTATAATCTGCATTCAAAGTGTGTTTCACCTTTGACACTTTTTCATGATAATTTATTTTGCACTTATTTAAGTGTGGTCTATGCTTAATTTCTTAAGCCCAAGACAAATTCTATCATGGGTTAGTTGATCTATTTGTTTTGGTGGATTTTATTGGATGTTTTTCAAGTTTTATATGGACTCATCAGGTTTTACCTAGATCACTTGTGTCTAGGGGTTTTTTATTGAGTGTTACATACATGTGTTTCATTTGCTTCCTTTGGAGTTTTGCTTGAACAACAACACGTTCATATACTCCATATTGATGAGTTAGCCACCAATTTTAATGCTTCTTTTGGCATGATTAATGTCCATTAGAGGGTATGCATTGATTTTTATGATCGACTATGGTTTTCATGGATTCGAGAAGCTTCTATGCTTTTATCCATGGTTTTATAAGGATCTTTTGATCTTTTGGATAATTTCATGTGCTCTGAAGGTAGCATTTGCCTTTGTTTTTTGCACATAATTTTGGACTATGTTCCTTGTACTCTTGTACATATTCCAACTCGGATACCTAGTTGCTTATGTATGTAGGTGAGTTATTTTGTTACCCTAACTTTATTGTGTTTTGGGTAGTTATCATTAGAAAGGCTCCAATAATTCAAATTCTTTTTTAATGATGTACTCGGAAAGAGTTATTCCTTAATGTAGTCTCAAGTATATAGAGACAAATTTTAGTATGTGAAAGTCTGGGATAAGGCCATCTTATTCCTTTTATATAGGATTTTATTCATATTTCCTAGACAGCATACTAGAGAGTTTCAAATTGGTAAGGTATGTATGGGTGGTATCATGGTGGTATGGGACGCTAGCGATCCCTCACATATATTATCTTATGGGATAATTTGGGCTCAGGATTGTTGCTTTCCTAACATCACACTTAGCATGTTGACCTCAACATTTAAAGACAATTTTTAAGAATTCATTTAAAGTTATTGTGTAGGCATTCTCTAGATAAACTTCTTTTATCTATAGCCTATATGTTTTGATGAGTGTAATCTCATTGGCATATTCATTTGTTGAAATCTCTTTCTTTAGAGTTCAACGAGATTATCTTGTTGTGTTTGGATTAAGGAAATTTGGATTCTTCCTTTGTTGGCATTTCTTTTTTTAGTTCCGTACTTTAGGTGATTTATACAATCCACTTGATGGTTTACAGATGTACATATGTGTTTCATCGAGACATTGATGACTCCTTATGTTGATATGGGTAACCCAGGATGCCAATGATTCCGTATGCAGATGTGGGTATGTCGGGTCGCCGACGGATTCTTGGTTCCTACTATTATAATGCCATGTTTTCCTACTTTATTCCGAATGGTTTACAATGAGGAAACTACTTTAAGTATGAATTCCTCTGATTATTCACAATAGTCTGATGGGCAAACAGAGCGTCTGAATCAGATTGTAGAGGATATGCTTCGTGCATATGTCTCTGGAAAAGTATCAAATTGGAAAAAAATCTTCTAATGATGAAATTTGCCTATATAACAGTTTTAAACATACGGCTATTGGTTTTAGTCCGTTCATGTTTATGTATGGGTATAAACCCAGGACACCTATTGATATCGATCTTAAGGACATCGAGCTTAATGCATCGAGAGATTTCTTGCATGATATGTACGAAATGCTGACCGAAGCTCAGGATTCTATCAGGAGTGCTCAGGATAGGGCATGGTTCTATGTTGATAGAGGATGCTCAACTTGGTCTTTTGAACTAGGAGCGTTGGTTTATTTAAAAGTTCCTAAAGATTCTCAAACTTTGTCAAAAGGAAAATGCTTGAATTTATCTCCCAGATATTGTGGTCCATTTCGATTTATACATCGGATTGGCACGGTTGTGTATGAACTTAAACTACCCCACATGTTAGAGTTCATCCAGTCTTTCGTATCAATAGATTGAAAGGAAAACTGGGAGGTGAGGATAACACAGTTACTCCTCAAGAACTCGTTGAAGTCGAAGAATTATCCTATATTCCACATAAACTTGATAAGGTACTTGAATTTAGGGAAAGGAAAATTTGTAGTTGACTAATCCTTGAGGTTAAAATTAGGTGGAAAGATAGGGAAATAGAGGATTCGACTTGGGAGTCGGTTGAGATTGTTCAGCGCAGTTCTCCTTCTTTTCATTGTAAAAGTGCAATGTTTTGAGAGAGGGGAAGTATGTTATATGCACATTATGTAAAAGTGCAATGTTTTGAGAGAGGGGAAGTATGTTATATGCACATTATGTGTGTATATACTAGGAGGCTAACCCACATTAGGCTTGTGAGCATGGGAACAAGCTCTAGTGGAGCATGGGTTAGGACTAACCTTAAGGGTTAAGGTTAGGGTCAGGCATCCAAGGGTCACACATGGAAAATGGAGAGTCAAGAGTCACTTGAGGGCCCTCCTATATAATAGGGGCATTGGGCACACTTAAGGGAGGCTAAGACTATGTTATCTTGAGGCTACAACCATATAACTAAAAGATAAGAGTACATACATAAAGAGAAATTCCTCTCTTACAACAACGTACAATGGTCAGTCTATAATGTGAACTCAACTATATGAGTTGGCGTTATAACTATGGCATAACTCAAGTACTCCAAAGTAGTTGTCACACATTTTGTCATCCACTGGTGGCATATCAACCATAATCTCACCAACTATGCCAGTGGCTTAAGTGTAGAAGCTATCACCCATGCGGTCATCAATGTCCACCATAGTACTCAATATCTCAACATGGTGTGGGTAACATTGCATGGTGGGTAAAGGATGGGTCTAGGGCCTGAGAGGATGAAAACATGAGGATAGAGAAGGCGGCGAAGGATAGGACTAGAACCAAAGGAGGGGGTTATCATATTGATCAATGCACTATGATCTTTTTAGGGTGTTATGTACTATAAACATTTTGGGGTGTTATATACTACAAACACCTCAAAGAAGGGGGGGTATCATATTAATGAATGCACTATGAGCTTTTTTAGAATGTTATGTACTGTAAACATTTTGGGGGTGAATATGCACTAAAGGATCATTACGATTTGGAAACTCAAAAAGCCTTTCCACACATTGTAGTGAATTGTAGTGAAAATGGCCTCTTAATGGTAGTGGTTGAGAATCCCTGGTCATCTGCCGAGCCAAGTAGGTGGTTAATGCAACACCTAATGTCTGATTCGTGGTGGGGACAAATGAAGAAAACGACTAGGCTTATTACATTTTCAAAAATTCCATCTTAGCTGTTTCAAAAGGTGATGAAGAAGAAAGGTGTTTGGGCAGCAGAGGTGGCTTGTGAATGTGGCCCAAACAAAGTCATTAATGCTTGGAGGCCCTGACCACAACCAAGTGGCTAGCCAACTACTTATCCATGGAGGGCCCTCCCTAGTGCGCATAGAAACTGGCCATGGTGTTTGGCTAGGAGAGATGGCTCGTGAATGTGGCTCGAACAAATCCATTAAGGCTTGGAGGCCTTGGCCACAAGGGGCCACCCAAGTGGCTAGCCAACTACTTATCCATGACAGGCCCTCTAGTGCATGGAAACTAGCCATGGTGGCATGTAGGCCTCCATGTGGTCGGGGTGTGTGCACCTGACTGGGTGGACGAACAACATCTAAGTAAATGTTGCTCATTTTGTTTAGGCCCTTTACAAAACACTTGCTTACCTAGCCATCACTTTTCAAACAACCAATGGGAGTACACAAGTAAGGACACGGCAGGTGCATTCTTGTTTTACACATAACCTAGGGTCACAGCCTAGGTGGTTGCCACTTGCTTTCTGCATTGGATGCCACTTGGTGCCCATAAATCAAAAAAGTATGGGCTGTCGTTTTTTCCCTATACATGGATGAGGAATACATTCCTGTTGCACCCCGTCTAGATCTCAGTTGTGATGTAGTTTTGTAAATTTTCAAATATTTGTATATATTTCCTTGCTTGTATTTTGTATCTGAATCTAGCCATGCGTTGTGACTATTTAACAGTTCTGCCAAAAATGTAAACCAAATATACAAATATGTAAATAATAAAGTAAAATATTTGTATATATTTTTTTTGTATTTTTTTGTGTTTCCAAAAGCATGGTAAGATTAGTCACATATTGTCGATATGTCAATATGACAAGCACATGTGAATATAATAATACCTTAGAGTTTTAATTCCAATAACCTAAGGTGAACAACCTTAGGTCATTCGATTAAGTAGTGCCGATACGTCAATATGACGAGCACATGTGAATATAATAATACCTTAGAGTTTTAATTACAATAATCTAAGGTGCACAACCTTAGGTCATTCGATTAATCGGTATGTCACTATGTCAGTGTGGCCATATTAGTGCAAGGTATTTGGGTGCCATTTTAGTCCATTGCAAGCCCGAGGGATGGGTGATGGGCAATGCTTTTGGGTGGCCTAGCGATCTGTAAAGGCACTAAAACTTCATAGATACCAACGCCAAGGCGAATGTGGCCGGTTTTTGAAGTTAGCCGTTTAAAAACAGATGAGAAAAGTTGTCGGTGTGGCACAAGGTGGTATTGTGGGGTTAAAAAAATAAAATGGGAACCAGGGTCAAGGCGGCAGGTGGAGCCAGGGTAGCAAAGGGAAGGTGGGATGGGATTGCGTTGGCGGGAAAGGCTGGGTAGTTGGGGGTTCACAGTCATGCGGCCATGCTCCAGCACCCTGTGCATGTGGGGGGGGTGAATGGCGCATCAAATGGGGATCTATGCGGATCGCGATGAGGATGGGCAATGGCCCATCCGTCCCTCTGAAAAAGGCCATGCGCCAATGGCCATGGGGCGTGGGGTCCACATCATGATCTATCATGCACTCCGATCTGCATGTTCAAATGTTAACCTGTTATTTCGGCCCCCACAAAAAAGAAAAAAAAAAGACATATCGCCAGAAGAAGTACCATCGCTTGGTTCCTTGTGCTGAAGTTTTTGCACTTGTAGTCTTGTCCATGCGTGGACCATAGGGGCGTAGGCTTGCTATTGAGGACCCGTTAAACGATTGCTTCAATCACTCATAAGCACTCATTCACACGCTTTCACAACATTGCACTTTCAAAATTGTGAGGACTCTCACACACCCATTGTGCTCGAGCCTAGAGGAACACAAACACACCACCCACACACACACAAACACACCACCCACCCCCCCACACACACACACACACAACCCCCCCCCCCAAAAAAAGAAAAAAGAAAAAGAAAAAGTATAGGCCTACATCCCCATGCACTTACTGCACGACCATATAGCCTTACACTTGTTTGGAACAAGCATATTTAAAAGTAGTGAAAATTGTGAGTTTCTCGAGGGGTAATTGCTGTTAGAGGACTCCACCTTACCATTCTAACAAGTGGTTGCACTTCTTTCTTTTAAATGGTATCAATATATCTATATCTATCTATCTATCTATATATATATGTATATATATATATATATATATATATTAGTAACCCTCAATGTGCCTCCCTTTATGTCCTTTGTCTCTAGTGACTTACCAAATACTCCTCCATCCAAAAAAGTTGATAACATAGGGATAGTAAGTAGATTGCATTATCCAAAAAAGTTTGTAAAGTTAAAGTCACTTAGAGTGTCAATGGCCCTTGATTTGTTACTTTCACATGTTTCTTTTTACTTCTCATCCCTTTTCCTCCCTTTTTGTTGCAACACCTCGATAGTGTGAGCCCATTGGTTTTCTAGATTCTTCCCTTTTTGTTGACGTGAGCCCATAAGTTTTCTAGTTTCTTCCCTTTCCTCCTTTTTTGTTGACTTGTAGATTGTATTGTGTGTCCATTGATGTTGTCAAACGCGGCAAGCCCATTAGCTTACTAGCTTCACTTTCTTCCCCACTTGAAAGAAAAAAAGGTTTCATAAACACATATGATTGGACCCAAATGCAAAACATCAAGCGTTCTCATTCCATTGAAAACTTTGTTTGACATTTGCATACAAATAACATTCTATAAGCTGTTTGTACCGCAATTTAATCATGATAACCCATAAGGTAAGATGATTATTGAGTTCTTACACATGCTACTTATACACACCCAAGTAGAAAACTAATGATAAAAAGTATTCCTCCTTAGTTAGATGTAGGTGTTTTTAAGAATTGTGGAGCATGAAAAAATGAACTATAGAGTACTAGCATATGTGCTATATCGAAAGACTTGATAGAGTAAGTTCCTCGTGTTTAAATATATTCTAGTGTATTTAAGGTTCATTGACCCTCTTGCTTATTGAATTATTTGCAAACTTCTAAGTTGATATTGTTCTATGTAAAGGTTGTTCTCCCAAAATCATGAGTTGATGACAATGGAATTTTTTATGTTCCTCAACTCAAGTGTTGAATCTGTTTCCAAAGATTAACTTAGTCATTAAAGTGAGTAAGAAAATAAAACATGTCAAATCATGTAATTTTAGATTAAGGGGTGTGTGTGTGTGTGTGTGTGTGTGTGTGTGTGTGTGTGTGTGTGTGTGTGTGTGAGAGAGAGAGAGAGAGAGAGAGAGAGAGAGCTTTTGATAAGGTTTGCTATAGAGAATAAGCCATGCCACATGTAATTAGTTGAGCCACTCCTTCAGGTTATACACCTAGAAGTTTGGTACTTGATTTAATTCCAAACTCAGCCATCCTCCATGGTGTGACCTCTATTGTCACATGCAATGATCCGAATGATATCTAGATGTTTTCCTTTGTCCACATTGTTTGCAATAACGTTAGGATAGTGCAAAGCCTATGGCGGATCAAACATGTCCATGGCATGAGTGTACATGTAGTAAGAGAGAAAGAAGAGAGGGAGAGAATTACAAAGAGAAACTCAATGATCTAGAGAGAGATGATTGCATGACTCAATGTAGATTGATTGATTGATTTTTTGAAGTACACCAAGAACATGCTTTTATAGGTTGCAAACCTTATCTTTAGACTCACATAAGTCACATACACATATATAATCTACACTTATCTTATCTAATTATAAGAGTGTGTTCACACCTAAAAGAAGGTGTTCACAGACACATACATGAATAAGGCTACACATACACTCACATACATGAATAAGGCTACACACACATACATACAAACACATAACCCTTTGGAGGCGGCACTTACAACAAGAGACTCCGAAATACCCAATAAACCTCATTCAGAGCGAAGGTGGTGATACCCCAATGCAAAGAAGATGCTACCACCTATCCCATCCACCTTGCTTAAGAGCTAGGCTCACCATATACACCTCCCATGCCATGGTAGGCTCTACACCTTGGATAGTTTTGCAAACCGCAACACCATGTTAGTGGAGATAAATGTATAATTTTTATAAGAACGGGGCAAGCTCATGTGCAAAGGCAAACTAAAAAGTAAGGAAATGCAATGCACAAAGGAAAATGAAAACGAAGAGAAAGCGAAACCGTGGTCATACTTGTTCCTTGTTGAAGAAGCCAATGCATATTTTGACTTGTAGTATTGTACAACACTTGGTTTCCCACATTGCCTTTGCTTTTATATAGAAAGAAGCTCCCCATAAATTAACCAGAAGGACGGTAGTTGAGGGTTTGAAGTGGATAAGAGAAGATGGAAGAAGAGAAGAAGGAAGGAAGTTGAACAATGTGCCTTACGAATCTAGGCGTATAAGTTGTGTAGGCAGAACAAGATGCTATTGATGGCCGAGATAGCAGGAATGAGAGTGAGAAAGAGGTTTCCTATGTGACCTTTGTTAAGAGGGAGGTGGAGATTTGAAAATTGCTTGTGGCATTCAAGAGGAAGAGAGAAGAAGAAGCATGCCTTCTCTTAGGGGGAAGAGAGAGAGAGAGAGAGAGAGAGAGAGAGAGAGAGAGAGAGAGAGAGAGAGAGAGAGAGAGAGAGAGAGAGAGAGAGAGAGAGAGAGAGAGAACTTGCTCTTGCCTCATCCTTGCATATTGATTTTGAATCCAAAATTGATGGAGGTCTAGGTAGAGGTTCAAGTAGCTTAAAATAGTAGAAGAAGAATGCTCACATTTATTGCAGCACCTAAGTCAATAATTATTTAGACATGGCCATGTGGGTAGTAGGTGACTTGCTACCTAGAGCCCCACTCTCTAGCCCCTATACTTAAGTCTTGTCCCTAGTATTTAAAAAATGATAAATATTATATATAAAAACCCTTTACACCGTTCTAATATTAGATTAAAAAAATGTATATTTCTTTTGCGGCTTATTTACTGATTTTTTTTCCCTTGGCAAGCCTTAGGCCAAGATTCCCATAGTTACAGATTTGCACCTCTATAGGTGCTAGTAGGCGTTTTTTAATTTGGCGATGTAGCCAAGGAAGCACCTTGTGGGGTTTTGAACCCACGACCTCTTATTCCTAAACGTTTACACCTTCACCACTTGGGCTCTAAATAAAAAAATATATACTCTTAAAATTTGTAATTTATGAAGACCTTATTTTCACAAGGTCAATTCTCAAAATTTGCCATTCACCTAACACATTAAACCTCGATTTTTTGTAAAGATGCTTTACAAGCTATACAATATATGGGAAAAAGTAATATTATAGTATATTTTTAATAAGCTTAACAATAAAGATACTATCTAAGAATTTTCATAAGATTTATTTTAACATAGGTTTTTTTTTCTAGAGGATGACATTTCTTACATTTTGGTTATGAATGGGCATTTAGTGTTTATTCTTATAATGAAAGTCATTGATTGAATGAGTTATTCTTATTTGATTGGTTGAAAAAAAAGGTTTTAATGAATACTCTTGTTGATTGCAAGGTATAGCCCACACATTGATAGCTAAATGAACATATTTCTCGAGGCAGTGTGAAGTGTAAGCCAACACTTGAATTTGAAGGACAAACCAAAAGTTCATTTAAAGGGCTTATATTAAGCCTCCATTTTGGAAGGGCATACAACCCTTTTTTTTTTCTTTCAAAATTGTGGTTTTCTTTTGAAGGGTGCATTTTTAGTACCCTTTTACTGAAGGATGAATGCCCCTTGGAAGGGTACCACAACCTTCACATTCTAGGCCTGCAAGTTACATGAGGCAATGTATGGCATCCATAAATTGGAGGAGGCTTGGGCTCGCAAGTCGTGATCAGAGCTTGAGCCTCTGGTATGCAAATGTTACGGTGGGCTAATTGAGCAGTAGCTCCATCGGGTGGCACCTTTGACCCCACCAAGGTACTTGCTAACCATCGGTGGCCTGTTCTTGTGACTTGTGAGAAAGCCCATCAGTGGAGCTCTGGTGGTATTTGTATGCAACATTTGAATTGCTAAAGCTAAACGACCACATAGGTGTAATTCGTTAAAGTCAGCTCTGCCAAACTACTGAAAAAGTTGCACAAGTGATGTGGATGGATGCAACACTTGAATTGCTAAAGCTAAACGACCACATAAGTGTAATTCGTTAAAGTCAACTCTGTCGAACTACTGAAAAGTTACACAAGTGATGTGGATGGATGCAGAAAGTAACACAACCCTTTATGTATGGTAATTTTTGAAAGCGTGAGAACAGGCCCGGTGCCATTTTTGAATGGGAAAAAGCCAAGAAAAGGGAGAGAGCTCCCGTGACCATCTCCCCGCAAAAGGGGGGCTGCGTGTACACACCCTAATGAGGGGCCAAGCAGACATCCCTTAAAAATGCGGTGTGGGAACTTGCTCTTAAAGAATCCAGCGGTCACATCACTTATGATTTCTGAGAGAGGATCCTCGTCAGGTGCCAAGTGGGCAAGCAGCCCTGAAAATGTTTTTTTTTCCACTGACCAGAACTAATACCTACCGTTGGATACCGTCACTTCCAAGCGAACCGGCCGTGCAAAAAATATATTCTCCTCTTTAACCAATGTGTGCCTCAGTAAAGCCCATCTCTCTTCCTTCTTTACCAAACTACACTGTAGTCCCGCAGAGATTCTAGGTGAAAACCCTGAGAAAAACCTCATCTTCTTGCCCGTTTTTTTTTTTCCTTCCTCTTGCAAAAGTAGACCCTTGCCTCGTGCTCCGTAGACAATGGCCTTCCTCTTCGTCACCAAGCACACCGTTTCTTAGCTCGAATCGCGAGCAGAAGCCAGCTACTCTACAGAGAGGTTCTGCAGTCCCTTTAAGCTACACACAGATCGCAGCGTACCCGCCTTGCTGTGTAACAACTGCCTTAAACTACAAACAGATCGTAGCAGTGCCACTGTCTCAGAGGCTTTAGGAGCATTCGATGACTTGATCGGAAGCTAGCTATAGTGTTGATCAATATCCGACCTTTCAGAACCGTGCCTATGGCGGAAAGCTCAGATTTCCAGGACCTCATCAGAAGCTAGCTACGGAGTTAATTTTATTCCAAGCATACAGGGAAGCGCGGCGAAGGCGGCTCCATCATCATTACGTCTTCTCCAAGAATCTTGATCATGGTGGCTGCATCACTCGGGCACTGAGAAGCTTGGCCTACTGTGGCTCACTCTGTTTTTGAGAGGCTTGGCGATGGGGGAAGCAACCGACTCTCGACAGCTACGGTGCACCCCTTTTCCCTACTTGCCTTCGCTTTTTAGCCTGTCTGTTTTTATGTCGATTTGTCCAGTTTAGCTACCTTGCCAATTGCCTTAATTGCCTTTGCAAATCGCCTCATTTCCTGCATCCCGTCTTCTTTTTCAGTTCAATCGATTTGTCTGCTACAGATTCTTGTACTGTAGCTCTGATTGTTCAATCGATTTGTCTGCTACAGTTTCTTGCGCTGTAGCTCACCCTTGCCCTCAATCCACTCGGTTTTTTTTTTCCTTTGGGAGGCAGGCCAATCCACTTGTTAAAAAGCGTTCGGACATTTTTATATACCTTGCTTCTTGTAACAGCTTCGTGAGCTGCTTTTCTTCCTGATGGATTTCCAAACATGTGCAGTTACTGTGGTTTGTACACAGTTGCTCACATTATGGTTCTTGTGCTTGAATTTTTTTGTTACTTGTTAGCCCCGATCCGATTCTCCTTTTTCCTTTTTCTTCAACTTGACACAATTGGGCTTTGCTTGCAAGGTTCTCAAGCATAGGACTGCTTTCTTTAGTCCCCGCATTTAGTAGCTTAGGCTTCATATCTGTAATCTCCGCACCTCTCTTCGCAGATAATATATGATTCTCGTCTATCAGATCAAATGTTGCCTCCAATCTTTGACAATGGATGTACTACTTGCACAGCTTATCTTTCCCGGTCTTGAGCACTACCCCTTCTAATTGAGATTTAGGTGGATGCAATCTTGAGAGAAACTAACGGGAGAACTTGTTGTTGTCTTGCAGGTATTGAAGCAGTGTCGCAGTGTCAGGCAAGGTTGTGATCAGCATGGGTAAAAAGGGAAAATGGTTTTCGGCTGTGAAGAATGCATTTAGATCGAGCTCGAAGGATTCTACCAAGGTCAAGGAAAATGTTCCTCTCAACAATGGCAATAAGGACGCCGAGGAAGAAATAAAGAAAGAGAAGGTGAGACTGATGTGCCAGGTTTTTGATCTTTTGGTGTAAAAAACCGTTGCTTATATTTAGTGTTTCTAAACTTGATCTGGACATTGTTTGCCGCTTTCTAGAGTAAGCGATCTAAGGACAAGCGCAGATGGAGCTTTGGGAAGTCTGCACAGATGGACTCTGCTGCAATGGAAACAACGGAGGCGGTGAAACCGACCATCCTGTCTGAGAAGAATTTGAGTCAGGTTGAAGGCGAGCAGAACAAGCACGCACTTGCGGTGGCCGCGGCAACAGCAGCAGCAGCAGAGGCCGCTGTTGCAGCTGCACATGCTGCAGCTGAAGTGGTACGCCTCACGGGAGGGGCTCGGCCATCATCTTTCAGCGGCTTAAGCAGAGAAGACTGGGCAGCCATCAAGATCCAGACAGCCTTTCGAGGTTACCTTGTATGTGCAATTTCCTTCTCTTTTGTTGATTCTCAGGGGCCTCTTTCTGTGTTCCTTTTCCTGTTTATTTCATCTTCTGCAAGTTGCTATCCTCTCAATGTATCTGCAAGCAGCAATCTTCTCAATGTATCTGCAACGTGCAATGATTTTTACCAGGGTTTCATTCTATGATTCCTCTGCAAGTAGCAAGCCTCTCAATGTGTCTGCAAGTGGCATTCCCCTCAATGCAATGTGCAATGATTTTACCAGGGTCTCATGATTCTGTGATGTTCAATGAATTTTCCTGTTTATTTTACCTTCTGCAACTAGCAATCCTCTAAATGTATCTGAAAACGTGTGAATTTTTTTACCAGTCCCTTAATTTTCCGCAATCTGCAATTTTCTTAATACATGCATACTGTTTTTTGGCACGTAAAGGCTCGCCGAGCTTTGCGTGCTCTCAGGGGCCTTGTTAGACTACAGGCTTTGGTTCGGGGACACACAGTGCGAAGGCAGGCAACACTCACTCTGCGATGTATGCAAGCACTCGTAAGAGTTCAGGCTCGTGTCCGAGCAAGGCGTGTACGCATGTCGGAGGAGGGCCAAGCGGTGCAGCGGCAGCTCTGGCAGAGACGACAGCAGGAGATACTGGCACGGAAAGGGGAGGTAAGTGAAGTTTTCTAGCCTACGTAATACTGGTTTCTGAGGCCGCAAGCCCCCCTTAGTGTGTGCAAGAGGCTCTACTGAAAGAAAATCTTTACCTGGTTTTGATGCAGTCGGATGACCAAGATCTACAAATCTGGGATGACAGTGTCCAATCCCTGGAAGATATTGAAGCCAAAAAACTCAACAAACAGGAGGCTGCATTGAAACGAGAAAGAGCCCTGGCGTATGCGTTCTCCCATCAGGTACACTTTCACATGTTAATCATGGGGTGTGGTTCTCCTTGAAAAGCACATGCTATCATGACATACAACTGGTGTGGGTCTCTTTGATGATTAAGCACTGTCTCGCTGAGCTTTTTCCATGCCTAAGGCATTTCGTTTCAGCATGTTGTTGTGGCAATCACTTTCTTCTTGATTAATAATCACGTTTAAGCTTTTTGATGTGAATTTCCAGCTATGGAGATCTTCCCCGCATCAAGCTTCTTCTATGTATATTGATAATGAATCTGATAAGCCTCATTGGGGATGGAGTTGGCTTGAACGTTGGATGGCTGCACGGCCATGGGAAGCTCGACTTTTTGAGAAAGATGCCCCAGAAGTAATTGCTGATGATTTGAAAGTGAAGAATTTAGGCATAGACTCAGGCAAATCGCTCCCTACTCCAAAGGCCCGCCTCCTCATGAAAGGGGGAACTGTAGCTGCACTTCAACAACAGAGGGCAGCAGAGCACTCACCAATGACCCCGATCAGGAAACCATCAGTGGTGAATGTCCGCTCAGCCAATCCTTGGAGCACCAAAATAGCAGAAGAGGAAGGAAGTGGAGTTTCTACAGCTCGGAGTATTTCAAGTGTATACTCTCTTGGCCCAAAATTTGTCAGCTTAAAGAACAGCAAAGCAGAGTCTTCCATTGCAGATGACGAAAGCCTAGTGAGCTCACCTGCAGTTCCCAATTACATGACAGCTACTAAATCTGCAAAAGCCAAGGCACGATCACTCAGTAATCCTAAGCAGAGGCCTGTAACGCCAGAGAAAGAACAAATGTCATCGGCAAAAAAGAGGCTATCCTATCCTATAACAGAGGGTTCTGTCGGTAGTGCAATGAGTACTCCCAAACATCCAAGACCTTTAGCTTTAACACAGAGAAGCCCAAGCATGAAGGGTTTTCCTGGTTCTTTCAATGCAGAACGATCTGCAGCTTCTCTTACAGAAAGTAATGGAGAAACTCTGCATACTTCCAATGGTGATACCAGAAAGTAACAAGTAAAGCACAATTCTTTTCATTGTCTTCAAGGCTTGAAGTCTACATGGAAGAGCAAGTTAATTCTGGTTTGAAAGAGTGAATTTCTACCGACAGCTTTCATAAGGTTCACCGGGGTGAGTGTTAGTTAGGACATAGTCTTTGCACTGATATTTGCAATTTTCCTTCTCAAGGACAGATAGAACAGTGATCTATTGTACAAGGTATTTGGGCTATATGTTTTTTTATGTCAAACAAGTTTCTACTTTGCCATGATGCTCTCTATGAAGAATGTCCAACTGCAGCAGCAATGACATGTTATTGTCCTCTATCTTGACAGCTTGTATTTTATACAACCCTGACACAGAATGTACTACATTTTGAAAGTACTTCCACTTACAAAATGTTTTTGTTTTGTTTTTTTCATGGAGTAGGTCCTTCTGTAGTCGCTATTTAGTACCCGTCCGGAGACGGGGTTGGTTTTCAAGCCTGAAGGCATTATAACTTGGGGCCGCAGAGAAACTGCAGTTCCAATAGCGGCCGGTGGGGATTTGAACTTGGAACCTCCGTTCCCCATGCCACAAGCCCCCGCCACTAGGCTATGTGCTCATTAACACTTACAAAATGATTTGGGAAGCTTTCAAGTGCTAGGAGCCTTTCTTGATGCAGGTGGAGCAAATAATGTTTTATTTCTCTTCTAGGTTAGGTAATATGTAGGGTAATTTCAGCACAAAAACTAACTCTATACCTTGTGTTTTTTATAATTTGAAATTTTGGTTATCTGTTTGCTGCCTTTGGACCTATGTTGCAATTGCGACAATATGGGTCAGCACATTGGTGCCTCGTTCTGAGACACTCAGCTAGAGTGGTGAAGATGGGCTTGGGCTCCTAAGTTGCAATTGCGACAATAAGGGTCAGCACATTGGTGCCTCGTTCTCAGGCACTCAGTGGTGTAGATGGGCTTGGGCTCAAGTATTTGGTAAAGAGTGTGTTACAAGTTGAACTGGAAGTATGACTGAAGACCAACTTCACGATTGGCTCTTGGTGAAGTCCAGAGATGAAGGGAAAGCAGTTTTCAGTTGATTCACAAGAACTGCACAATCCGTTTTCCTTGTCTTCATAATGCAATCCCTTCCCTGGGTTATGAATGATGCATCACAAGTTTTTTCACAACTTAAGAAATACTGACATGCAGATTCTTGATGTGGATCCCCAGTGTTTACATTCTAAGGGGATTGTTCAGTTTCTGTATGGAGACTCCATGGTCTCTTAGCGGTCACAAAAGATGGACAGTCTGGGTAATGTGGGGAGCATGGTGGACACACGTCCCAGTGTGGTCCCAGTTTTGTTTTTCGAGCCGGGGTCAGAAACGAAATGGGTGGTCCCAGTCTGACTGCTTTGTTGCAGTGTGGTCCCAGTCTGAGTGCTTTGTTGCAGTGTGGGTACTTAAATGGGTCACCGAAATGAGTGCCTGGGCGAATGAGGTGCAATTATGGGATCCCTGATAGTGTGTCAAAGAGGCCTGAGGATAGGCAGTAAAAGGGAGATTATGGATCTTCAGGACTCAGGAGTGAGGAAATGGAGAATTATGTGGTGTAACAGCATTAATAACAAAGCAGACCGTCTGCAAATTACATCCCAACCAAGGCCTGTTTCCACTCCATGTTCCTCAAGGTTGTGTCCCGCAAAACTGCCAGAGGTAAACTGGCAGCCTAGTTTTGGTTTACATGGGTTGCAACTTGCCACTTTTTTGGAGTGAAAAAGTTCCAACCTGGCCAACAAGTTGCAGCTTTGGGGATATCTGAATGCAAGAAGACAAAGCTATCAGAACTCCTTTGTGGTTGCTAAGTGAAGACATAGGATTTTGAACCGTTGAGCTCACAATAGGTTGCTCCGCCAACAATAGGTGAAGACAATAGGATTTTGAACTCACAGTAGGCTGCTCCGCCAACAAAACCACGACCAGCGTGGAAACCAGCCTTAAAAGGGGTAGGGGTAATAGCAAGCTCCACTGCTTCTTGATCTAATGCTAGCTCAGATCTTTTAATGTTTGCTGCGTCATGCATGTGAATCCAACACTGCATTTTTTTTGGCCATATGCTTCCACTTTGCCTATGCCATGCAACCAGTGCAACTTGGAAACCAACCCCATGCATGTGAGGCTGGCTTCAGTTTTCAAAAACCAGTCTTCAATTGTCTTTCAGTGCAATTTTTTTTGGGAGAGTAGGTACTGGAATTAGATGCCACTAGGTAGAGTCGAACCCAAGTACCACCACGTCGGGAGGCATGGGCATTGGACACTATAACCCAAGAGGCTATTTTCAATGTTCGGTTGAGAACTCACCAGTAGCGATGAGCTATATTCTCCCCTTTTTTTAAAGGGGAATCCGACCATGGAGGAGGCCGGTAGTGTTGGGGATGTTGCGGGAGGTGGGAGATCTGCACCGAGCGCGAGCAAGGCTCAAGGGATTGGTGTCCAGTATTGAGGAGTGCTGCGTCGGGGTGGCAGCGCCTGTAGGATTGGTCCGCATAGGAGGTAGCTTACCTTCAAGATGGTGAAGGGGTGCAGCAGAGGCCCACTTTGTAACTGCAAATGGAGCAGGAAGAGAGGATGCAGGGATCATGCCTGCATCAGTTTGCCCATCGATTGAGGCGACAGAATGCGGAAGGGGTCCTGCATGGATCAGGGGAGGCGCCAAAGAGGGCTGTGCCAACAGCGGTTGATGGTTTTGCGAGGAATCAGCAATTTGTGATTTGCAGGGATCCGGTTGGATGTGCAGGGCGCTGAGGGGGGCCGGGGCTGTCTGGTGAAGGGTCGCCTCTTGTTGTAGAGGCATTGTAGATGTATGGAGGCCCATGTAGAAGGCCGTTGTGTGGCTTAACCGTAAAGATGTGGGGGTTGGCAAAGAGCCCGAAGAGATGTGCCCCCCAGTTTGTAGTATGGGTACAGTGATGCAGAGCTGTGATTGCCTCCATGGGCAGTGTTACTGTAGTGGAAGGAAAGCCCGCATGAAGAGGCATTAAGGGGTGGGGTGTATTCTCCCCGTCTTCTGCATGGTCCAAGCCTGGCATAATGCTGACTACATGCAGGGTAGCAAAAACTGGTCGAGGAGCTCCAACTGGAGCATAGTAACAAGAAACGGACGTCGTTTTGAAGCTTAGGTTTTGTTTATTTTGGACGAAATGCAAAGGTTTCGAGGTTTTGTTTATTTTGGACGAAATGCAAAGGTTTCGAAATGACACTATAACACGCGGAAGCTCTTGGGGTCTTCTTTCAGCCCTAAACACTCTTGGAAACAATTTGATGCAAAACGCAGACACGAAGAATGCTGGCCGACCAGCAGTCGGCCAGCCGAATGGTTATATTCAGCATTATAGTTGCGCCATCTGGACATCATTCCTTATATTGCTGTACCTTCAGCCGCCTTGTCCTCTGGTCCAGCGGACGTCATCTTCTGATGCAGCCACTTGCAGCTGACAGCTTCCTCTTCATGTCCTCCATGCCTTGCTCCAATCCAAGTCCACACTGGCTAATCTGCACTCTGTGCTCCATAAATCCTGGTTCTATCTAGTTCATACTCTTTATCTATATGCCTCTTCTTGACCAGCATCTGAGAATGTCCATGGCATCTTTCATGCGCATGACATCCCCCTCTACTAAACTTGATGACGGGATTCCAACATGTTCTTGGATGACTGTCATCATCCCAATCTTTTCTCGAAGTCCCTCTGTCATCCATCCATCCCTGGCAACCCTTTTCTCTGAAAGCCCGGCCCGGTCTCCAGGTCTTCATTCTTGAGAAATGAGTCTGGCACTCTCACATCACCCCTTGGAGGATAATTCTCCCCTAGGACCGTTGCCCGAGAACCTATCTGGCTCGCAGGACTGCCATCCCCTTTGGGTCTGTGGAACACCTTCCTGATTCTGTGTTCCTTGCCTTGGGCTTCGTATCCATGTACTTTCCTGTACCTTGGACCTGTACACCATCATATGGGACTGAATCAGTGTTTAGCTTTGCTGAGCTTGATGCTCTGATACCAATGTAACACGCGGAAGCTTTGGGGGTCTTCTTTCAGCCCTAAACACTACTGAGAACATGCTGATGCAAAAACGTAGACAGAAGGGAGAGTAGAGAGAGAGATATATACTGGAAATTCAGTATATTAATATGGTACAAAAAGGTACTCAATCCACAGCCCTAGGCTGCCTTGAAGAAAAGGTGATAAACACCCAAAAGTCTAGTCCCTACTTGGATCCTAGGGACCCACCCCTTATGGGAGTGAATGAATCTACACAATGAGCTCCTTGGCCTTTTATACCCTCTTGGACTTCTTGGAGTGCTGGCCGACCAGCAGTCGGCCAGCCTACTGGACAAAAATGATCATAAAATCTATAAACATAGATATGCCTGCAGCCGCCTCAGCCGCCGACAGCTCTGGGAGTCTTATCTGGTTCAGCCGACAACTCTGCCATGCAGCCGACAGTGCATCCTTGTCCTTCTCCAGTCCAAATACTGCACCTTGTGCTCCAAGTCCTAGCTCTATCTGGTTCATACTTTTTATCTGGCTGCCTCTTCTGGACCAGCACCTAAGAATGTCCATGGCATCTTTCATGCACATGACAGACACTTCTCATATACACATACCAAATTTATGACATAGTCAATAGAAAGATAGAGATGCATTTTTGGGACTAGTGGTATGAAATTCATGATTTTGGGAGTAGGTTTTTTGGTATTTTCATAATTTGGGCAAGAAAAGGAGAGAAAGAGACGAGGAAAGAATTAAGTTGGAAGGGAAGATGAGAAAAGGGAAGGTGGTGAAAAGGAGAGAGAGTTGGAAGGCATGAAAAGGAGAAAGAGAGGAAAGAGAGGAAAGAGAAGGAGGGGTGGACCGTGGAGGAGAAGAGAGAAAGAGGAAAAGGGAAGAGGAAGAGGAGGCGTTGGAGGAGGGAAGAGGAGTGGACGAGGAGAAGAGGCGGAGCAACGGGTTGCAGCCGGGAAGAAGCGTGGGATGCGTGAAGTGGCAAATGGGTAGCGCAAACAGGGTCAAAAAAGACAATAGAAATCACATTTGCAAAAAAAAAAAAAAAAACCCTTCCACCTGTTTTTTTGACCTCACTTTACATTTGGGGGCGGCCTTTGATTGAACTGTACCAGACAGACTATAGTCGCTCATAAAAAGCATTTAGGGGTGCTGCAAGGAGATGCGAGGCATCCCTTTGTTGGAAGGGATGGATGCAGCAGAAGCTAGGTGAGGCCCCTCAGGAGAAGGGGTTGATGCTGCAGAATCTATGAGAGGCCCCTCTTTGTGTACAAGTGGGCAGATTGTGGTGTCAGAGGGCAGAGCCCCACTGAGGGGGATGGGCATGCAAATTCGATCAAGATTTCCCCTTTCTTGGAGGTAGAGGCAGCTGCTACAGGCAAAGCAGGAGCCCCACTACCGATAAAGGGTAATTTAGCTACCATCGAGCTAAAGCCCTGGAGGTGGTTGCTCATTATTTTGAAGAGAATTTGCTCTTTACATTGTATCAAATACCTTTTTTCATGGGATTTGGAACTTAGTTAGAAAATGAGTTTGATTGCCTACTAGAAATGAGAGTGGCAAACCAGGTGCATCCACAACCATCTTGAGAAGCCAAATAAAGAACATCATCCCAATGCTATCCACAGGTGATGGGAGGATTCTTGTTCAATGTTGGAAGTAATTTTTCAAACAAGAAAGATTGTTGGGCATGGAAACTGCTTTCAAGCTTGGTTCCACTTGTAACTCAGACACAACAACTAGCTGACAAGGGTGTATACCAACGACCATCATCAAAATGGGCCCTTTGGACTCCAGTCTCCAAGCCCTAAATTGCAAGTCACTCCACACATCTACTGTCACGATTCGGTTCACCGATGGTTTTAGGGGAATTTTTCCTCTGCCAACATTGTTAGAGTTGAGTTTTCCCTATTAAAGTGACGCTTGCAACACTAGAATATGTATCCAGATTCTCCTTCTTTTAATGCTCGCAACTTGGGTATTCTTCAAACAGAGCTCCCTCTGGGAGCTTCACCTTAGAGCCCTGACCCACGGGGGAGCTTGAAATTAGCAGCATCAATGATGCAAAGGTGACCCGCGCTTTAGAAAAAAATTCACAGCACACTTTCTCATTCCAATCAATACCTTTATTTTTAGATGTACGCAGCAACGAAGGTGAAGGAGAACCTATCTTGCGAGAGAAACACACTGCGAAGGTGGAGGGAGCTTGATGTTGTTCTCTCTGAAATTCTGAGGAGTTTGCAACACTACGAAAACTTAGGAGAAATCTGTGGAAAAGTGATCACTTACTATATTCAGACCTTTTACTAACGTTGTTGATGGTGTTGAAGATGTGCGGGACGGGGCTCTTAGCTAGCAGGTTGCCATTGCTGAATACAGAAGTTCTAATAATGACAAAGCCTATATTGTTGCTGTGGTCAAATAGGGAACAAAGGCCGAGTCACAGGACTTTGAAGGTAAATACGGTACTAAATGGTATTAGAAGGTTTTTTTTGGCATAAGTGTACGATTTTTTTATTAAAAAAACACTTACAAAGTTGATTATTTTTTACATCAAAGGTTACAGAATTTGTCATAAGCCAAAATTCCATTAAAAATGAACACAAGTACAAGAGCATGTAGGCTATAACCTAGATCAAAAAAGTCGGGTGTGTGGTGTGCGCCCAGCACAAGTACAAAAAAGCGGGCCCTTAAGGCTAAGGTTACACTTACAAACTTGATTATTTTTTACAAGAGCATGTAGGCTATAGCCTAGACCAAAAAATGACAAAAAAGCCTCCCTCAATGGTCAAAAAGGGCTAACATTTTGGGAAAAAGACAGTCAAAAATATTGTACGAATCCATTCGGACAGCATACGGATCATACGATGCTGTCACATGTGGAAGCTTTGGGAGTCTGCTTTCAACCCTAAACACCTTTCCTGCTAGAACATGCTTGATGCAAACACAAGTAGAAGATGGAGAGATAGTTGAGCTTTTAGTGTATTCCATATAGTACAAAAAGGTACATTCTATAGGCTGTCCTTGAAAAGGTGGAAAACCCTAGTCTAATCTAATCCTAGTTTATGACCCAATCCCAAGGAAAGGACTGAATACTCAACAATGATCTTCGCATAGCCTTTCATAGGCTCTCCTTATGAATGCAAGGAACTTGGTTGACCTGGTGTCAGCTATAACAAATCCACCCGACCTGTAATCTATGTCGGCCAGCAACAATAGTTACAATCGACAATCCTCTAGTACTTTCTAGGGTTTCCTTGCATATATCTGAGCCTGGCTCATGCCCTAAACTTGTGTGTTTTTCTATTGCCTATTAGAGATTAGCTCAGAGATGAGCATGTACGTGTCATTCACATGACATCCCCCTCTGCTAAACTTGATGACGAGATTCCAACTTCTGACCTTGGAGGATTGTCATCATCCCCTTGTCTCCTCATGGACTCCCAAACCTGTCGTCCTTCCCTTCTTGGCAACCTTTTTATTGAAAACCTTGCGCGCCCAAATCCACTCCAATTCTGATGAAGATGTGTACATCTGCTCCACCTTCTCCCTTATCCCTTTATGCCTTGTCCTTGAACACTTTCTTTGGTCTTCTTTTTCTGAGTATTGAGCTTGGCACTCTCACTCCACCCCTTGGAGAATCATTCTCCCTTAAAGCTGTTGCTTGAAAGTCTTTCCTGGTATGCCCCAAGTGGCATCCGACTCACATGAGTGCAATTCTCCCTATGTCTTGGGGAACACCACCAACCAACCTCATGGGAACTTCTTCCATGTCTTGTATTACTCTCCTTGGACTGTGCACCTTCAGGACTCTATCAATGTTTAGCCTTATTGAACATGATACTGAAACAATGTTACCTGGTCACCACACCACCAAAAGATCAAGACACGGGCGATGGTCTCATCCATGTGCATTGCAATAAGGGTGGGTTCATAGGCTGCGACAATATCTCAGAACCAGGTTGAAGCTCTGATACCAATGTCAAATGCAAAAGCTTTGGGAGTCTTCTTTCAACCCTAAACGCCCGTCTTGGAACAACCTGATGCAAAACACAAGCAGAAGATGGAGAGAAGAGAGAGAGATATGAGTTTCAATATATTCATTTAGTACAAAAAGGAGGTACAATTCTTGCAAGCCATAGATTGCCTTGAAAAGGTGGAAATCATCTAATTAATCCCTAATATATTGACTTAGTTCATAAAGGACTGAATGCCTACAAGAACTCAGCCTATTTATAAGCACATTTGGCCTGGCCAACCTGTTCGGCCAAGTCCCTGGACAAAACCCCCATTTACTACAGCCGACCAAAAGAAGACTCATTAAATGCCAGCTCCAAACTTTGATCCTAAGAATCCTCTTTATCTCCTGCCCTTCAGGAAATAGCTGCACATGTCTTGCACATGACAGGTACGATACGAACCTGTTCGTACTACATACGGATGCAGCCATGGGACTAGTCTCCAGCAGACCATTGTTTTCAAGTTTGTGGCAGAACATAGCCTTAAGATTCTGCTCAACTCTTTTCCTTTGTCGCACAAGAAAAGTTTCCAAGAAAGGAGAGCCTAGCGGCCTCCTTTCATGGCAGAAGGCTCCACTGAAAATCAAGCTAGGGGAGGCTGCTAGGCTCTCCCCTCCACTAAAAATCATGCTAGGAGAGGGATACAGGGGTTAGCCTGTAGGATAGTTCGCCACTCAACCCTATTGAGCTTGACAGGGACCGCCAAAAGATTTACAAGAAGGACGAACTGGCAGGAAGGAGCCCCTGAGGTTGACGAACAAGGTGGATCAAGCCCTGCACTTAAGCTGTGGATCTCTCTCTCGGCTGATTCGGTGAAGGAGTGGTCGTATGCTTACCAAACTCTTCGACTATCATGGTCCCTGCCTCCTGACTGAAGCCCTAAAACCTTGGATTAGGGTTAATTGGGATCTAGACGCATCTTTGTGGAGCACACCCATAACTTGCCAAAAAATTTCTTGTTCATGATGAAGGCATGGCCCTAGGAGATGGACAGTGGATGATCATAAATTCCCCCCTTTAGGTGGTCTACTAATGGGTCAAACTCTCTGACCTTCCTCCATCTTTATCCCCTAATCAAGCTCATAGTTGAACCCGTAGGAAAGCTCCTAGGCCAAAGAACTAAAACTGATCTAAATCCTAGATAGCATCTCCACGTCCTTCTAGAGCTTGATGTCAGTAACAAACTTCCCTCAGTGTTAGAGATTGACTTAGGCTTCGCCCATATACAATTGGGTGTATTCTGGAATTGCCAGGTACTCCATCCAATCTGGGGTGCCCTTCATTGGTGACTATGGTGGCGTAGCCGCCTCTTGTGTGCAAGCTGACCTGTGCTAGGGGGTGGGTGGGTAGGCTTATGAGACTTAATAAATTCTTGTAAGTGTAGAATTTCTTCGGAATTGATAGTGGGATATTCTATGTGGATAGCATCAAAATTGTATTGTACATTTGTTAGCATGGCTTCTAAGTGCTTGTAGATATTAGAATAGAGTTTTAGAATGCCAAAAGGACAATATAAAGTGGACTCACATAAATTTAGATGCTGGTGAGTGTTATATACTTCTAACCACCTATAACTAATAATCCATTGGTAACTATGTGCTACTACCTCATAGTTGGCGGGCATCTCAGGAATGTCATCTGGGATAAACATGTCTAATTTTTCGACAGTGTTGTCCATAATTTATGAATTTTAGAGAATACGACACTAACTACGAAGGTTTAGCACTATAGGATGGTTTAGCACTATAGGATGTAGAGGATAGAAAAAGATGTTTTGTGGATTAGTTGATACTAAGTCTCCCCACAAAATTTCTATTATTATGGTAGGATCAGCATCTCTTTCAGTATTTTATTTAATTAGGGTTAGTTCTCCTAGGCCTATATCTTCAGATAGATTTATGTCATACTGACATAGAGAGATTGTTAGTGTAGACAAAAACAAGGTAAGAGTTTGAGGAGGGACCTGAGGAGTTACTGGCAGCTGACCCAACTTGGAGGCGCGCTCAAGGAGGAGGCGGAGATCATCATTAGGCTTCGGCCGCTGACTTCTATCTTGTACTGCCAGCAGCTGATGCTCTAACTCTTGTAGGTGGGAGTCAACGTTGCTATAAGGAGGTTTAAAATTGCAGTTTCTCGCACCATCCTTGCAGCATCTAATTCCTCGAATCTTCTCGTTGCGTGTTCTTGGGCCCGCCTGGCCATTGCTTCTCTTTCTTGAGAATTGGTGATTTGCTGGAGCCTTTGGGCAGCTAGCCTTTGAGTGTCGTGTAGTTGTTGTGTAAGTTGTGCCATTGCCTCTTGATGTGCCAACTCTTTTCTTTGTACTTCGGCCTGGCTCGCACTTATTGTTTCATTAAGTGTTCTAATCTTTTCTGCATGGGCCTTATTTATTTGTTCCCTTTCGTGCTGTAAATGGGTTGCCCTTTCCTCCTTTGCCTTTAGTTATGCTGTTAGCTGCTAGATTTGGCATTGCAAATCTTCTTCTTTGGCCCTGGCATTGGCTTGGAGCTCCTGTATTTGGTGTGCATGAAGTGTAGTGAGCTCCTTTGTGTGGGTGACCTCTTTCCGAAGCTGCTCCTTCGCTTGTTCTAATTTGGCGTTGAGGTCCACATTGTCCTTGATTCTTTGCACGATTGTTTGGCTGAGTTCCATGTTATTGCTCTCCAAGGCGTTATACCTTTTCTCTTGCTCCTCCGTGGCCTTCAAGCTCTTTATGATGACATCTTTATGGGTAGCTTCAACTGGTCCAAGTTGGCTTTTAATTTTTGCACTTGTGCGGATGCATCGTTTACCTGTTTCCAGAGGGTGGCGTTACGATTGTGGAGCATGTGCGCTGTCAAGAGGTGGCACCGCCATACCTGTTGTTCTTGCTCCCAGATTGCACTTGTGCTTGTTTCTTCTTCCAGCCTAGTCTGCGGTTGGTTGAGCAGCTCATCTAGTCCTTCCATGGTCTCTTGCAAGAACCGTTGATAGTCAATGTTCTGTAGGGAGGCCAACTCTGGGGTATTCTTACTTCATCTTCCAATGGCCTTCTCTTGCTTGGACTAGATGGCTTTGGACTTCATTGTCTTTTGCTTGCATCAATTGGGACCTCTGTTTCTAGTATTGGAGCTGCGACCGCCTCAACGCCTTGTCTTTCCTCAGCCTGTATTGGTGTTGCTTGTTTAGGCACTGTCTTTGTTGGCATGTCTGCCAGAGTTAATTCTTTGAGGGAAGATAGATCTGTAAAGATTAGTTGAGCCGGGCTTGTCGGAGGAGTAACTTGTTGCATGGGCTTCTGTGTGGCTTGGCTGAGAGTGGCTTCTTGCAATGGGCTTATGTGTGGCTTGGCTGAGAGTGGCTTCTTGCAATGCCTCTTGGTATGTGCGGATTTCCTGGGCCACATCCTCCTCTAATCTCTGTGACTTAGCAGCTATATCTGGAAGCACTCCCCTCATCTTCTTATTTGTCTTCTTTTTCTGCCCCTTCTTGATCTTTCATAATTTCCTGGGTCTCCATCAAGATAGCCTACCCTTCTTGCATATCTTCAGCTGTTAATTTGGGTTGGTCTAGTAGCAGTGCTGCCAAGTGCACGTGCTCCTCTGGTTCGGGCTCTTTGAGAGGCCTTTCTGCTACGTAATTGAGAACTTGGGTGAGTAGGTATAGGTTACATATTTTGGATTGGTGGGCCTTTAAGTAGTTCTCCATTTCCTTATGGACATAGTATGCCCAATTGTCTTCTTTCTCCTCATGTGCTTTTGCAATCTTGTTCAAGGTGACCCTGTTATATCTGTCCACGGGCTTCACTTGCAACATCAAGGACATGGCCCTGCAAGCTTTTTCCGTAGCCTCATCTTGGGTGTTTTCGTATTCGGCTCCATTTGTGTTGTAAGAATTTTTCTTGAGCATTGCATCCAGAGGCATTTTGTCAATGGCATGTGCGTGGACTTTTACTCTGCATGCGAAAGTTGAAGAGCATCACATATGAGATCTTCTGTGATGTTTTCAGAAGTGCCGTCAGCTTTGGTGACATTTTCCCTTTTAGTCCCCTTGTTGCAGGTCTTGAGATACTATGCGCGCACAGTTCTGTGTCGATACTTCTTGGGAGTAGCTGTGCCATCTTCCCCAAACCAACCTTGTCTAGCTTTGCTTTGACTTCGGCCTCCTCCAGAATTTGGAGGCATTCTGGGCTGTGGTACAGGAGGGCTACCTTTCCATGGGTCGTGAGAGCTTCTTTGTTGATGGCCCCATGGAAGGCTTGGGCATAAGGGCACAAGTTCATCTTTAGGCCCCGCGCTGGCCTCTTTCTCTAACTTGCTGGGGATCTAGTGGTGCTAGCTTGAGTCGCAGCAGCTGGGGTCTCGAGAGCTTCCGACTCTGAGGCTAACATCTGTACATGAACATCGCATCAGTCTACCGACTGGTGGGGTTGATATCATCTTTTCTTTTCTTTTTAAAAAATAAACATAAAAAAATGGATAATAGGTTAGTTGGATTGAGGAGTTTGTTGCAGGAGTAATCATAGGGTGTGTAATAGTCACGGGAAGGATGTGGCGTGAAGGTGCATGGTTAGAGTGAGTTCGTGAATCTGCAGGGCCGTGAAAAGGTCAGGCATAAAAATGTTAGGCGTTAAAAGGTTAGGCGTGAAAAGTTTAGGTGTGAAAATGTTAGGCGTGGAAATGTTAGGCGTGAAAAGTTTAGGCGTGAAAAAGTTAGGCATGAAAAAGTTAGGCGTGAAAATGTTAGGTGTGAAAAAGTTAGGTGTGAAAATATTATGTGTAAAAAATGAGTTTCCGTGAAACTTTGAGTTTACATGAAACTGCAGGTTCCGTGAAAAAGTTGATTTCCATGTGAAAAGGTGAGTTTACATGAAACTGCAGGTTCCGTGACACTGCAGGTTCACGAACCTGAGTTTTCGTGAAACTGGAGGGTGTTATTTGTGAATCTTTTTGTCAAGTTTGTTTGTATGAGGGTTTTTCAATTTTTTTAATTTTATTGTAGAGATGCATATGTGAGGATACCATGAAGAAATTGTTTATACTAATTACGATGTATGTACACAAGATTTTGATGAATCTTTAAAGATTAAAAATACAAGAAGAAAAGAAAACGAAAAGAAAAAGGATCAAGCTCCCACCTCGAAAGGAGTTAGTCGAATAAGGTCGAACTCTGGAATGGCGGGTTGGGAGATGCAGATGGAAGCGATGTGCAATCGAAGATTCAAGGCACACGATGCAAAATGACGAAAGAGGAAATAATTTTGATTTTATGATGCAGCCGTCAGACAGGGCGGCTGCCTTAATGAAGAACACCACGTGGTGTTGCTTGATTGGCCCATGAGAAATTACCGTTTCAGGATGTGAACGTTTTTTGAATTTTTCACGGCGTGAACCTTTGTGAATTTGTTCACGACGTGAATGTTTTTGAATTTGTCTTACAAGGCGTGAATGTTTTTGAATTTGTTTATGGTGTGAATCTTTTTGAAGTTTGAATGCATAAGATCGATACCTTCTCATTTTTTCCTTCATGCTCAAGCAGTCAAACATGCACATGATGAGTGAATGATACCTTGCTTACCTCGTACCCATTGTGGAACCATCGGACAACTTTTTGTTTTATTGCGCCACTAGAACCAAGGGGTCACTTGGGCACTTTTGAGCATTTGTTGATGCAGTCGTTTTAGCTCTATGTGGGAGTTTTTAATTATTCCTTCCACCCAACTGAACAATGTTGTCACTACGCCATGTGGTGGAGGGATTCTATCTGTGTCTCTTTGCTTGACTTCTTTGTTTCTACCTTTAGGTTGTTCCTTGTTCAGTTATGTAGCCAGAGTGGATACTTTCGTTGCTTTGGTAATTCCCAACCAATTTGGTTGAGTTGTCTTTTTCCTCCACAACACAAGGGTTGGCGAGGTTATTGCTTGAGTTGGGAGTTGATGTTGTATGCTCTTACTACTCTCTTTTTAATGACTTGAACTGCTTGTGGTATTGGTCACTAAGTGGAGTTTGGGTACCCATATTATCGTATTTCCTTGGTAGTATCCTTGTGGTGCTCGCAGAAGAGTAAGTCCTTTCGGACCCATTGCTTATGGAACCTTTGAGGTCTATTGGGATGCTTGGAGTCTTACCAATCTATTGTGTTAGCAAGGTTTGACTTTTGAATTTTTTGTAGATTCTTCTTGTGGTCCCCATATCATCCATGGTGTCCTTTTTGTCGGGTTGATTTTTAAGTTTAATCTTGGGCACCCACTTCTGTGTACCCTTAGATATTGGGTATTGTGTGTGTGCAAGCTTCATGGGACTGATATGCTGGTTCTATTTTTTTTGAGGTATTGCCACTGCACTCGTTGTTTGTTCATCAGTTATGATGTGTTTCCCTTTGTTTGTCAAGCTCCATATAAGGGTATGGACATGACCTTGTCGCCCGTGCTTAACAACGATGTCCTTTCTTCCCATTATTGGATATTGCATTTACTTGCACAGATCCAGGATCGTCCTAGAATCATTTCCTCGTCCATGGAACCTGCTGGCAGGCATGACAAACACCTTTTCGACCAAGGAATTATTTCTGATGGAGATGTTAACATTTAAAAATCCCTAAGCTCTCGTAGTTATCAAGTGAACACTACGTACTTGCGCATCTATGGGTTCAAGGTGTGGTCTATCTAATGCTACCCAGGTTTCATACGAGATCAAGTTATAACTTGACCCTGTATCTATTAATGCAATGCTTGTTGCATGGGTTTTAGTTGTAGTAAGTCCCACCTTGAGTCGTGCTGGCTCAATGTTTAGTTCCTCTTCGTCCAAGGGAGTCATAGAAGCCATGTTGACATGTATCAATCTATTGTGTAGCAGTAATTGTTTGGCTTTAGCCTCCCTAGCCTTAGCTTCTTCTTGAGCCTGTTGGATTTTTTCCTTTGCAAGCTGTTTCTGTTGTTTTAAGAGATGTTCTTGCAACAAGAGAATCTCTTGGGTCAGTGGTCTAAAATATTTTTTAAATTTACTTCCATTGACGTAACCCTCCATTTGTATGCTGTCAATTGTCTCAATTCGAACAGATCCTTGAGGTGTGATCTCCGATACTCAGAATGGTCCCAGGCCTCAGTATTTGAGTTTCTTTTTCTTGGTGCTTCCGACACCATACATGAGGACAAGGTCCCCCGTTTCCAGTTCTTTTTGCTTTAGATTTTTGCCGAACCAATGTTTCCTGCGTAGTTTTTCGACCATGAGTCCATGTGATGCTATCAGCTGGTCTCATTAAGCTTCTCTAAATCAATTAGCCTTTAATGCATTCTCCATCAGACGTTCTTGTACGTCAATCCTTAAGATTGGGACTAAGTATTCCATGGGCATAACTGCTTCAACATCATAAGCTAGACGGAAGGGAGTGTACCTCGTCGCTACCTTATAGGAGGTTCGATACACCCATAGGGCTGCTGTCAGCTTATATTCCTAGTCTGTTTGACTTGCTTCCAAGGTTTTTGTCAAGATTGCACATAAAATTTTATTTGTACTCTCTGCTTGACCATTGGCCTGTGGGGATAATAAGGTGATGATTTTCAATGGACCACTAAGAATCTCGCAAGTAAATGATCAATCACCTTATTAATAAAATGTGAGCCGCGATCACTAACTAATTCTAATGGGAAGCCGAACCTCGAGATGTTTTGCTTGTATAAAAATTTTGCTGTTGTTCGTGCATCAGCTCTCTTTGAGGCTCTGGCTTCTGCCCATTTTTTGCTATAGTCCGTGTGGCCATGATCACGTATCAGGCTTGGGATGGATGTGCCGCTGGACTAATAGGTCCCACAAAATCTATTCCCCATTTCTTGAATGGTTGTCTTACAATAATAGGGGTGAGCGGCATCTTGTCCTTTTGTTGTGGGATAGCAAAACGTTGACCTTCCTGGCATTCCTCAGTCCATTCAAAGACAATGAGGAGCTTGTACAATGGTCTGGCTATTTCAGCATAGAAAATTATAAAGCGGCGATAATACCCGACATGGCCTATAAATCTTTGCACACCCTTGTAATTGATGGGTGGTGGCAGCTCCAATATCAGCTTAACCTTGCTATCATCCGTGGATATACCACTCTTTGAGACAATGTGTCCCAATATTACACGATGCTTGACCCAAAACTGACACTTTAAAGGGTTCAGGGATATGTGATATAATCGACATCGCTTGAACACTTTTCTCAAGTAGGCTAGATGGTCTACCATCGAGAGTGTGCACACAGATCGTCAATGAATACTTGCAACCACTTTTGTAAGTAATCCTTGAAGGCTGTGCACATCAGCCCCGTTGAAATGTTGCTGGGGCATTGGTGAGGCCGAAGGGCATAACCTTGTATGCAAATGTCCCCCACATTGTATTGAAAGTTGTCTTGTGCTGGTCCTCTGGTACTATGGACACCTGATTGTAACTGGAGAATCCATCCAAGAAGCTACAAGCTTCTTCCTCAGCCACTCTTTCCAAGACATGTTCCGTATATAGGGCAGTGGATAATGGTCTTTCCTAGTGGCTACGTTGACCTTTTTAAGATCAACACATACCCTAAGTTTTCCATTCTTTTTTGGCACTATCATGATTGGTGACAACCAATCCGTATGTTCGATTTCATAGATGAAATCCACAACAATGAGCTTGTCTATTTCCTCCTTTACAATTGCTGCATACTTAGAATTCATCTGGTATGGTTTTTGCCTCATTGGTCTTGACCCTTCCATGATTGGAATCGTATGTTGTACTACCTCAGGCGGTACCCCCTTCATCTCTTTGTAATTCCAGGCAAAACAGTCCTTAAATTCCTTTAGGAGAGCAACGAGCTTATCTTCTTCAGCCGAAGTCAAGTCCTTTTAGCAATGTATACAGGTCACGCTTCCTCCCCTGGTCCCGCAATATCCACTTCCTTGACTTCTACACCGGGTCATCGTATGATGTGGACAACCCATCCTCCTTGACCTTTGTTGCCGTCAATCGGACCACTTTCCATTCGCCACCAATAGTATAGGTTTTGGAGTGGTCAGGTACTGAGTGCAAGTCTGGTTTGTCCTCATTTTCACTTTTGGTTTTAGCCATGATCTTTCTAGCCTCACGTTCTGCTTCTGCCAATGCTTTATTGCGTTTTCGATGCCCCAGCTTGGGTGTTTTTAACTCTTGAAGGGAGACTTTCTCCTTGTGTCTTCCCTCCAGCGATATCCTACTCAACTCCTCACCCCAATCCTTGGAGAACTCATCGTGTACCAAGTGTTTTACCTTTATAATTCTCATTAAGTAGGTCACATCAAGGGGGGCTCCCTGAGGCTGCTCACCAAGATGTTCTAACTCCTTGATTATGAAGAGAAATCTTCTATCCTTGTTATGACTTTCTAACTAATTTATTCATCGCAAATTTTTCATCATTCTATAATAACATAAGTTTGTTTCATTTAGAAAGTCTCTGCTTCTTCTTAGGTCCACCCAACCGCCCACTTTCTAGTGTTTAGTCTTTATTCTACTTCGACCAGATCCACAAGCTTAGCCTAGCCCCATCTAATCCTATGGGTCTAGCCTTCCATCCTCCGCTGGACCCATGGATCCGGTGATAACTCATGTATCGATAAGAAATTACCACTTTACTCACACACACACTACTTAAAAACAAGAGTTCACACACACTACTTAAAAACAAGAGCTTACGCACACTACCTAAAAACAACAAGAGCTCACACACATAGTCCTTTCAAAAGAAAACATATATCATATTATTTCAAGAGGAAACATATGTCATATTATTCTTTTCAAGTCATGCATATATCATATGTCCATGCCAACATGCATATATCATACGGCCATCATGCCAACATGCATACATAGCCACAAGGCACTACCTTGCCCGTTTCACTCCAGAGTCGCTTTATGTCCTCACACCAATTGTGCCAAGAGCACACCCATGTTCGGCTGAGAGGGGTCAAGGTCTCAGAAAACCACCCATGTTCGGCTGAGAGGGGTCAAGGTCTCAGAAAACAACCTTTGTGTGATGCACTCCACGGATGACACCCACATATGACAATCTATAAACCTATGTGATACCTTTACAAGATTCCACAAACAAACATATACAACACATGAATATAATATTCCAAACAAATAAGCAGTAGTTCAATCCAAAGTAGTGTAAATCATCATAAGATTGATGAGACATCACAGTTGTCCTATCAAAACTCTGAGCAAATTGAGTTTCTCCAACGACAACATATCCTAGGTAGCAAAGTCTTCTCAAGTTTCTTCCCTTATTGCGAACATTTACAAGTCTTAATTCCATAAGTTAATCCAATCAACTTTGCTTAAGATCCTTTTCATACAAAGATGAGCATTCTATGGTCCTTTTTGTACCAAAACAAGAGTTATTCTCAGGTCATTCTCCTATTTGAGCTTGACTTTTGTTAAAAAATCTCTAAGGAACTTTGGTCAAACAACAAACTCTCCTTCTCCTATTCTTGACTTTGATTCCAATCCTTATTCACCATCAAAGGTCATTGATTTGGTCTTTTCAAGGTATTCAAGACTTTGCTTTTGAGTTACAGCCTTACACTTGGGGCTAGGATACAGGATTTAGTCCTTAAGCATATCAAACCCTCCTTCTCCTATTCTTTACTTTGATTATGATCCTTATTCACCACATCAAAGGTCATTTAATTTGGTCTTTTCAATGTACTCAAGAGTTTACTTTTGAGTTACGACTGTGGACTTGGCAAAGGTACTCTCAATCCCTTGATTCAAGGATGCTCTCAATTTCTGAAATAACTTTGCACAATGAACCAAAAATTGGGTACACAGTCAAAATTGACACTTTCACACAATGCCTATGAAAAACTTGTAGAGGCAAAATAGGGCCCGAAATGGTCTTGGATCCAAATTCTGAAATCATTGAGGTCCTATGGACCACTCTCACATATTGTAATGCTCCTTTCCTTCACCATGAAGGGTGCCTTAAGATGTGACAGTGCACCTGATTGTTGTACTTGCATGTTGCTCTTGCCTAGTATCTACGTGCACATATTTTCTTCCAAATCAAAGGGAAAGAGATGAAGTTACCCATACCCATGCACCACTTCCTTTTCTTTCTTCTTTCTTAACATAAAATAGTGCTCTGATTCCATGAGAAGAACGCAAGGGAGAGGATGAGCTCCTTGCAAGCAAACACACACACACACACACACACACACACACACACACACACACACCCACACACACACTAGAGATGGATCGCTAAATTTTATAATGTTCTCTTCTCTTGTCTTCTCTACAACCATAACATAAAGAGATGAAAGTACATACTATAAGGGAAAGTACTCTCCTATAAAGTTTGGTCCAAAATGTGAACCCGACTACATGAGCTAGAGGTATAACTATGCCATAACTCTACTACACCACAGTGGCTGTAAACTAGCGGCATATCGCCCATAATCTCACCAGCCGAGCGTAGTGGCATAAGTGTGGAAGCTATCACCCAAATGGGTCATAAATGTTCGCAAACAACAATAGTTGTGCTCAATATCCTCAATGTACATTCAAGATACCCATAGGAATCATATTGTTTGACCTTGATGTTCATAAGAGACTCATAGCTCTCTTATTCTTGAGTTTATGTTTCTTCAAGTACAATCATGAGTACTATTATACTCATGTACTAGTTCTTGAAGGAATTGGCTAAGGTGGTAATTTAAGAGGTGGATATGGCAATTGTGGTAGTCTATATATACCTCTCAATAAGGAGTTTTGGTTGCACTGGTTAGAAGTGACAAATGGGTTTTTAGGTCTAAAGGTTACAGGTGCATTTTTTGGTGATTGCATGCGAGCAGTTTTGTGGAAATGGAGAGCAGTTGAAATTGTACCATATAGGTAGCTCTAACATCTCTCTCTCTCTCTCTCTCTCTCTCTCTCGTTATTGACACATGCACACACCAACACATTGCAAACACACATGAGATATTGATAAAAGTCACTTCCATACCTGAGACATTGAATACAACATCCATGGAAAATATCAATAAGTGTTCTTCCCAACCAATGACATAGCCATCTCCATGACTCATGTTCCATGTGGTGCACAAACACTACTTGAATTTGCCATTATAAAAATTCAAGCTTTTGATATTTTCCAAAAAATTATGGAAGTCAAAAGGAACTCAATCATGCCTTTATCTAATTCTCTAGAATACTTTATTCAAAGGCTTACAAAATTCTCCAATAACATTAGAAGATAAATGATACATATAAAACTTGAATATAGCTTTAAAGTAATATTTATAAGTACCACAAATTTATAAGTACCACAAATTTATATATAAAACCGTGATCTAGCTTACCAATCTACAATCCATGTGAAACGAGTTGAAGCTCCATACATTAATGGCAAAGAAATTCATAAAAGACTTCATTCTATATCAATTTTCAATAAGCTTGAGTCAAAGACAAAATACTAAAGAAAAAGTAAAAATTATTACTCTATAGGCACATGGAAGTATTTTCCATGGGTACAAAACAATCTAAAATAACTTCTTTATGAATTTAAAACACTATTTAAAAATTTATATTCTAAATTTACTGAAAAGCTCGTAAATGCACATTCCACACGAATAAATTTGTAAATTTGTTTTTGTCCTTCTCCTAGGACTTAAGGATGATATCGTAAAAGGGGTTCCTTTAAGATAGAGTTTATATGTTGAGTATGAGGGGCCAACTAAAGTCTCCATTCATAATCTCTCCATAGCCATGAATGATACAAGTATATATTAAGTATGAGAGGCCAAAGACTCCATTCATATGCTCTCAATGGCCATACAACAAGTCAGATGTCGAGTAAGATCAAAAATTGAAGGACACAGCCATATTTTGATTGGCAATTTAAGAGTTTTCCATCATCTACATCACAAAAAAAAATAGATGGATGAATATCTTAGGTGATGGAGACTTTAGGTGGATTAATACGGTCAGATATCACCACCTACCTTGATAATCACACCTTGATAATCATGGCCATTTGAAAACACCCTCTCTCTAAAATTGGTGCTCCCCCTCAAACACACACACACATGTACACACACACACACACCTCAGCTCTCCCTCTGTCTCTCAATCCGAGTCTAAACACACACACACACACACACACACACACACACACACACACACACACAATTAATACAATCTAAGTATATGACACCTTCATTAATAACACCTAAGCATATGATGTCCTCATTAATAAAATCTAAGCATACTTGCAAAAGGATCAAGGTTATGGTCTACAAAGGGAGAAGAGAGCTATCTACAGAACTATCGAGGACGGAGACATGATATTCCTATGAGTATGACTTAAGAGAAGATATATATCCTTGGGAAGGTATAGAAAGTTATCCCCAAGATATTTTGGATCCAAGAGAAACTATATATCCCTGGGAAGGTACATAAATCTATCTCTACGATATTGTGAAAAATATGAGAGCAATCATATGAGCTACCTACCTTCACATCTGAAGATTCACAATGTATGTGATGTTAGCTTGCTCAAAAAGTATATACTAGACACTAGCCATATCTTAGATGATGAACAAGTTATCTCCCTAGTCTAGGGACAAATGGGGTTAGAGCTTGAAACAATTTTGGATGTTTTGAATAAGTCTCTTAGAAACATGATGTTTGTCTGGGCCTTTGCTCGTGGATGTCTCTCCATAAGTGCACATGATGTTTATCGTGCCTTTTAGGTGGAATAAGAGAAAATGACCTTGGTTGTGCCTTTGAGGTGGTTGTAGATGATGGATATGTCTCTCCAAAGTGAGTTATAAAGGATAGTGAGTAATTACATGATGATATAAATACTTTGTTTGAGAGAGAGAGGGGGTGTGTGTGTGTGTGTGTGTGTGTCTACCTGTTTGGTGCTTGTAGGCTATAACTTACAAAGTAAGTTATAGCCTACAAGCACCAAACAGGTAAGTTATAAATACTTTGTTTGAGAGAGAGAGGGGGGGTGTGTGTGTGTGTGTGTGTGTCTACCTGTTTGGTGCTTGTAGGCTATAACTTACAAAGTAAGACATTGGGAAGGGAGCAACAAACGCCTATGAGCTCAAGTTAACCAAAAATTCCCAGGGAAGAGAAAAAAACATTTAGAAATGATATGTCACGAGATGGTTGTTGCACAAGATACATAACATGCATTTTAAAAGAAGAAGCAAAAAGGATCAAGAAAGTACTAGATATTAATACATAAGTGCAAGTGTTTGAATCTTCCAAAACATGAAACTTTCACCTTGAGACGTTTGGAGAAGGTTCTCATGTGGAAAGTTATGATGTGCACATAAAAATGCATCCATCATGCTCATGTCCTAATTTTTTGGGAAGGGTCAACAAGCAAAAACCCTACTAGCATGTAAGCACTTGTACTTTGTGTACATTAGAGTCATGGGATTGAGCCAAAATTAAAATATATTTATCCACCAATAAATTTTGATAGCAACAAGAGAGATAACCAAATGTCTATGTAGGACTTACCCTTAATTAGTTTAGTGGATAACTCATGTTCCAAGTTTAACTTCAGAGATGTCAAAGATGTATGGGATGTGTAAGAATGTTCTAGGGTATCATTTTATTGGAATAATTTTATTTTTCTTTTGATTGGGATGTATCGTTTTATTAGAATAATTTTATTTTTCCTTTGATGTGTGTGTGTGTTGTGTGTTTGAGAGAGAGAGAGAGAGAGAGAGAGAGAGAGAGAGAGCGAGAGATGTCACACAAATGTAGCCAAAAAAAGCCCCCATTATTTAAAATCGCTCACCATTTTTTGGAAACTGCTCACCTAAATTTGCTCGCTAAAAAAATCCTTCAATGGTTACCTTGGCCCATAGGGAACATAGTCCGGATTAAGTTGGATTGAGTTCGCATCATAGGGTTTCACTCTATTGGAATAATCCTTAGTACTTCTCCAGGTAAGTATGAAAATGAATTCACACGTGTGCAACCCCAAAAAAATCTTTCTTTTTTGCTAGACTTATGTCTGTAAGCTCACTCTTGTAGGCTTACTTTTGTAGACTCATGCCTCGAGACTCATTTATGGTGGAGTCACGCCTTTTTTATATGAACTAGGTTCATGTAGGTCCGGTGAGCTAACATGCTTGGTAGGCTCACGTATTCTAGACACACATCTCCAGGCTAACACTTACATCTCTAGGCTCTTGCACATGTTTCTCATGTCTTTTGGGCTCACTCCTCAAGGCTCACATCTGGCTGGGCTCATGGATTTTTTAATGAAATAGGATGATGGTTTTTCATTTTTATGAAATAGGCTAACTTGGACATAGGTTCCAAGTAATGCATGGGGTTTAAGCCTATGACAAGGTTTGTGAGAGATTATTGGACAATAATTGTACTTAATGCTCCAATAATTGTAAAGAACAGGAGTTTTTCTTGAAAATTATTATTGGTGGTACATATTATCTAATAGGAAAATCTTAATAGGATGACATGAGTAGGTATGTCCTTAGAAGTCTTCAAGGTAGTTTTAATTGGTTGGTGTAATATTAGGTATACCTACCTCTAGCCTTACTTCTCTAAGCTCATGTCTTTAGACTCATGCCTCTAGACCGACGCACGTCTCTAGGTTCATTTCTCACATTTCTAGTTGGCTCAACTCACATCTATTTTTTGCAGGACTATGGGATCACATCTCCCAACCCATGAGATGTTTTGGCCTAAATCATGTCACCAGCCTTTGTTAGCATTATCAACTATGATCTAGTGCCACAATTTTCTAATGGACTTGATTAATATGTCTATGATATGATTACCAATTTTTGTGTGCTTATATTTTACTATCTACAATGTTCAAAAAAAATTAATAGGAGCAAGAAAAAAATTAGGGGCTATTTTTAGTCCAAGGTCTATTTTAGAGGCTACACCACATACTACTATATAAGATAGAAAATTTTAAGGATTTGCCCAAATTTTCTAAAGTTTTAGGTATAACAAAATTCGCCAACCCATCGATACTTATATACTATTGAGGCAGTGAAAACACCGAGTGACCGAAACCCAATGAGACTAAAAACTGAGCAACTGTGAGAGAAATTTATGGCTTTGTTATATGAAAGGCCCCTTTCAAGGGAGTCTCTCTCATGCCTCTTTTTCTTGAAAACAAAAGGTCTCAAGGTTGGAAGTTACCGCATTCAAGGGGAGGCTATGGAACCCTTGTCCATTGAGGTTTTGATGAAAGGTGTTTGAGATTCTCGAGGGAGGGACACGATTGGACGTTGCAGTATGCTAAGAAGATCAATTGTGAGTGATGTCTTAGTTAGTGTTGGGAGTTGGCTGGGACACGAGGGATAGGGTCAGCTGGAGGGTCAACAATGGTCAATTAGTGTCAGCTAAGTGTCAGGATAAGTTAGCTGAAAGTGTAGAAGGGTAGAAATAAGACTTTGGGCTGAGAGGAAGCCATTTAGGGTCAAAAACACCATATTAGATAAAGTGGGAAAAATCCCATTCCCAGGTTGGTCGTGTTTTTCATTTTTGTGTGCTTTCTGTGTGAAAAAATATTAAAAGACTGTGCAAACTTGTTAGGAAATATATGATATATACTATGAAATTAGGAGCCCCCATGTGCCACACTGTTATTTTAATAGTCCAAGAACAAGATAAAAGAATGGTCCTAGGGCCATTCTAAGGCCGTAGAGTAAAGAGAAACTTCTGTAATTTGGTGCTTTGAAATAACAGTAGAACAAACCCTATGCAACACATTGAACTTAGATGGGAGTTTGTGGGAAGTCAACCATTCTAGCGCTAATGTGCACCTTCAAATAATAAGTAAAGTTTTAGTTTGAATAATAGAATAAGTTTTACTCTAGACACTGCTACATAGGTCCCTTAAACTATGTGCCTTATCTAGCATTAGGAGAGGTAAATATGAGTGCATGCTTGCTCAAGACTCTCTTAAATTTAAGAACAAAAACGTGTATTAATAGAGGAATGGCCCTAGGACCATTTTGTACCTCTGATTGTTTATAATGGGAGTGGTACAAGATGAGAAAAATATGAAAATATAAATAATGTGAAAGGAGACACCAACAAACGATACGCCATGCATGATGGCTACTCATCTTGACACTTAAATTGGTATAAACTAGAATGATTCAAATACCAATAGGCCATGCATGATAGTTACTGATCTTGACACTTGAATTGGTATAAACTAGAATGATTCAAATAACTTGCATTTGTAATCAAATTGAGACTTCTACATGAATAATAAAGAAAAGAGGAAGACCAATAAACAAGATACATAAGACTTGAGGCTGTAGCAAACAACATTAGATTTTTATTTCTGGTGAGAAATGTACATTGTCTCATACGAGAGTACATAGTAGAATTACATTTTTGTTATACAAGTGAAGGGATACCCATTGAGATTTTGTATGTCAAGATGGATCTTTTGGCTTGAAATATTTACAATATTTGTGATAACATACATGAACGAACATTGCTTTTGTGTCCAACGCACCTCTCCTTTAATGACGTCGCCTCCATAAATATTCCTCCAGTACGATCTTTGTTTCAAGATTAATCTTAGTCTGAAAGACATTGTTCTGTGTGTAGCATGTCTTATTATGAGCATATAACCATTGACACAACCAATGGATAGTTGTGGTTTTTAAGAAGCCAAGTTCCTTCGATGCTTGATTCCACGGCTTTGGAAATACAAGATAGGAACTTGGCATGTTCCACATAATTTGATACAGTGTGTCATCAAAAATCAAAGTGTTGTCTCCATCCAAGTCTTGAAAGTATGTCCAGATTGCTGGTAGGTTCTTGTGGTAAGCATGCTCATAAGCCAAAGAACATAGGGCTTTTAAAGAACATCCCAATATCTTGACACATCTCTTGGCTCAGCACATAATTGAATTTCATATGATGTTTTGGAAGACATAAATTGAGGATGTGAAGAATATCATCTAATTTTCATCTACTCCAAATCCAAACCTCGAACCATTTAAAGCAAAAGTCTAAGAAATTTTTTGCATCCAAACGCACAGCATGGTACAATTCATTGCTTTCTTGAACTATTCTCATATGCTTAGTCCAATATGGCATCTCATCAACATGGTCTAGCTCAAATGATTCAAGAAGTGTTCCAATCATATAAAAAATGAGAACCCTTCTTTGATCCTTAAGTGAAGGCACACATGCGAACATTGGTTGTCGTGGTACCAAAGATAATGAAACATGCCAACATAGCATCAATGGATTTGACGGCTCGCAAACATTTTGATTTGCCAAGATTTCTCCTATGCTATCATCTGAAATAGGAACACACATAATTAGCCAAATTCCTTCATTCATTTTACAAGGAAGGGAAAGAATAAAAACCCTTTATGTCTAGGCTCAAACAAGGGCTTAGTAGTGGTATAGTGATCTTGGGGCCATTTCAAAGAGAAATAGTAAAAAAGTGTGTATAGTAGGATGGCCCTAGGATCATTATGTACCCCTTCTTACACAACAATATATTACCACAATATAATAGTCCTAGTAAGGCATGCTAATCTAGACCTTGAGAAAACTTACAAACAAAGGACTTGAGGACTTGTGGTCACGCAAAAATGACCCTAGGGCCATTCTTGCACTTGTTCTGCATGAAAAGAATGGCCCTAGGGCCATTCTTGGATACCCCAAGGTCACTATTGAATGCTCTTTGAGGCCTTTAAGGCTAAACAAAGGCCTTATTTGCCATGAAAAAGAAAGGCCCCATGGCCATTCTTACATCTATTGTGCATGAAAAGAATGGCCCTAAGGCCATTCTTTGATGTGAGGAGAATGCAAGAAAGTTGGATGATCCAAGAATGGCCCTAGGGCCATTCTTTGATGCCTAGAAGGATGCGTGAAAGTTGGGTGAAATGCTAGAATGGCCCGAGGTCCATTCTTGGATGCCCCGTGGCCATCTCCAACATGACCTTGAGGACTTGGGGTCATGCAAGAATGGCCTAGGCCATTCTTGCTCTTGTTGTGCATGAAGATGTCCCATGGCCACTCATGCATGCTCTTTGAGACCTTCAAGGGAAAACAGTGGCCTTATTTACCATAAAAGAATGGCCCTAGGTGCATGTTATAGAATGGTCCTAGGGCCATTCAAAACTCCTTGTGCAAAGCTATTAGTACACAGTGCTAATCAAACCTTGAGCGAGGGGCTTTAAATTATAGAAGGACAAAAGAGAAGACATTAAATAATATATTGTAGAATGGTTTTTAGGTACATTATAAGAAACAAGTGGTATATAAAATTTATGTTGTGAACACACTTATGAACAAGCCTCAAGAGTGTGCACTCCGATGAAGAAGTAGGCTGCACTTCGACGAAGAAATTGTCTGACAAAATATGAGAAAAATTGCAATAAAGGAGCCTCCTTAGAATAGGATGCACTCCCACTATAGGCTAACACTAGAAAAAATGCAACAAAGTTCAAGACCCTAAAGACTGAAATAATCCATCAAAACTTAAATAAAGAGAATAAACATGTACATCAAGAGAATAGAGATATCTCCATAAAACTTGAATAGATTCATCAAGAGAATAAACATGTATATCATTGTGAATATTTCTAAACTTCCAAGTTATATCTTGATTTAAAGTTCTTGATCCATTGCATTACATGAATAGATCTTTTGAAATTCTACAACCTAGAAAAACCTGCACATGATGAAAGTTAGAATGTTACAGTACACAGTTTCTGAATATATTTGTAATATAGTGAGAAATTCTAGATAGGATAATACCTTTGCTCTACTTACTGATATTTAGAAGACCATGATCGTTTAGCAATTTATTGATAAATGCCTTTGCCGACTGAGACCTCAAGTTACTCCCTCCTTTGTAACCCAATCTTTTAGCTAGATAAATCAATTTTGATGACTTCATGCTTGAAATTTGAGGACGACCTTTGATTAGAATATCCTTTATCTCATCTCCCATGATGTGAGACGAGCTACCACTAAGGCTTTGCATGCTTCTTATACCAATCGATTCTCCTTTATCACCTCTCTTTCCACCTGTGTCCACCTTATAAGAGTCCTGTAATTGACTTGCAAAGAGGAAGTTTACCAGTGTTGAACCTTGTGTGTGACCAAATCACATTATACTCTTGCCATTTGTCATTAACATCACCAACAAGGTTATATAAATCATGGCCATTCGATACTGGGAGCTTACCATTTCGATTATTTTCAACGATAATACGTATATCTTGTTAAAATTACAACGATAATACGTATATCTTGTTAAAATTATACCAATGTGATGAGCTATGGTGGATCAAATACTAGAATCAAGATCATTAACAAAGAGATTAGATGATAATTAAGACATGATTAGTGAGCAATTAACAAAGAGATTAGATGATAATTAAGACATGATTAGTGAGCAATTAATTGATAGCTTAATGTAGGCATGGATAATAAAAAACTAGCAAATTCTCATTAGGCCAATGCCTCAATTTATAGAGTTTACATCCAAGCATCCAATCCCACTGATTTCTCCTTGATTCACTCCACCTCTTTTGCTTGATTCTCTCCACATCTCCCAGAGTATCCCCACACCTCCTAAATCTCCTCATGCTACCCTTTATTCTCTCCCAGTAGATACTTCTCACCTTTTCACAAGTTCTCTCACATTTACAGATACTCTTTTACAGCCTCTTGCTAAGGGCTTGTTCCCGCACACACCCTGTTCACTTGCATATTTCAACACCTCCCCTCAAGTGAATACTCCTAGCACACCTGGACCCTATACCAAGTTTCCCTCTTACTTGACAGTCTGCGACCAGTGCCTCAAGTCCCTAAACTCATAGTCCTTGACACTCTCTCTCTCTATGTGTCCAAGGCTACTACAAGTGCCCGTGACCTTGACTAAAGTGCTCACACATACATCTACCACATGGCCTACATTATCAGTGGCTCAGAGGTGGTTTTACTCTGTTGGGGTAGGTTACATTGGGTTGTGGGGTTTCTCTCTCTCTCTCTCTCTCTCTCTCTCTCTCTCTCTCTCTCTCAGAAAAGATGATTCGACTCCACTTCCTTAGGAGCCTCCATGAAGTTTTGCCGATGTCGTTCCTTCTCCATTGAGTTTGCTGTAGCAGTCTCTTGCCATGTGTCCTGGCTTTCCAAAGTTGTGGCAAGTGAAGGTCCTTCCTCCTACTCTGCCTCTTCCTCGTCCTCGTCCTCGAGAGAATCCTTTTCCGGTGAAGAATGCTTTTTCTTCTCCTGCTATTGAGTTGAGCCATTTCTTCTCTTTGCCTCTGCTCTCTTGCTCTAGTAGAGCTCCTTCTATCTCGTGTAGCTTCAATTCATGTACATTCTTTAGTGTAGCTTCAATTCAGGTACATTCTTTAGTGTTGCTATAATATTTTCATATTCATCTTTGTCCACACTCTTCAGAAGCACTACTAGTGCCTCATCATCTTCTACCTTTTTGCCAATAGCTTCCAAATACGGTGCTCGAGCTCTAGGTCTCCAAAGATACCCACACGTGCGTCGAGGAAGAAAATGGAACAAGGTGTTAGAGTTGTTTTCTGAACTCGGTTATGGATCTGGTTGATTGACCTTGCTAGTCCTCAACGGATAAGTCCATGGCTCTTTTATATGGATATGTTGGTTGATCTTGCTCATCTTCAATGGAGAGTCTGTCTTGATGTTTATAAGTGAATATATTTCCAGGTACTATGCGCTATGAGCTAGGAACTATTGAAAAGGCCCCTGAGTGAACAGGTGGTGAGCGTTCTGGTTGCCAATGATGCCATGGGTATACCGATGAAGGAATGATTGGAAATTAGAAATCAACCTGATATTTTGGAGGATTATGATCACTGATACTATGGTTTCATTAAAATATTATTTTAAAGATAGCCGAATCTGTGAAATAGCCGATTTCATATTGGGTGTGTAAGTGGTGTGACTATCTTGAAGTTTGCTTGAAGTGTTGGCTAGGGGGCCTGGGAACTCTTTTCCCTGTGGTAGCCGGGACAAAACATAACCAAATTCTTAAATGGATCCTATTATTACAGTGGTTGGGCGGTTGGCCAACCCATGGGATGGGATGGGGTTTAGGCTAGAATGATGGATCCCTAAAATGAGACTCAATTATGTTATGGTACAATAGATGAAGTAAATCTCGGATAGTCTTGTTCTATGGAAAAGAATAAATGGCTGTGCCTCTCGACAATGAGGAAAAAAGCATTGGTCTCTATGATCCAAGTGCAAGTTTCTTCCTTGATCTGACCATGTGACTTACAGGCTTGGTCGGATCAGTTTGGTTAGTTAAGGCTCTTGACTACGTTAGAATAAAAATTGCATGGAGAAATCGCGCGTGCTTTCTGGGCAAGGGAAGTTTTTTCAGGTTCGATTTTCGAAGAACCGAGGGATTAGTCTCTTGTTCGGATATCCGTGGGTGAGGCCCCGAGTGAGAGGCTCTGCCGCTTTGCGCAAGAAGTGCTACTTCCGCTGCTAGCACCCCCGATTTTGTTGTGCGGAGGGGGCAGGGATCTTTCAGCTGGTATCAGAGCGAATTCACTAAAGTGGATCAACCAAGAAGCAGGAAATTCAAGAATTTATGAAGTACCAGTAAAAGGTTGTAATTGTGTGATGAAATTCATACAAATTGATATTTAAAATAAAAATTCATAAATTGGTAATTGGGTGTTCAGATGGAAGTACCGCAATTGTATGGAATCCCTGACTTGCTTGAGGCTTAGATATGATGGTATTTACCTTATAACTCCAAGGACCGTGACTACCCGTATATACCGTGGGTATAACTGCAGCTCTTTACTGACAATATATATGAGTAAATTCAAGACCTTGAAATTATAAGCAAAAATGCTATCCAGATGATGAATTCGAATGCTGGTTGATATGATTTTAGAATTCTGGTTGAGAATTGATGAGTTGATTTGGATTCTGATTGAAAGATAATGATTCCTGAATTCTGGTTGAAAGAAGATAAGTTGAACAAAGCCACAATGAGGATGAATGGGACAAATCTCGATAATAATATTAGTAACTAGAATGATAATTATGACTTCAGCAAATCACTATGAGATTAGTGGATTGTGCTGATAGATTGCTGCTGTTAACCCTTGACCCAGCGGATCTAATTAAGGGATGACAAATTGAAGACCTACATAACTGAAATTCCCGTGGAGGAATGATCAAATGGAAATTTTGGTATGATGGACCATTATTATGTTAAGGATATGAATGATATATTTTGAATAAATTGTTATCTGATAATGAGTCCTATATGTTCTTTTTGTAGAAGGGATCTTTATCCCAGGATTCTATTTGGGTTGACCAGACTATAAGGAACCCAGAATCAGTTGGATCTTAAGGGAAAGAGTCTGTCCTCCAACCGCGAGATGAGGACATCTCACGTTTTTTAAGTGGAGTAGGATGTAGGATTCCTCCCTCCAGCTTTTGAGGTGTAAAGGTGTAAGAACCTCCCCTTCTGTTCTTGTAACTATTCCCCTCTCTGAAATAGAAGAAAGACCCTGTTTTGGCCTAGAGAGAGAAAATGTTTAGAGAGAGATAATCCAAAATTGAGATATCTTTGGATATAAAAATCCTCCTAGTGTCTGAAATGGTTTCCCCTGAAACAAAAGTCCAAAATAAACTTTCCAATGTGCATTAGAAATCAATTAAAAATGATATAAGGGACCTTAGGATTATGGTCCAATTAAGGTTCCTATGGACCAATAGGATTAAGCCAAGTGTTGGGATGAGATAAATCCAAAGAATAAAAGAAAATACCCAAAAATGAGTAAATGTTCACATAAGATGAAGAGGTTTTTAATGCAAATCAAGCTTTCTCTAAGAGTTTTACTGATTAATAAGAAAAATTAATTTTTATGCTTAATTAAGATGCTTTTTATGTATATCTCTCTCTCCCAAAAGGAATAGTCATTCCTATGACTAATTCTTATTCAAATGGATGCTTCTCATTGATAAATTCTCAAATCAAAAATCAAACTCTATGCTAGTTAAGCTAGAGGTTATGAAAATGGCTTTTTATGCTTTTATGCAAATAAAATTATAGTAAACTTATGATTTAATTCCATAAACTAGATTTAGGTCCAATGATAGTTATTCTATCATAATTGTATTATAAAGTCTTATTCTTTTCAAAAATATTAAAAATTATCAGTAATAGCAGCGAAACTATGGTAAAATTTTTAGAAACTAATACAAAGCTCATTTTTATGTATAATGTGAAAAGAGGACTTCCTACCATATTCTAGGATTGATCATCCTATGCTAAAAGAATGATTTTCATTAAATTCATGGAAAACTAATTTTTAGAGTTTATGCATAAATAATTAATTAAAGAAAAGAGAAATTTTTGGTAATTTTATTTTTATGCAAAAAGAGGAATTCCCATGATAATGGAGATCCATGTAATTAAATGGGAAAAGAGAAATTTTGGTATATTAAAATAATAAATATTTTTATTTAAAGAGAAATTTTAAATAAATTTATTTCATATATGAGAAAATCTAAAATGATAAAAGAGGAATTCCCATGACATTTGGAATTCAATCATTTAAATGGTAAAAGTGGAATCCTTGATATATTTGAAATAATGCATATTTTTATTAAAGAAAAGAGGAATTTTAGATAAATTTATTTTATGATAAAAAGAGGAATTCCCATGACATTTGGAATTCAATCAATTAAATGCAAAAAGAGGAATTCCCATGATAGTTGAGATCCAAGAAATTAAATACAAAAAAGAGAAATTTTTAGCATAATTCAAACTATGAGTATTTATGAAAAGTGAAATTTTGAGCATTATTATTTTTATATGGGTAGAATTGATTTTTTTAAATCCCATGAATCTTTTACTCAAAAGAAGAATATTGAATATATTTCACTTGAGAAATTTGAGAAAGAATATGAAAATATCCGTCAAGAAAAAGTACCTTTAACTAGGCAAAGCAATTGGCAGAAATTTTGAAAAGTCCCATCGGTATCAAAAATAAAAAATGTCACTAAATGTGAATGCGATGTGAGTGGATGTGATAAGTTGTGGTGTGATGTAAATGTGAGGTGATGTAAATAGACGTGGATGTGAATGAAGAGATGAGAATGAGATGTGAGGATATGTGAAAGGATGTGATGTGATGTAAATGGATGTGGTGTGGATGTGATAAGATGTGATGTGATGTAAATGGACGTGGATGTGGATGTGGATGTGATAGGATGTAAATGGTGTGGATGCGGATGTGATAAGATGTGATGTGATGTAAATGGATGTGGATGTGGATGTGGATGAGATGTGATGTGATGTAAAGGGATGTGGATGTGAATGTGATGAGATGTGGATGAAATGTGATGTGATGTGAATATATGTGGATGTGAATGTGAATGAATGGATGGATGTGGATAGACATGCATGTGAATGTCTGGATGGATGTGGATGAATGAGATGGAATGTGTATGGATGTGATGAGATATGGATAGATGTGGATGAGATGTAATGCGGATGGAATGAATGAGATATGATGTGGATAGATGTGGATGTGATGTAATGTGGATAGAATGTATGTGGATGGGGATACAATGAATGTTATGGATGTGAATGGATGAGATGTGATGTGAATGGATGTGATATGATGTTATATGAATCGGGATAGATATGAATGGATGAGATGTGATGTGAATGGATGTGATGTGAATCCGGATAGATGTGAATGGATGAGATGTGATGTGAATGGATGTGATGTTGCATGATGTGAATCGGGATAGATGTGAATGTATGAGATGTGATGTGAATGGATGTGATGTGAATCGGGATAGATGTGAATGGATGTGATGTGGATTGGGGTAGATGCGAATGGATGACATGAGATGTGATGGTGGATGTGATATGATGTGATGTGGATATGGGTAGATGAGAATGGATGAGATGTGATGAGGATAGATGTGGATAGATGTGATGAGATGTAATATGATGTGATTGGATGAGAATGGATGAAGGGCGATGAGATGAGAATGGATGAAGGGCGATGAGAATACATATGATTGGATGTGGATTAAGCAAAGTGAATTGATTTAGAAGAATGTAGAATAACGGGAAATGATGTGGAACGCTATGAAAAGATTAGAGCTCGTTAGAAACTCTATTTATGACCTCTTTTTAAATGATTGTTTTATGTCAAGAATGCTGGGGAAGCATTTTGATCATCTTGTGAATGAGGTCGTGGAGACCTGAGTGATAAAGTTGCAAAAGCTGACAGAGAGTCAATGGAGGACATCTCGCGTAGCAAGGTCGGCCAAGGTCTTGACTAGCCTCGGTTCAATTTAAATGGTGAGCTTCCAGTACGGTGGATGAGGGACCAAGGAAGCGGCCTATGAGTGAAGCGCTAGGTAACCTGCGAAGGATCCTAGAGGGTGCTAACCATACGGTACTCAGGCTCTAGGTCATCGAAGATACCCATGCGTGCATGGAGGAAGAAAATGGAACAAGGTGTTAGAGTTGTTTTCTGAACTCGGATATGGATCTGGTTGATTGACTTTGCTGGTCCTCAATAGATGAGTCCATGGCACTTTTATATGGATATGTTGGTTGTTCTTACTGATCTTCAAGGGAGAGTTCATCTGGATTTTTATAAGTGAATATATTTTCGGGTACTATGAGCTAGGAACTATTGAAAAGGCCCCTGAGTGAACAGGTGGTGAGCGTTCTGGTTGCCAATGATGCCATGGGTATACCAATGAAGGAATGATTGGAAATTAGAATTCAATCAGATATTTTGGAGGATTATGATCAGTGATACTATGGTTTCATTAAAAGATTGTTTTAAAGATAGCTGAATCTGTGAAATAGGCGATTTCATATTGGGTGTGTAAGTGGTGTGACTATCTTGAAGTTTGCTTGAAGCGCCGGCTAGGGGGCCTGGGATCTCTTTTCCCTGGTACCTGTGGGAACAAAACATAACCAAATTCTTAAATGGATCCTATCAGTACAGTTGTTGGGCAGTTGGCTAACCCATGGGATTTGGATGGGGTTAGGCTGGACTCATGGATCCCTAAAATGAGACTCAATTCTGTTATGGTTACGATAGATGAAGTAAATCCCGGATAGTATTGTTCTATGGAAAAGAATCAACGGTTGTGCCTCTCAAAGAGGAAAAAAGCGTTGGTCTCTATGATCCAAGTGCAAGTTTCTTCCTTGATCTGACCATGTGACTTACAGGTTCGGTCGGATCAGTTTGGTTAGTTAAGCCTCTTGACTACGTTAGAATAAAAATATCCTGGAGGAATCGCCCGTGCTTTTTGGGCAAGGGAAGTTTTTTCAGGTTCGATTTTGGAAGAATCGAGGGATTAGTCTCTTGTTTGGATATCCGTGGGGCGAGGCCCCGAGTGAGAGGCTATGCCGCCCTGCGCAAGAAGTGCTACTTCCGTTGCTAGCACCCTCGATTTTGTTGTGCGGAGGGGGCAGGGATCTTTCAGCTGGTATCAGAGCGAATTGACTAAAGTGGATCAACCAAGAAGCAGGAAATTCAAGAATTTATGAAGTACCAGTAAAAGGTTGTAATTGTGTGATGAAATTCATACAAATTGATATTCAAAATAAAAATTCATAAATTGGTAATTGGGTGTTCAGATGGAAGTACCGCAATTGTATGGAATCCCTGACTTGCTTGAGGCCTAGATATGATGGTATTTACCTTATAACTCCAAGGACCGTGACTACCGTATATACCGTGGGTATAACTGCAGCTCTTTACTGACAATATATATGAGTAAATTTAAGACCTTGAAATTATAAGCAAAAATGCTATCCAGATGATGAATTCAAATGCTGGTTGATATGATTTTAGAATTCTGGTTGAGAATTGATGAGTTGATTTGGATTCTGATTGAAAGATGATGATTCCTGAATTCTGGTTGAAAGAAGATGATTCCTGAATTCTGGTTGAAAGAAGATAAGTTGAACAAAGCCACAAAATGAGGATGAATGGGACAAATCTCGGTAATAATATTAGTAACTAGAATGATAATTATGACTTCAGCAAATCACTATGAGATTAGTGGATTGTGCTGATAGATTGCTGCTGTTAATCCTTGACCCAGCGGATCTAATTAAGGGATGACAAATTGAAGACCTACATAACTGAAATTCCTATGGAGGAATGATCAAATGGAAATTTTGGTATGATGGACCATTATTATGTTAAGGATATGAATGATATATTTTGAATAAATTGTTATCTGATAATGAGTCCTATATGTTATCTGATAATGAGTCCTATATGTTCTTTTTGTAGAAGGGATCTTCATCCCAGGATTCTGTTTGGGTTGACCAGATTATAAGGAACCCCAGAATCAGTTGGATCTTAAGGGAAAGAGTCTGTCCTCCAACCGCGAGATGAGGACATCTCGCGTTTTTTAAGTGGAGTAGGATGTAGGATTCCTTCCTCCAGCTTTTGAGGTGTAAAGGTGTAAGAACCTCCCCTTCTGTTCTTGTAATTATTCCCCTCTCTAAAATAGAAGAAAGACCCTACTTTACCGTGTTTTAGCCTAGAGAGAGAAAATGTCTAGAGAGAGATAATCTTGCTTTACCCTGTTTTGACCTAGAGAGAGAAAATATCTAGAGAGAGATAATCCAAAATTGAGATATCTTTGGATATAAAAATCCTCCCAGTGTCTGAAATGGTTTCCCTTGAAACAGAAGTCCAAAACAAACTTTCCAATGTGCATTAGAAATCAATTAAAAATGATATAAGGGACCTTAGCCTAAGGGTCTAGATTTTCAAAAATTTTTGGATTATGGTCCAATTAAGGTTCCTATGGCCAATAGGATTAATCCATGTGTTGGGATGAGATAAATTCAAAGAAGAAAAGAAAATACCCAAAAATGAGTAAATGCTCACATAAGATGAAGATTTGACTGAGTACAAGGTTTATTAGTAAAAAATTAAGAGATATTACTAAAAAATGAGATATTTTGGAGAAATGATGAATTTTTGACACCTTGGTAAGGAGGGGGAGACTCTTGAGGTAGGCGCCTATTTCACACATGTGGATGAGTTTTTAATTCAAAAACATTGTGATATTTTTCTCTCTCTTCTCTCCTGGATCAAACCAAATAAAAAAGGGAGCCAAAGTGATCCAAATCTTGTCCAAATTCAGCCAAACTGAAGTTGGAAAATTCTAAAACTTAGTTGGACTGAGTTAGTGGCCTTTCTCACCTATAAATAGACCCTCATTCTTTCGTATTCTCATCTTTGAGCTATACCATGCCAGTATTACATTAAAATAATGATATTTTCTATTATCCCTTAAAAATCCTCTACTTTTGGAGAGATTGGAGCTTCTCTCTCTCTTCAACAATTCTTGGAGCTTTCTTCTCAACATACTAAACCAATTGATTGGTTGGGGGCGTCCTTCTAAGATAAAGAAGCAAGCTAAATCAAGAGAGGTAAGAAGTAATTTCATGGTTTTCATTACTATTCTCAAAAGATTTCACTTCTCAACCCCTCTCAAGCTTGAGAAGTTTCTATTTAGTTATTTTTAATGGAAATCAAGCTTTCTCTAAGAGTTTTAATGATTAATCACAAAAAGTTAATCTTTATGCTTAATTAGAATGCTTTTTATGTATATCTCTCACTTCCCAATAGAATAGTTATTCCTATGACTAATTCTTATTCAAATGGATGGTTCTCATTGATAAATTCTCAATTCAAAAATCAAACTCTATGCTAGTTAAGCTAGAGGTTATGAAAATGGCTTTTTATGCTTTTATGCTAATAAAATTATAGTAAACTTATGATCTAATTCTATGAATTGGATTTAGGTCCAATGATAGTTATTCTATCATAATTGTATTATAAAGTCTTATTCTTTCCAATGATAGTTATTCTATTATAATTATATTATAAAGTCTTATTCTTTCCAAAAATATTAAAAATTATCAAGAATAGTAGCGGAACTATAGTAAAATTTTTAAAAATTAATACATAGCTCATTTTTATGCATAATGTGAAAAGAGGACTTCCTACCATATTCTAGGATTGGTCATCCTATGCTAAAAGAATGATTTTCATCACATTCATGGAAAACTAATTTTTAGTGTTTATGCATAAATAATTAATTAAAGAAAAGAGAAATTTTTGGTATTTGTTTTATGCAAAAAGAGGAATTCCCATGATAATGGAGATCCACGTAATTAAATGAAAAAAGAGAAATTTTGGTATATTAAAATAATGAATATTTTTATTTAAAGAGAAATTTTAGATAAATTTATTTTATATATGAGAAAATCTAAAATGATAAAAGAGGAATTCCCATGACATTTGGAATTCAATCATTTAAATGGTAAAAGTGAAATTCTTGACATATTTGAAATAATTGATATTTTTATTAAAGAAAAGAGAAATTTTAGATAAACTTATTTATGATAAAAAGAGGAGTTCCCATGACATTTAGAATTCAATCAATTAAATGCGAAAAGAGGAATTCCCATAATATTTGAGATCCAAGAAATTAAATGGAAAAAGAGGAATTTTTAGCATAATTCAAATTATGAATATTTATCAAAAGTGGAATTTTGAGCATTATTATTTTTACTGGGAAATATGGGTAGAATTGGTTTTTGTAAATCACATGAATCTTTTACTCAAAAGAATAATATTGAATATATTTCACTTGAGAAATTTGAGAAAGAATATGAAAATATCCGTCGAGAAAAAGTACCTTTAACTAGGCCAAGCAATTGGCAGAAATTTAGAAAAGTCCCAACGGTATCAAAAATAGAAAATGTTACTAACTGTGAATAAGATGTGAATGCGATGTGATAAGATGTGAGTGAATGTGATAAGATGTGGTGTGATGTAAATGAATGTGGATGGGATATGAGGTGATGTAAATAGATGTGGATGTGAATGAAGAGATGAGAATGAGATGTGAGGATATGTGAAGGATGTGATGTGATGTAAATGGATGTGGATGTGGATTAAGATGTGATGTGATGTAAATGGATGTGGATGTGGATGTGATAGGATATGATGTGATGTAAATGGATGTGGATGTGGATGTGATAAGATGTGATGTGATGTAAATGGATGTGGATGTGGATGAGATGTGATGTGATGTAAAGGGATGTGGATGTGAATGTGAATGTGATGAGATATGGATGAAATGTGATGTGATGTGAATATATGTGGATGTGAATGTGAATGAATGGATGGATGTGGATAGACATGCATGTGAATGAGTGGATGGATGTGGATGAATGAGATGAAATGTGTATGGATGTGATGAGATATGGATGGATGTGGATGAGATGTAATGCGGATGGAATGAATGAGATATGATGTGGATTTGATGTAATGTGGATAGAATGTATGTGATGGGATGGGGATACAATGAATGTGATGGATGTGAATGGATGAGATGTGATGTGAATGGATGTGAATCAGGATAGATGTGAATGGATGAGATGTGATGTGATGTGAATCGAGATAGATGTGAATGGATGAGATGTGATGTGGATGGATGTGATGTGATGTAAATGGATGTGATGTGATGTGATGTGAATCGGGATAGATGTGAATGGATGAGATGTGATGTGATGTGATGTGAATCGGGATAGATGTGAATGGATGGGATGTGATGTGAATGGATGTGATGTGAATTGGGATAGATGTGAATGGGGATGAGGATGAGATGTGATGTGAATGGATGTGATGTGGATCAGGGTAGATGTGAATGGATGAGATGAGATGTGATGTGATGTGGATATGGGTAGATGAGAATGGATGAGATGTGATGAGGATCAATGTGATGAGATGTAATATGATGTGATTGGATGAGAATGGATGAAGGACGATGAGATGAAATATGATGTGATTGGATGAGAATGGATGAAGGACGATGAGAATACATATGATTGGATGTGGATTAAATAAGCAAAGTGAATTGATTTAGAAGAATGTAGAATAACGGGAAATGATGTGGAACGATGTGAAAAGATGAGAGTTCGTTAGAAACTGTATTTATGACCTCTTTTTAAATGACTATTTTATGTCAAGAATACTGGGGAAGCATTTTGACCATCTTGTGAATGAGGTCGTGGAGACCTGAGTGATAAAGTTGCAACAGCTGACGGGTCAATGGAGGACGTCTCGCGTAGTAAGGTCGGCGGAGGTCTTGACCAGCCTCAGTTCAATTTAAATGGTGAGCTTCCAGTACGGTGGATGAGGGACCAAGGAAGCGGCCTATGAGTCAAGCACTAGGTGACCTGCGAAGGATCCTAGAGGGTGCTGACCATACGATGCTCAGGCTCTGGGTCGCCGAAGATACCCACGCATGCGTCGAGGAAGAAAATGGAACAAGGTGTTAGAGTTGTTTTTTGAACTCGGGTATGGATCTGGTTGATTGACCTTGCTGGTCCTCAACGGATGAGTCCATGGCTCTTTTATATGGATCTGTTGGTTGATCTTGCTATACAGAGCATAAATTTTCCTTGAGGCCACTCTATGCTCATCTATACGTGGAGAGATGCAAATTGACCTATTATGCGTAGGAGCATGCAAGAAAGTTGGGTGATCCATCAAGCCCATTCTCAGAATGTCCCCTGGGCCATTCTCGCATTCCCAAGAGCATCAAGAACGGGCCATTCTTACACTTGTTATGCATGAAAAGAATGGCCCTACGGCCATTCTTGTTGCCCAATGGCCATTCCAACATAACCTTAATATTGAAAGAGGATGCAAGAATAGCATTGGAAAATGGCCTTGGGATAATTCTTCGACTTGTGGTGCAAGAAATGAATTGCCCGCGGGCCATTCTTGCACTTGTTGTGCATGACAAGAATGGCCATTCTTTTAGGCCACTCTTGAATACTCTTTTAGGACTTATTTGCCATGAAAGAATAGCCCTAGGACCATTCTTGCACCTGAGGCCATTCTAGGATGCCCCAGGGCCATTCTTGCATGTTGTTTGAGGCATGTAAGGCAAGTAGTGGCCATTTCTTACACCTCTTGTGCATGAAAAGAATTTCCCTAGGGCCATTCTTGGATGCCCCATGGCCATCTCAAATATGACCTTGAGGCCATCAGGTCATGCAAGAATGACCATGGGGCCATTCAAGGATTCCCCAGGGCCACTCTTACATGTTCTTTGAGGCCTTTAAGGCAAAACAACAAGGGATTTATTTGCCATGCAAGGATGGCCTTAGGGGCCATCCTTGCATGCAAGAAAGTTGGGTGATCCACCAAGCCCATGCTAGAATGGCCCATTCTTACACATTGTGCATGAAAAAAATAGCCCTAAGGCCATTCTTGGATGCCCCATGGCCATTCCAACACAACCCATAAGAACAAAAGAGGATGCAAGAATGGCCTTAGACTTAGAGACTAGCCCTGGGATCATGCAAGAATGGCCCACGAGAAATTCTTGCATGCCCTAGGGCAACTCAGAGGGTGCTTTTTGAGGTCCTTATATCAAAATAGTGGCCTTAGTTTCCATGAAAGAATGGCCCATGGGCCATTCTTGCACCTGTTGTGCAAGAATAGAATGGCCTTAGGGCCATTCTTGGGTGCCCAAGAGCATGCAAGAAAGTTGGGTGGCACTAAGGCTAGAATGGCCCCCGGCCATTCTTGAATGCACATGCTCATCAAGAATGTGCCTAGGGCTATTCTTGGATGGTCCATGGCCATTCCAATACGATCTTGAGGCTTGAAGAGCATGCAAGACTGGAATGGTCCTGGGGCCATTCTTGGAAGAATACACTAGAGCATTGCAAGAATGGCCCTAGGGCCAATCTTAAGATTGATGTGCATAAAAAGAATGGCTCTATGACCATTATTAAGTCATTATATTGTGTATACAAGAGACTGTGCATAGCAAAAAACCTGACTTTTCATATGTATTTTGGACCTAAGGCCATTCTATTGTGCATAGAAGAGACAAGAATAACTTTCACAAAATATTTAACTAGACACCTTAAGGTAAACGACAAATTTATATCCAATAAAGAAAAAGACATTTACAAAATCAATGCTGCTAACTCATGAGACTCCTTGTAAAAGAAAGCTCTCTTATCATCTAGTGAACAGTTACACAAATTATTTTCTTTTCTCTGAGTGTATAAGCTTAGAAACCAAACCTGCAGTAGAAATTTGTCTCACAGGCAAGGGTTGGGCTTCTTCAGCTGCTTGCAAAACAGATGCTTGGGAGGTAGAAGTAGCTATTGGTTGTGGGTCCTCAGGGATCTTTGCCCACTATCTAACACTATGATCCAACTTTGTAAACACCAAGAGATTGGAATGCATGTCATCATGGTCTTGAGCTCTCTCAATTAGACATATTACCTCTCTTTTTGCCTTCAGTGCTTGCTTTGACACAAAGCCATTACTTTATGCATCAATCATCATAAGATCTTGCATACATAGACTCTCTATGCACTGATCAATGACCATGGCCTTTTTCAGTTGTAAAAAGACTATGGAGTCCATACTCTTTACTTTATCATACTCCAATGGTAACATAGTTGCATCTAATATGGGACCCTGAGTGCCAACATAGTTGTCATAGCCTTCATACATGTTTTCCTTGCTAAAAAAAATAAGCACATTGAAGAGCTCGATTGCACCACTGCATGGTGCATCATGCACAAAATGTAGAGCACCATAGAACATTCTATGCCATCCATGAAGAGAATCTTGCAAATGCACAATATCAACAATCTTTAAAAAGGTAAGGAATGCATATTGTGATTGTGAGACTGCCATGATGCCATTCAACAATTGACAAAATCTCTCAATGCTCCACTGCATATCTCTTGCAATCCCTTTTGTGCTATCCCCACAACACACAATCCAATTGGCTTTAGTGTTCGACTTCCATCTCTATGCTCACAATGGGAATATGCCATGGAAGATCAATCACAACCTGCTCTTCCCTATTGTGAGACAACAACAATCCATTGTATGTAACCCTTTGCATCTGATGGAAACTCCAAGTTTGTCTTACCAACCTACAATCTTGCCTTTATCCATGGCTCACACCTTCGATGAAGCACATGGTAAGACACTATCATTAATGTGATAAGTTGAAGCCATCTCCTGCCAGTCCTTGCATTTCTTTGAATCGTTAACATTGTTGAATTGAAGCAATAGTTGTTCTTGCAAAACCTTATCCTACTTTAGTAGCATCACTCTATCAACCATGTCAATATTTTCCTTGTTTGCAACCCCCTTCGAGAGCAAGATGTCCCCTTTCAAAATCTCTATTGAATAAGCTTGATCACATCCTCTTCTAAACCACACAAGCATCTAAAATGAGATCGATTAGGCTTCTTTCCCCCAAAGTTTGCCATTCTCGACATCTTCTATAATCTTTAGCCAAGTATAGAAGATGTCATCGGGGCATGCAACCATGTGTGCTTGTTTCTGTGCAAATACCCATTGATGATTCGGCACTCGAAGAGACTTTCTGTCATCATGAAAAAACAAACAGAACATAAACCCCAAGGCTATTCCAATTCTGGTACGTCAAAAAATCTATCAAATAAGACTAAAAAACATGAGATACAATGACTTACATCCCAATTTACACGAGAAGGATGTCCCTTTGGGACTCCAACTGTTGGTCTTAAAGGCTTTTTATAATGCTCGTACTGGCTTCTCAAGTGCTTTAATATGTCTATATGTCACTATAGGGCTGCTTCGTGAATAATTCTTGTGCCTCTAGATTTGCCATCTTGGAGATGGCCACCGTCAATGTTGGAGGTGCATTCACAACAATCCGAGCCTTTCGATACCTATAAACATCTTTCAAGTAGAGTAAGCTCGGATCAAGATTATCCTCTGATACAATTGCCTTTGTAGGGATCTGTATCAGATACCTAATGGTTAATTTGAACCCTCAATTGTACCAAAATTATCCTCTGATACAATTGCCTTTGTAGGGATCTGTATCAGATACCTAATGGTTAATTTGAACCCTCAATTGTACCAAAATACAGTGATTAGCAGCCCCCAGTCTCTAAAGTTGTGGCCACCTATTGTACCTTTAACTTTTTTAATCTTTTTGATGAGACAGCAGCCCAGGGAACCTCATCTCTCTTTATTACTTTCTTTTGTTTTATCATAGTAAAAACATTAAATAGCATTTCACAAGTAATGTCGGAGAACATTCTCTACAGTCAGGTTCAAACCTCTGGAGAACATAGAGACCTCTTAATCAATCCTCATACGATCCCTCCTATGTACAGTGGGAGAGAGTTGGTACGTGAGATCCCCATGGGTCTCAACATCAATGCATTTGATTTCTTGATGCAAATCTACCATAGAAACATTGACTGCCTTGACCTGCTGTCCCCTACCCTCAAAAGACTCCTTGTTGTCTTCTGTCTGAATGAAGAGATGGATCCGATGTAGCTTTTTGCCTTGAAGGTCATAGAGATCAAGGTACTAATCCTTTGAGTCTCCGTTGGCCATGTCAATACTTGAGGGAAATGAAAGCTTCCTTTTGCTTGACATATTTTCTTATGAAAAAGTGATTTTAAAAACAGTTCTAACATATTTACAAAAATAAAAAAAGCAACAACACACAAGATCTAAAAAAGATAACTTCATGATATCACCATAAGGTATGGTCCTAGGTAAATAATAGCATGCCCCAAGGGCATTCTTAAATGCTGCTATGGGGCCATTATTAATTTAAAATTATATGAAAAGAATGGCCATAGGGCTATTCTTAGAAGCCTTGGGGTTAGTTGTGCATGAAAAGAATGGTTCTTACACCTATTAGGTCATTCTTGGATGCCCCATGGCCATTCCAAAATGACCTTGAGGCTTTGGGTCATTCAAGAATGGCCCTTGGGCCATTCTTCCATCTATTGTGCATGAAAATAATGGCCCTATGGCCATTCTTAGATGCCCCATGGTCATTCCAAAATGACCTTGAGGCCTTGGGGTCATGCAAGAATGGTCCTTGGGTCATTCTTCTAGTTGTGCATGAAAAGAATGGCCTTAGGGCCATTCTTGGATGCCCAATGTCCATCCCAAAATGACCTTGAGGCCTTGGGGTCATGCAAGACTGTTGTACATGAAAAGAATGGCCCAAGGGCCATTCTTGGAAGCCCCATGGCCATTCCAAAATGACCTTGAGGTCCAAGGGTCATACAAGAATGGTCCTTACACATGTTGTGCATGGAAAGAATTGTCATAGTAGGGCCATTCTTGGAGGCCCCATGGCCATTCCAAAATGACCTTGAGGCCTTGGGGTCATGCAAGAATGGTCCTTACACCTGTTATGGATAAAAAGAATGTCCCTAGGGCCATTCTTAGATGTCCCACGGCCATCCCAAAATAACCTTGACGCCTTGGAGTCATGCAAGAATGGCCCTTGGGCCATTCTTTCACTTGTTGTTGTGCATGAAAAGAATGGCCCTAGGGATATTCTTGGATGCCCCATGGCCATTCCAAAATGACCTTAAGGACTTGGGGTGATGGAAGAATTGTCCGTACACATGTTGTGCATGAAAAGAATAGTCCTAGGGCTATTCTTGGATGCCCCAAGGCCATTCTAAAATGATATTGAGGCCTTGGGGTCATGCAAGAGTGGCCCTTAGGTCATGAAAGAATGGTCCTTACATATGTGCATGGCAAGAATGGTTCTAGGGCCATTCTTGGATTCCCCCTGGCCATTCCAAAATGACCTTGAGGCCTTGGGGTCATGCACGAATGGTTCTTACACCTGATGTGCATGAAAATGCCCCATTGCCATCCCAAAATGACCTCGAGGCCTTGGGGCCATGCAAGAATGGCCCTTGGGCCATTTTTCCACCTGTTGTGCAAGAAAATAATGGCCCTAGGGTCATTTTTGGATGCCCAATGTCCATCCCAAAATGACGTTGAGGCCTTGGGGTCATGCAAGAATGGCCCTTGGTGGCCTTGGGTCATTCTACCACCTGTTGTACATGGAAAGAATGGCCCAAGGGCCATTCTTAGAAGCCTCGTGGCCATTCCGAAATGACCTTGAGGCCCAAGGGTCATACAAGAATGGTCCTTACACATGTTGTGCATGGCAAGAATGGTCCTATGTCCATTCTTCAATGCCTCATGGCCATTCCAAAATGACCTTGAGGCCTTGGGGTCATGTAGGAATGGTACTTACACTTGTTGTGCATGAAAAGAATGGCCATAGGGCCATTCTTGGATACCCCATGACCATCCCAAAATGACCTTGAGGCCTTGGAGTCATGCAAGAATGCCCCTTGGGTCATTCTTCCACCTGTTGTTGTACATGAAATGGTGGATATTTGAGGTTTGGGGTCATGTAGGAATGGTCCCTACACCAGTTATGGAAGAAAAGAATGGTCCCCACACGAGTTATGGAAGAAAAGAATGGTCCCTACACCAGTCATGTAGGAATGGTCCCTACACCAGTTATGGAAGAAAAGAATGGCCCTAAGGCCATTCTTGGATTCCCCATGGCCATCCCAAAAATGACCTTGAGGCCTTGGGGTCATGCAAGAATGGCCCTACGGCCATTCGTGGATGCCCCCATGGCCATTCCAAAATGACCTTCAGGCCTTGGGGTCATGCAAGAATGGTCCTAGGGCCATTCTTCCACCTGTTGTGCATGAAAAAAATGTCCATTTGGTGATTCTGGATGTCTCCATGGCCACTATTTCATTCTCTATGATGCATTTCAAAGTAAAACAGCCGATATTTGAGGCCTTGGGGTCATGCAAGAATGGCCCTACACTTGTTCTTACACCTGTTGTGCATGAAAAGAATGGTGCTTGGGCCATTCTTGGATGCCCCAATGGTCATTCCAAAATGACTTTAAGGCCTTGGGGTCATGCAAGAATGGACCTAGGGCCATTATTCCACCTGTTTTTTTTGGATGAAAAGAATGGCCCTATGGCCATTCTTGGATACCACCATGGCCATCTCGAAATGACCTTGAGGCCTTGGGCTCATGGAAGAATGGCCCTAGGGCCATTCTTCCACATGTTGTGCATGAAAAGAATGGCCCTATGGATATTCTTGGATGCCCCCATATCCATCCCAAAATGACCTTGAGGCGGGGTCATACAAGAATGGCCCTAGGGCCATTCTTCCACCTGTTGTGCATGAAAAGAGGCCATCCTTGGATGCTTCCATGGTCATTCCAAAATGACCTTGAGGCCTTGGGGTCATGCAAGAATGGCCTTTGGGGTCATTCTTCCACCTATTGTGCATGAAAAGAATGGCCTTAGGGCTATTCTTGGATGCCCCATGGCCATCCCAAAATGACCTTGAGGCCTTGGGGTCATGCAAGATTGACCCTAGGGCCAATCTTCCTCATGTTGTGCATGAAAAAGAATGGTCCTAGGACCATTTCTGGATGCACCCATGGCCCATGGCCCCTTGGGGTCATGCAAGAATGGCCGTGTGATGCATTTTAAAGTAAAACGGTGGATATATGAGGCCTTGGGATCATGTTGGAATGGTCCTTACACCTGTCGTGCATGAAAAGAATGGCCCTAGGGCTATACTTGGATACCCAATGGCCATCCCAAAAATGATCCAAAATGACCTCGAGGCCTTGGGGTCATGCAAGAATGGACCTAGGGCCATTCTTCTACCTGTTGTGCATGAAAAGAGGCCATCCTTGGATGCTCCATAGCCATTCCAAAATGACCTCGAGGCCTTGGGGCCATGTAAGAATGGCCTTTGGGGTCATTCTTCCACCTATTGTGCATGAAAAGAATGGCCCTAGGGCCATTCTTGGATGCCCCATGGCCATCCCAAAAATTACCTTGAGACCTTGGGGTTATGCAAGAATGGCCCTAGGGCCATTCTTCCTCATGTTGTGCATGAATAAGAATGGCCCTAGGACCATTCTTAGATGCACGCATGGCCCCTTGGGGTCATGCAAGGATGGCTCTTGGGCCATTCTTGGATGCCCCCATGGCGACTATTTCATGTAGGGTGATGTATTTTAAAGTAAAACGGTGGATATATGAGGCCTTAGGGTCATGTAGGAATGGTTCTTATACCTGTTATGCATGAAAAGAATGGCCCTAGGGCCATTCTTGGATACCCCATGGCCATCCCAAAAATGACCTTGAGGCCTTGGGGTCATGTAAGAATGGCCCCAGGGCCATTCTTCCTCATGTTGTGCATGGAAAAGAATGGCCCTTCTTGGATGCCCCCATGGCCACTATTTCATGCACTGTGATGCATTTTAAAGTAAAATAGTGGATATATGAGGCCTTTGGGTCATGTAAGAATGGTCCTTACACCTGTTGTGCATGAAAAGAATGGCCCTAGGGCCATTCTTGGATACCCCATGGCCATCCCAAAAATGACCTTGAGGCCTTGGGATCATGCAAGAATGGCCCCAGGGCCATTCTTCCTGATGTTGTGCATGGAAAAGAATGGTCCTAGGACCATTCTTTGATGCATCCATGGCCTTGGGGTCATGCAAGAATGGCACTTGGGCCATTCTTGGATTCCCCCATGGCCACTATTTCATGCACTGTGATGCATTTTAAAGTAAAACGGTGGATATTTGAGACCTTGGGGCCATGTAGGAATGGTTCTTACACCTTCTGTGTATGAAAAGAATGGCCCTAGGGCCAATCTTGGATGCCCCATGGCCATCCCAAAATGACCTTGAGGCCTTGGGGTCATGCAAGAATGGCCCTTAGGCCATTCTTCCACCTGTGGTGCATGAGAAGAATGGCCCTAGGGCCATTCTTGGATGTGCCATGGCCATTCCAAAATGACCTTGAGGCCTTTGGGTCATGGAATAATGGCCTTGCATGAAAAGAATGGTCCTAGGGCCATTCTTCGATGCCCCATTGACATTCCAAAATGACCTTGAGGCCTTGGGGTCATGCAAGAATGGCCCTTGGGCCATTATTCCACCTGTTGTGCATTAGAAGAGTGGCCCTTGGGCCATTCTTAGATGCCCCCATGTCCATCCCAAAATGACCTTGAGGCCTTGGTGTCATGCAAGAATGGCCCTTGGGCCATTCTTCCACATATTGTGAATGAAAAGAATGGCGATATGGCAAGAATGGCCCTATGGCTATTCTTCCACTTGTTGTGCATGAAAACAATGGCCCTATGGCCATTCTTGGGTGTCCTTGGATGCTCTAGGGCCATTCATACTGTGCATGAGAAGAATGGCCCTATGGCCATTCTTAGCGTCCTAGGGGCATTCCCAAATCTGAAATTTGAATTTCAAACTAGAATTTTTCCGTCGAATTCCCAAATCATATTTGAAATTTGAATTTCAAATTCAAATTATAATCTTCCCGCCTTCCTCTTTCGTGCATAATGTTTCCCCCTCTCCCTATATCAATTTGAATTTGAAATTTGAATTTCAAATTCAAATTATAATCTTCCCGCCTTCCTCTTTCGTGCATAATGTTTCCCCTCTCCCTATATCAATTTTGAAATTTGGATTTGAAGCCACCCTCATCCGTAATTTCCCCACCCATCTATGTCTAACGCTTCTACGCTACGTGTTCGCTTAATCGACATTTGGAGCGTTACCGTCTCTACACTTGAATCGCACCCACGTTAGGTATGCAAATTGTTTTCTCATGTTATTAGAGTCTTTTAAGTCGATTAAGTAATTTTCTCGTGTTATTAGAGCCGTTTAAGTTGATTCGGTAATTTAATTAATATTACGATTAAGATTAATAAATTAATCTTAATTAAGAAATATCTAAACTAAACTAATTAAGCAATATCTAAACTAAACTAATTAATCACTAACTACATTATAAACACTAATTATAGACAAACTAGAAACTAACATTAATTAGATTTAAAACTAATTTAATTACAGACAAACTAGAAACTAACATTAATTAGATTTTAAACTAATTAGAGAGAGAGAGAATCATGTGTGGGAGAAAGAGAGAACGGGGTGTGTTGGTGTTTGAGAGAGAGAGAGAGAGGGGTTGAGGAAAATTATTAGAGAGAGATAGAGAGACTGAGAGAGAGAGAGAGAGAGAGAAGTACCTGAGAGAAACTCAATTTTTTTTGGATAAAATTTGTTCTTTCCGTCACTGTTCTCCCCTCGGACTGAGAGAGAGAAATACCTGAGAGAGACTCGAAATTTTTTGATAAAATTTGTTCTTTTCGTCGCTCTCCTCCCCTTAGACTGAATAGCCAAAGATTACTCTAATTCGTTTTCTTGCGCCCTCCCTTCAGACTCCAGCCGCCATCAGCATGTACTATAGTTGTTGATGGTAGCAAACCTAAAAGCATATTACAACCCATATTTAGGTTGTAATTAAGATAATTAACTAATTATATATACTATACTACATCCTAGCTAATGAACTAATTACATATACTATATTAACTAGGTTGTATACTATATTAATAAAGGCATATTGTAACGTTAACCTTTAATTTAAGGACTTTATATATTTCATTGTAACTTATTTTTCTAGGTTAATTAGACTATAATTAAGCTAATTAACTAATTACATATAGTATATTCACTAGGTTGTATACTGTAAGATTCCTCCCCAGCCTCTCAAGATGTGCAGCATCTTCCCCTATAATCAAATTCCTCTTCAGAAATATAAAAGATCTTGTTTCTACCCATTTTACCCTAGAGAGAGAAAATGTTCTAGAGAGAGGTTATTTGGATTTTGAATATTTTTGGATGGAAAAATATCTCTTCTTATTAAAATAAGTTTCCCTGAAACAAAAGTTCAAAAACATTTTCAAGAGGTGCATTAGAAATCAAGTATAATCTGTTGAAGAGGCCTTATCCTAGGGGTCCAGATTTTTGATGAAAAATTTTAAATTAAGGTTTTGAGGGACCAATCAGATTTATCCAAATATGTGGAGAAGATAAATAGAAGAAATAAAGAAAATCTCTCCCAAAAATGAGTAAATACTCACATAAGATGAAGAGTGGACTAAGGACCAAAGGAATTACTAAAAAAATGGATTTTTGACACCTCACAATGGGAATTCCCCCCTCATGAAGGAGCCGCCTACTTCACATGTGTGGTGGATTTTAAATACTCACATAAGATAAAGAGAGGACTAAGGACCAAAGGAATTACTAAAAAAATAGATTTTTGATACCTCACAATGGGAATTTCCCCCTCACAATGGGAATTCCCCCCTCATGAAGGAGGAGCCTACTTCACATGTGTGGTGGAGTTTGAAAGTATCAAAAATTGAGATATTTCATCTCTCCTCTCTCCTAATTCAAGTCTAGTTCCAAAAAGTAAGCTAAACTAACCTAAAAATGGTCAAAAATTGACCAAACTGATCTGGAAAATTCTAGAATCAGTTTGCTTGGTTAGAAGCTCACTTTTTTCTTTAAATAGAAGCCTTCCCCTTTGTTGAAGCTTAATAGTGTTTTATGCACTGTTACTCTACTCCTCCCAAGAGCCAAGGACTGTGAATTTCTTAATAATTTACTAGTTTTTGACCATTCTGCCTTCTAAAGAATTGGTGGCCACCCTTGGAGCAAACAAGAGTAGATCCCTCAAACCAGCAAGCCAAAGGAAAGCTCCTAGAATTTCATGTAAGTAAGAAATCTTACTTTTTCTTTTCTTTTAATGGTTTACTAAATTGGTTGGTATCTTACAATGATAAACAGATGCTATGTCTTCTTGGAAAGGCTTTCCCCCTCTCTCATTCTTAAAATTAGCCCTTCTTTATCCTAGTTAAGTGATCTAACTATTGGAATTAAACTTTTCATATTGTTTCTCTCTTAAAAGTGAAAATTGATTAGTTTAGAATGCTTTAAACCAATTGGGAATAATTCCTAAGTAGATTAAGGTTAGAAAAATTAAAAATGGTTAGCCATACAGAGGAGATTATGGTGAAATTTTCTAAAATTTTGTGAAATAAATTTCATCTTTTATTAATCAAAAAGAGTAATCCCCATCGTTTGTGTATTCTAAAAGTGTCATTTTCATTCATGCATAGAAAGGTGCATATTGATTATTTTTATTATAAAAGAGTGATTTTCAATAAAATTAAGTTCTATGCATAGAAAGATGCATATTGATTATTTTTTATTATAAAAGAGTGATTTTTAATAGAATTAAATTCTATGCATATTGAATACTTTTATTATAAAAGAGTGATTTTCAATAGAATTAAGTTCTATGCATAGAAAGATGCATATTGATTATTTTTTATTATAAAAGAGTGATTTTTAATAGAATTAAATTCTATGCTTAGAAAGATGCATATTGATTATTTTTTTATTATAAAAGAGTGATTTTCAATAGAATTAAATTCTTGCATAGAAAGATGCATATTGATTTTTTATATATATAAAAAAGTGATTTTGAATAGAATTGAATTCTATGCATAGAAAGATGCATATTGATTATTATTTTAATTACAAAAGTGTTAATTTTATCGTTATTGAAGTTTATGCATAAATAGATGCATAAAAGAATAATTTTTTTATTATAAAAGTGTTACTTTCATCATTATTGATTTTTATGCATAAAAGAATATATTTTAAAGATTGCATTTATCAAAGAGGGATATGTGCCAAAAAAGGGAGCATTTATAGTTTCTCTTTGGACATGTGAAAAGCGACTACTTATGTGAATGATGAGATTACCAGTGGATGGGATGCTATTTGGCATGACATTAACATGGAGTTTGAGGAGGAGGTAAGAAGTAGACCAGAGTTGCACATCCTTGTGGGGGTAGGTTGTTTTATTTATGGGAGGGAAACCATCGTACGGTGGCTTGGACACAAGCTATCAAAGAAATATTTTCTCAAACAAGAGCAAAGCACCATTGTGTATTGTGTACCATCATTAATCCTACACATGTGACCAAGATCGCTCTCTTGGCAAGCCTTCAAGGATGAATTAGTAAGTTGCTTATAAATTTATGTTTGAGATCTTAATCATGTGGTGTTTCTCTCAGGCAATTATAAATTTTTGTCTTCATTTTTTAAAGCTTGAATACTCATGCTTTGGTATGCTCATCATGTTTTTATAGACGATGAGTGTGACTCAACTTGATTTGTTTTGGTGTATGTAGTGGACAATGCAACACATGGTTTTTGTGTTTGCTTGCGAGCCATAATTGGTAATTTTGTTTCGGTCGGTCTTGTAAGTTAATGCAGATATTGTTGGGTCATGTTTCGTGCAGTCAAAAAATTGTAGTTGGAGTGGTGTTTCAATTTTGTATGGTGATTGACGTGATCTTCTGATGTTTTGCTTATGTCTTGTGCTCACTTTGCATTGTTTACTGTTGTAACAGTTTATCGAGTAACTTCCAATTTTTTGGGGTTTGTTGCCAAGTTTCGCTCTAATTTTCAACTAGCTCGGAAAAGGTTGCTCGATGTTTGGTAAGACTCGTTTTAGAGCAATTGTAGTGGATCCATCATGCAAATTCATACACCTTAGTTTTACTTATTTAAGGGACATAATCATTTTATATTCATTAAAGTGGCATAATCTTTTTATAAGAGAAATCTTGGCACACATAAAATATTGAAAAACTATAAATTTTAGAAAATTTTATTTGTAGCAATTATAGTGCATCCATCATGCAAATTCATACAACTAGTTTTGCTTATTAATGATAAAACATCTTGCTATATGGTTATGTGGCCCCTTATTTGTAGAGATTTCTAGAGAGAATGAAAATTGAATGATAGTCAGTGCATGCTAGCTCATGTGAAGATTTTCTAAATAATGTTATATCTCATTCAAGGTTTTGGCATATGTGGGATCTCCATAGTCCATACTTAAAAGCATAAGCATTTACAAATGGCGTGAGATGATGTGAAGTTTTCAAAAGATATCTTTGGCTCACCCAAGGTTTACATGGGATATTCATTCTTGTGACAAGTTTTTTGTTTAGTCAAATACCAAATGGTGTTTTGTGTAAAATATGCATGCATGTTCCTTAATTCATATTGACATAATTTAAGATGATGGTCATTTTTTATTATAACATTTCTAGAAGATCAAGAAGTTTATCTAGTAACTAGAAACGATAACAATGGAAAAGACACACACACACACAAAGAGAGAGAGAGAGAGAGAGAGAGAGAGAGAGAGAGAGAGAGAAATCTTCTCGATCTTTTCTTGAGAATTGAGGTGTTACTTGGGACTACGCTAATGGAGGCACATCCTACTAGCTAAGGAAGAGGTATGGCTTGTTAATATTGATTAGTTGTCCCAAGCACTTTGAAAGAAGTGTAAACTAGTGGGGAGAGAATCCCATGGTACATGTCAAACTCCTTTATTTCATTTCATGCATTGCAAGTTGCGTATGACATTACTTAAAAAGATTTGAGTTGTCCTCATTCCAAGGGAGAAGCTTTTGGAAAAGGCCTCTATCTCTCTCTCTCTCTCTCTCTCTCTCTCTCTCTCAAATAAGGCTTGAGAATATGGTATTTGTAAGAATACTTAGGTAAATTAGAAGAAAACATTAACCATGAAGACCACCACAAGGTGATTCAAAATGAACCTATTGAAAGTTATTGAGAGAGAGTCCATTTGGGTGTGGTTGTTGGAGACCTGCGAATTTGCTTTCTTTTTCCAAACTCTCTAGCTCCCCTAGGCTTTCCTTATGTGAGTTCTAGGTCCATCTTGTTCCCCATCATCTTGTGCGTGCATATTGTGATCTTATCAAGATACTATGAAAGCATTGGGAATGGATAGGAGTTGGTGAAAGGCACAATGATACAAAAGAAGATGGAATTGGTGGGGAGGGCGAAGCAAGATGATGTATGAAATACAAGGCCTTTGATTAATTGATTTATAAGGCCTTGGCTTAGGTGGGTGTATAATTCAAAGGGCTCAAAGAGAGGAAACTATATATATATATATAGAAGCCCTAGCTCTAGGAGAGAAGAAAGAGAGTGAAGATGCCTTGGTGGCAGAAGGGGGAGGTGATGGTTGATAGAAGCATTGAAATTAAGCAGACTATTGCTTCTTCAGCTTTCCAAAGTGCACACCCACCACAATTACAGCAGCAACGACAGCAAGATGAGCAGTTTGCAAAACCAGCCTCCCTCTCTGTTATTGCCAAATCTCTGTTGCTAACTAGGCGAAGATTAAAAATCGAGCCAGCCAAGAACCTTTATTTCCTTTGTAAGTTCTCATTTTGCAAATTAAATTCCCATATTTTCACATAAGTTCTTCGTATGTTTTTCCATATTTTCACATAATTTCTCACCTTATGCATTTGCACATTCGTGCTAGTTTTCCGTAGTTTTTCAACTAATTCCTTCAATATTAAAGAGATCTTTGTTTAATGCTGAATTCATGTAATTATTATGTATGTAATTGATTATGAAGTAGTTAATGTGCATGTTATTAATTACAAAGCACGTGAAGCTGGTAATTTGTTATTTTTCTTTTGTTTTCCCTGCATTTTTCGACTATTGATTATACGCTAGCTTATAATTTGTTAACGTGATCGAACAGATGAACCAGGAAAGCAAGTGTCGAGTGCTGTGAAAATGAAGAATGCAAGTCGCTCACCCGTTGCTTTTAAAGTGAGTGCAAGTTGAAAAAGAAAAAAGAAGAAAGAAAAAAAAAGGAAGTATTGATTTAAGATTATGCATTGATTAATGTAAGCCACTGCTTTCAAATTAAATTTTAAATTTGTAATCTTCTTTTTAGCCAGGACAATTAATCGCAATTTAATTGGATGCTTAATGCAGTTTCAAACTAATAATCCGAAGAGCTGCTTCATGCGTCCTCCAAATGGCATACTGCCTCCAGGCGAGATACTCATAACAACTGGTAAGAAAAAATTCAAAAAAAATAAGAAAAAAGAAAAAAATCATTGTAGGATTAATAATTAATTAAGGTTCTGCTTTTAGCAATTAAGCTTTGTAGCATATAAAACCACTAATTAATTGTAGCATAAAATATTATTAAACAGCCTGGCCAGCTGATGCCCACCTTGATCGGTGAACAGTAATCGTGATTAGTGAAGAATTAACGAGGAGTTTAAACTTTTCATATGGGTGTGCAGTTGTGAAATTCATCGAGCCTCCTGAGCAAAATCAACCAAAGAAAAATCAAGACAAATTCAAAATAGTGAGCTTAAAAGTGAAAGAAGGCACATCCTATGCCGCAGAGCTGGTAAAGTATTGCACAAAAAGGAAAAAATCAACTGAATAATTTAGACAATTCATTAATATATATATATCGATATAATCTATATTTTTATTTGTTTGATCTGATCTACAGCTGGAAAGATGATTGAACAATCAGTATAAATTTTAATTGTGCTGCAAGATGATTAAGGAGCAATATATTAAGCAGGATTTGATTAATCTCACACTAATTAACATCTGTGCCAGTTTAGCGAGCATAAGGAGTTTGTAGCTGTTGAGCGAGTGCTGCGAGTGGTTTTCCTGGATCCCGCACAGGGCCAATCTCATGTAAGCATCCTCGTGCGATCGTAAACACAAGGATTAGAGTGTATTAAGGACTGATTAAGAAGTAATTAAATCGCTTCATGTGTTATCTTATGTGAGTTAAGGAGATAGAGAAGCTCAAAAAAAGGCTGGCTGAGGCTGAAGCAGCTCAACAGAGTCGCAAAGCTAAGCATACGGATGAGATTAAGGTGGAGCCGCCAGCTGATTTGGAGGATCATTGGGTAACCAGAGACTAATCTGCTTTAATCATCCGTTTAATTATTCTTTAGTATATATAACCCATCCTTTCTTTGGGTATGCTTAACATCATGCATTCATAGCTTAACATCATGCATTCATAGCCAACAGGCGTGTAACTCAACTGGTGGAACCGTCGAGTTCCACGATGAGGACCCGTGTAACTCAACTGGTAGAACCGTCGGGTTTCATGATGAGGACCCACGTTCGATACCTAGGGAGGACTACACGATTGACGGCAGCACACAAAACAAGCACAAATGCACCCTTTCGGAAAAAAAATTCATAAGTGGTCATTGGATAGTAGTAGGTTGCATTCATCACTCACTACACACAATTTTAATCACCATACTATTGTGTACTATTGTATTTTGATTGATTCAATAAGTTCATCAAGATCCATGTTTCATTTGCATTATTTACTCATAATATGCATGAATGTGCATATGCGCGAAGGCATACTCATGCAGTTTCATGCTTTAATTTATTCATTCATAATATGCATGAGTGTGCATACACGCCTAGGCATGCATCTGCTCATGGTTTGCTTTGGGTGTGTGGAGGCTTTTTTACTTTCCTTCTTTTTTTCCCGGGGGGGGGGGGGGGGGGGGGGGGATATATATGTGCATGCATGTGTGTAGTGTATGGAATAAATAAAAAAAGGGGAAATCTTAACATAAATGCATGTATAGAAAAGTGCAATAGCATGTCGTCATTATAGGATTGAGCATTCCTTTTGTCTCTCTCTTTTTTGTCCTACCTCATTTTATCACTTATAATAATGACACAACATGTAATGACTTGATTACTTTGATTGAGTTCCTACATATTTGTCCACTCAAGCATCATCTAATTGTTGAAATGGGGCCCCGATTCAACAATGTTAATGTGAACAAGATAAAAGAGTCACTTTGTGATTTTGGTTAAGAATCATGCTATTGTTAAGCTTATTCTATTTCTTATGTGAAATTGTTGTAGAAGGATCAAGAAACAGGAAATCAATCACCACATCCACACATTGAGGAGGCATGACATTTAGTTGTTACATATCCGACTACCTAACAAGACTCTTTGTATTCCTACTCAGTTATTCACCTAAAACCTTATTAATAATTTTGATAAGCTCTTCTTTTTAGTTAACCCATTTGAACTTATTTCAAGTTGAAGCAACAATTTTTATCGATCAATCATTTCTCCAAAGTGATCTTGCGTTTTCTAACATGCACCTTAGAGCTATGTCACACAAAAATCAAAATGACCTTACTAAGCAAATCAAATTAATTTCGTGCCCATAGTAGTGGGTTGGGGTGCATCAAAACACATTGATCCCTCTCTTGTAAGGAAAAGCAAAGCTCAAGTACTGATGAAGAAGAGTTAAAGATAACCACCACATAGGGTAAGCTCCAAAAAAAATGTCATTTGCAAAGTTCTTTGTGACTTTACAAGCAAAACTTGTCTGCTTCAGTTTTTTTGACGGGGGAAGGGGGGATGTGATATATATATACATGCATATGTGTAGTATATTAAATAAATAAATAATTTAACATGAAGGCATGTATATACAAAGTGCAATAGCATGTCATCATTTGAGGATTGAGCATTCCTTTTGGATTTTCTGTTCCTTTTGTCTTTTTCTTTTCTGGTCATTCATTTTGTCACTTATAAGGACACAACATGCAATGACTTGATTACCTTGATTAAGTTCCTATATATATGTCCACTCAATCATCATCTAATTGTTGAAATAAGCCCCCGATTCAACGATATTAATGTGAAGAAGATAAAAGAGCCACTTTGTGATTTTAATATAATGCTGTTATAAAGTTCATTCTACTTCTTATATGTGCAATTGCTGTAGAAGGATCAAGAAACAAGAAATCAATCACCACATCCACACATTGAGGAGGCATGATATTTTGTTGTACATACTCAACTACCTAACAAGACTCTTTGCATTCCTATTCAACTACTCACCTAAAGCCTTATTAATAATTTGATATCCTCTTCTTTACAATTATCCCTTTTGAACTTATTTCAAGTTGAAGCAGCAGTTTCTATCGATTAATCATTTCTTCAAAGTGATCTTGCATTTTCTAACATGCACACTTAGAGCTATGTCTCACAAAAATTAAAATGATATTACTAAGAAAATCAAATTCATTTGTAACCCATAGTAGTGAGTTGGGGTGCATCAAAACACATTGATCTCTCTCTTGTAAGGAAAAAAAAAGCTCAAGAACTGATGAAGAAGAGTTAAAGATAACTACCACATAGGGTAAGTTACTCTTTTTAATGTCACTTTTTGTGACTTTACAAGCAAAACTTGACTACTTTAGTTTTGTGTCTCATGCAACCTTACCAATCAATTTTAATTGGGAGAGTTTTCGTGAGACACATGTTGTAATGGAAACATTATTTTTGAATCATCAGATTTCTCGTTATATGAACTATATAAATAAACATTACTACTATAGTTGAAGCATTGCGAATTGACAAAAATGTTGATATATGTGTTGGTATATTCATTGCTAAAACATATAAAGCCTCACATACTGACATGTGTACCAAGGCTCATAGAAAAAAAATATGAAAAATCTTTTGTATGTGCGTCAATATGCTTGTCAATATTTGTATACACCAACGAACATAGATACATATATAATGACTATATAATCATCGGTATATTCATCGATATCTATGTATAACGAAGAACATAGAGATATATATATGGATTCTGTATCATCCCCACACCCCTCAATCATCCCATGGGTTCTTAGTGAAATAGAACAAAAATAGGTAAGATTACTAGCAAATATTACAATGAACAAATTACAATGCTTGAGTTTTGTGATTTAGAGGTGCTTACACTTATGTATGTGACCACATGGGTCCACTTTAGGTTGTGTCCTTCGGCCTCCATCTTGTTAAAAGAGATATCCACAACATGTCACATCTTTCTAAATACAAAAACTTATGTATGTGTTTTTTATTTTAGAACTATGACAGATCCTCATCAAGGACTTACACTAGAGAAAATTCAATCATGGAGATCTTTGTAGTATCTCTTGAAAACATAAGGATTATTCTCTTTTATGCCATATGGAGCCATGCTATATATCTAGACCCACACCATCTAGTCCCATGCTAGTTTGTGTTGATTAGTCGTACACCCTCACACTCACCCTTGCATGTCTCACCATAGAGACATGGTTTTTTTGTTGCCATATATATAGGCAGTGATGTGTGTGAACACACTTATGACCGCCGGGGCACTTTTTCTCTCCTTAGGAGGTTTTTCCCCCCCAGCTTGTATATACACCCATCATTCGAGGGCTAACTTATCTTTGTACATTGACACAATCTAATACACTGTGTGTTGTGTGCATTCTTTCTTCTTCTTCTCCAAGCTTTGTGTGCTTTCCTGCAACCCTAATTCTAACAATTGGTATCAGAGCAGGCATCGGCTCCCAGGGCTACGCCGTTAGCACCCTCCAACTCACGTTCTCTGATTGAGGTGAGCTTTCAGGAGTACTTGTAGGTCCCTATACTCTGCAGATGCAATTTCTGAGAACTTGAGGTCATTTTGGGCTCCGTTTTTGCATTACAAGTTCTGTACAGGTGTTTTCGTCATTTTGTGCAGAAATTTTAACAGTGCAGTTTTCTGCAAAACAGGCATACTTATTCTATTGTGGACCATGCTACATAGCACGAGTTGTTTTCTGTTCAGTCTTTGCTTCATTTACAGGTAGCTTTTGCATCAGTTTCAGTTAGTGGCCATGGCTGATAACAGCAATGATGTATTTCGCATGATGACAAATTGGATGGAGACAGCCACCACTACCCACTTTGGGCATACATGATGCAGCATGTTTTGGTTGCAAAAGGAGTGTGGAACATTGTGCAAGGTATGGATGTACGTCCAAGTTCTGTGTGGATGTAGGATCTGTTGATGTTGCAGGTTCTAGCAGCTCTACTGTTGCTACTATTTTACCCACTGCTGAACAAGCTCGTTGGGATGGTAAAGATGCGCAGGCTCATGCCTTGATTGCACTTTCTGTCAAATGTAACATCACTCCACATATTCGTTTAGCTAAAATAGCAAAACAGGCTTGGGATATTCTAGCCGGTTTGTATGCAGGTCGTAAAGAGATAGAATCGAAGATTATGCAGGAAGATGATGACATGATTTTTTTTTTTTGCTGAGATTAAGATATCAGACTTTTGCTTCCACATGGAGACTTGTTACTGAGGACAGACGTGATGTTGTCAAGTATGATACTTTAGTCAACAAGCTCTTGCAAGAAGCGTAGTCCAGGCAAAACAGGGCTAGGCAGCGTGCAGTTGATCAAGCATTTGTTGCTGCCAGCAAAGAAGAAGTGGTAAGGCAGCCCCTTCCATTGTTTCTTCTCCTATTATTAGGTCTGCAACTTCTTCTCCTTCCACAGGTAGCAACAATAGGTCTGAGAAGACTCTTGATAAAGGCAAAAAAAAATCAGGTGCAACTATTGTAAGGCAACTGATCATGTCATTAAGAATTGCCCTAAGCTAAAGGCTAAAGAGGCAAAGAAGAAAGAGTCAAATGCAGCCACAATAGCGGATGCTTCTACAAATGCAGATTCTGTAAATGTTGTGCAGGATACAGAATGGGCGTTTAGCGTGTATTGCTAGTATGACCCATCTGTACATGATGCATGTTTGGCAGTTTTTGTTGACTCTGATGTATGGTATTTTGACACTGGTGCTACAAAGCACATTACCTCGCATCGTGATATGTTCACTTGTCTTGAGGCTGTCTCTAATGGGAATACTGTCACATGTGTCAATAATGCTTCTTACCCAGTGAAGGGCATTGGTAAAATTATACTTATTGCTGCAAATGGCAGCGCTTTCACACTTTCAGATACTTTGTATGTGCCAGGTATATCCACTGAAAGCAAAGTTCGAAGTGTTTTTGTGCTTCAAACAGTTTTTGCTTATGGTTGAAAATATATCCAATTGTACTGTGGGCACCCTCCGTTCTGATCGAGGGGGGGAGTACATGTCTAAAGAGTTTGATGCATTTCTGGCTAGTCGTGGGATAAAAAACCAATGTACAGTGCCGTATACCCCTCAGCAAAATGGTGTTGCTGAGAGGAAAAACATGTGACTTATGGAGATGGCACAATGTATGGTCACTGTCATGTGTGCTGCATATGTACTCAACAAGTGTCCCACTAAGGCCTTGCAGTCTGTTACTCCATACAAAGCTTGGCATGGCAGGAAGCCTTCTATTGGTCACTTGCATGTCTTTGGTTGCTTGGCCTATGCTTTAGTGCCTATGCAACAACATAGAAAATTGGATGATAAGGCTGTCAAATGCATTTTTGTTGGTTACAGTGCTGAGAGCAAGGGTTACATATTGTATCATCCGCAGTCAAAGCGTATCTTGATTAGTCAAGATGTTGTTTTTGTGGAAGATGATGTGCAGCCTTTGTTATCATGTACCAAAGAGATAGGTGTGAGCTCACGGGATGTATTTGATACATTGTTGCCTCTGTTTACAGGTGGGAATTCAAATGTAAGTCCTAATGAGGCAAATATTCAGCCTATGCAGATTTCAAACGACATCATAGATCAGCCTATTTCTGATGCAGATTTACAGGATGTAATTTATGAGGATAGGGCTGCAAAATGAGCAGGCTAGAGATATGCCTAAATGGCTGGTGCAAACCTTGCGTGATAGTAAAATTGATGCACGTATTTCTAATTGTACTCGTTCAGGTTTTCAGCATGCCTCTTATGAATTAGATTGTTATGCTTTGGCTGTGTCTAGTATGTGTGAAGAGGAAGAACCTCTTTCATTTGATGAGGCACAAAAATCAGAAAATTGGTTGGCTGCAATGCAAAGTGAATATGATGCTATAATGAAGAATGGTACATGCTATAATGAAGAATGGTACATGGTCTTTGTGTGATTTGCCTATTGGTAAAAAGGTCATTGGATGTAAGTAGGTTTTTAAGTTGAAACAAAAGCCAGATGGCAGTGTTGATCGCTATAAGGCTAGACTTGTTGCAAATGGTTATGCTCAAGAAAAGGGCATTGATTTTAATGAGACCTTTGCTCCCACTTGTCGTATGACTACCATTCGTAGCATTTGTGCATTGGTAGCTCATAATGGTTGGAATGTACATCAGTTGGACATAAAGACTGCGCTCTTGAATGGAGATTTGCATGAGGAGGTGTATGTATCGCAACCTTGTGGATTTGTTCAAAGAGGGCAGGAAAACAAAGTGTGCAGGTTGAAAAAGGCTTTGTATGGTTTAAAGCAAGCTCCACGAGCTTCGTATGAAAAGATACATGCATATTTGACTGCACATGGTTTTTAGAATAGTCCAACAGAAAGCACTTTGTATGTTAAACGTGTGGATGATGTACATCTAATCATTGCTCTCTATGTCGATGACATGCTGCTCACAGGACCAAATGAGAGTCATATTGCTGATTTTAAGGCTGATTTGAATGCCTTTTTTGAGATGTCAGATTTGGGGCATTTGCATCATTATTTGGGGATACAATTTAAGCAGTGTGAAAGTATATTGAGACATTGTTGAGGAGATTTGGCCTTGAAGACTGCAAGCCTATTGCTACTCCAATGGTGGAGACAGGTTTGAAGTTGAGTCTTCATGATGCTGGAGATCACTTTGATGTCACACTCTATCGGACAGCTATTGGTTGCCTCATTTATGTATGCATTGCGAGGCCGGACATTGAGTTTGCAGTCTCACAGGTGAGCAGGTTTATGCATAGCCCAGGGTCTCAGCATTGGAAGGCAGTTAAATGCATCTTTCGCTACTTGAGTGGCACCATACATCTTGGGTTGTTTTATCCCAAGGGGGGACCGTTGCCGTCAGATTTACATGCTTTTTCGGACTCAGATTGGGATGGTTGCTATGACACAAGAGTGTCCACAAGTGGTTTTTGTTTCATGCTCGGTAGCTCATGCATATCTTGGTTGAGCAAGAAGCAACCTACTGTGGCCACTTCTAGTTGTGAAGCTGAGTACAGGGTAGCTTTCACAGCTACAGTTGAGTGTGTGTGGCTCAGACGGCTTATAGCTAACTTGGGTGTTGGACAGGAGTTTGCCACCTCTATCTACACTGCAGTCAGAGTGCATTGGCAGTTGCGAGAGAAACCCAGTTTTTCATGCTCGCACAAAGCACATTGAGGTGTATTATCACTATGTCAGGGAGAGACTCTTAGCAGGAGAGATCAGCTTGGCATATGTGCCAACACAGGACAACCTCGCCGATCTTTTCACCAAGGCGCTTCCTCATGAGAAGTTTGAAGCTTTTCGCAAAGCTTTGGGCTTGTTCCCCTTTGTGGACTGATCTACTTCGGGCATGGCACTTCCCTATACATGAGTGCCAGCTCTCGTTCACACCATCACTCCCAGGGGAGATTTGTTGTCATATATATAGGCAGTGATGTGTGTGAACACACTTAGGACCGCCGGGGCACTTTTTCCCTGCTTAGGAGGTTTTTTCCCCCGGCTTGTATATACACCCATCATTCTAGGGCTAACTAATCTTTGTACATTGACACAATCTAATACACTGTGTGTTGTGTGCATTCTTGCTTCTTCTTCTCCAAGCTTTGTGTGCTTTCCTGCAACCCTAATTCCAACATTTTTCTCTAGTCATCGTGGTTGTACAATAAAGGTCCTCACTTTGGTTCACCTTTGACGATTTTTTGTAGCAAAAAACTATCATTTTTTCACTAAAGTAGCTAATCTCACCCACTTGGCAAAGGAATTTGACATTGAGCTACTCTAATAAAACATCACACTATTAGTCTTACACTTAAACATATGGTTTGATCGAAAAGCAAAAATTTCGAATGCCAAATTTCCTGCGTCACAAATATAGTGTATATAGCATGTCCCAAACTTAAACACGTAGAGAACGTGATCATAAAATATTAATAACTTTCTTATTTTAACTCCAATTCCATCCCCACTTTGCACGCAAGAAACGTATGTAATGGTGATCTTAACTTGATTTATTGATTAATTTTTACATGTAATTTCTATTTTAAATTAATTATTATATATTTTGAAATTATACAAAAAGAGTAGTTTTTGGGACATGTAATTTCTATTTTAAATTAATTAGTATATATTTTAAAATTATACAAAAAGAGTAGTTTTTTGGACAGCGCATCTTTATAACAAAATTATGTATTTTTACTTGATTGAATGACCCAAGGATAGGTAATTACGAGGACAATGTGGCCATATATTCAGATTTGATTTGTAACGGGTAGATTTTATACGATCTCTATTGGAAATTTATTTCAAAGTTTGAGAGAAGTTGAATATAATTAGTAAATTAATTATAAAAAATTATTCTTATGTGGTTATGTAATAGTTTTAGTGAGAAAGTAGTCCTAATCATGGTGAATCTATGAAAACAAATGGTTTAATTTGAGTAAGGAAAGTTCTATGTTCATCCATTTTATGTAAAAATAGCTCTACTTTAGTAGTTTCTTCCCTTCCAAGCATAAACCCAAGCCTAACTAAGCTTGGGAACCTAGGTTAGGTAATGTGTCAAGCCTAGGTGGAGACCCCTAAGGTGGCCATGCATATGTCCACGTGTCTGATACCGACACATGGCATTCCACCTCAATGTGCCATCTCAATGTGCCACTTCATTATGCGACCTCATCATTGATGACATGGCATGCTACCTTACTATTTCATGTCATCATTGATGGCATGGCATGTATGACATGGCATGCCGCTTCACTATGCCACCTCATTATTGTGATGACATATCATGCCACCTCATTAGATACCATGTCACATGCATTAAAACATCATCAAGGAGGGAGAGCTACCACCTCACTCAAATTGCCACATCGTTAGTCTATGTCATCAAAACATCCATCATAGATATATCACATCATCTTCAATTATTAGTGCCACATGTCACACGTGTATGCCATGTCAACAATCCGCCCTACCACATCATCAACTCGAGTTTTCATGTCATCACCACCCTATGCATGGGTACATCCATTCATAGTTTCATATACATGTAAAATATATATATATTAAATTTATAGGTAATCCATGCATATGTATGTAAAATACTCTTATAATATCTAATTTTTTTAAATAAAATATACATGAATTAAAAATATATATTATTAAACTTACATGAATTTTTAAAAAAATATTTTTAAAAATTAACTTTTGTTAATTTATGTAATATACATATATAATTTAAAGGCATTCTTTTATAATTTTTTATAATTTTTAAAATATATTTTTATTTAACAAAAAAATAACATATATAAATTTAATAATATATTATTTTATAGTTAAAAGAAATATATTTTATGTATTCTTCTTTAAAAAGAATTTTTATTATTTTTTAGAATTATTATTTTAAAATATATATTACATCAAATTTCTTTCCATTTTAAAAATCTAACTAAAGATGTCATGTATATTTAATATAAATATATATATATCAAATCTGAATCATCCAATTGAATCTAATTGAATAAGGAAAATCTTATCTTATGACCAAACTTTGCAAGAGTGAGGATGGGGTCTACATATACACATTTGAAAAGTTTGGTCACCATCAGAGCACATTTGGTTACAATGTGCGAACCATTTGCTCGATTTTTAATGTGTCGTACCTTAGACACGTGACCTTAGACAACCCCCTCGAAATTAGGCCTTTGGCCCGCAAATTACAACCAAATGTTCTCTCATGGGTAACCAAACTTTGCAAGAGTAAGGGTGGTGTCCACATATACACACTTGCAAAGTTTGGTCACCCCCATCAAAGCACATTTGGTTACAATGTGCATGCCGGATGCCTTGTTTTCAATGTGGCCTTAGAGACGTGACCTTAAAGGGTGTTATGAGAGCGTTAATGAGGCATGCCAAATGCCTTGTTTTTAACGTGTCGTGGCGGCCTTAGAGAGTGTTATGAGGAGTTAATTCATGGAATATATATTCCCATGTTTTCTCTTATGGGCCTTAAAGAGCCTCCTCGAAATTGGGCCATTGGCCTGCAAATTATACTCAAATATTCTCCGATGGTGAACCGAACTTTGCAAGAGTGAGGTTAGGGTCCACATATACACACTTGTAAAGTTTGGTGACATCAGAGTACATTTAGTTGCAATGTGTGTACTAGACACTTAGTTTTTAATGTGTCATGGTCTAGAGAGCCTCCTTGAAATTGGGCCTTTGACCCACACATTGTAACCAAAAGTGCTCCAATGGTGACAAAACCTTGCAAGAGTGAGGGTAGGGTCCACATATACACACTTAAAATGTTTGGTTACCACTAAAGCACGTTTGGTTACCACTAAAGCACGTTTGGTTACCACCAAAGTACATTTGGTTACAATGTGCATACCATTTGCCTGGTTTTCAATGTGTTGTGGCCTTAGAGAGCTCCCTTAAAATTTATCCTTTAGCCTGTACATTGGATTCAAATGTGCTTTAATGGTGACCAAACTTTGCAAGAGTGAGGGTGGGGTCTATATATACACACTTGTAAAGAGTGAGGGTGGGGTCTACATATACACACTTGCAAAGTTTGGTTACTATCGGAGCACATTTTACTGTAATGTACATTCCATTTGCCTCGTTTCCAATGTGTCGTGACCTTAGAGACATGACCTTAGAGAGTCCCCTAAAATTGGGACTTTGGCTCATATTGTGTAACTAAATGTGCTCTAACGATGACCAAACTTTGCAAGAGTGACGTTGGGGTCTACATATACACACTTGCAAAGCTTTATTACTATCGGAGCATATTTTATTATAATGTACATTCCATTTGCTTGGTTTCCAATGTGTACATTCCATTTTCTTGGTTTCCAATGTGTCGTGACCTTAGAGACATGACCTTAGAGAGTCCACTCAAAATTGGGACTTTGGCTCATATTATGTAACTAAATGTGCCCTAATGGTAATCAGACTTTGCAAGAGTCAGGGTGGAGTCCACATATACATACTTGCAAAGTTTGGTCATCATTGGAGCACATTTGGTTGTCATATATGGGCCAAGGGTCCAATGTCAAGGGGACTCTCTAAGGCCATGACACGTTGAAAACCAAGTAAATGGGTCACACATTGTAACCAAATGTGCTTTGATGGTGATAAAACTTTGCAAGTGGGTATATGTGGACCCCATATACATACTTATAAATTTTGGTCACCATCAGAGCGTATTTAGTGGCAATATGCAGACCAAAGTCCTAATTTTGAGTGGGCTCTCTAAGGCTACGACACATTGAAAGCGAGGCAAAAGCGAGGCAAATGGGTCACATATTACAACCAAATATTTTGTGATGGTGTGACCAAACTTTTCAAGTGTGTATATGTGGATGCCACCCTCACTCTTGCAAAGTTTGGTCACCATTCGAGAATATTTAAATGTAATATGCAGGCCAAAGGACCAATTTTGAGGGGGCTCTCAAACGCCATGATACATTGAACTCTGATGGGTGACCAAGCTTTGAAAGGGTGTAAACGTGGATCCCAACCTTGCTCTTGTAGAGTTTAATCACCCTTTGAGCACATTTAGTTGCAAAGTCTAGGCCAAAGACCCAATTTCATGGGGGCTCTCTAAGGTCGCATCTCTAAGGCCTCAACACATTGAAAACTAGGCAAATGGTACAGATATTGCAACTAAATGTGCTCTGATGGTTATTAAACTTTGCAAGTGTGTATGTGTGGATCCCGCCCTTACTCTTGCAAAGTTTGGTCACCATCACAACACATTTAGTTGTAATGTGTGGGCTGAAGGCCCAATTTTGAGAGGGCTTTCTAAGGCCATGACACATTGAAAACCGAGCAAATCGTTCACACATTGAAAACCGAGCAAATCGTTCACACATTGCAACCAAATAAGCTCCGATGGTGACCAAACTTTGTAAGTATGTATATTTATTCCCCAGCCTCACTCTTCCAAGTTTTAGTCACCATCGGAGCACATTTGGTTGCAAAGTGTAGCCAAAGGCCTAGTTTCAAGGTGGCTCTCTAAGGTCATGACATATTGGAAAACTAGACAAATAGAATGCACATTGCAACCAAATGTCCTCTGATAGTGACCTGACTTTGTTAGTTTATATATGTGGAGCCCACCCTTACTCTTGCAAAGTTTGGTCTCACCACCATATCGGAGCACATTTGAATGCAATGTGCAAGCTAAGGGCCCAATTTTGAGGGGGCTCTCTAAGACCATGACACATTGAAAATGACACGCATATTGCAACCAAATATTCTCTAATGGTAACCAAACTTTGTAAGTATGTATATGTGGATGCTATCCGCACACTTCAAAGTTTGGTCACTATCGGAGCACATTGTCAATATTCATGGTTCATGTGTGCAAAATGTGTGTGGACACCTATGGCGGTTCGTACACGAGTTGAGTCATGGTTGTGGGAGAGAGAGGATAGTGTGTGTGTGTGTGTGTGTGTGTGTGTGTGTGTGTGTGTGTGTAAGAGATGATGCAAGTACAATGGCAAAGATTAATAAGAATCCAACATATTTCCATTACCCTTGTGCCTCTTAAATATACTTCAATACATACACTGCTTTAGGACTCATTTGACCAAAATTTACTACCCCACATGCCTTGCCAACTTGTAGTCTCTCACTTTCCTACTTGCACACCCACATGTTCCTACCAACTCATCTAACCCTACTGCTACATCACTTAGTCTTCTACTTTTGGCTTTTTACTCTTTACTACTTCTTTTCCCTTTTATGACCTGGACTTATAAGCTATTCACATGCTCTATATGTCAACACCCCCCTCAAGAAAACATTTCTTGCACTCAGTTTCAATCTATCTTGGATAGAACATTCTAGCCCCTATACTCCTATCTCATGGATGAAGCAGACCAAACTAGTGCCTCAGGCTCCTACAATCTAGACCGAGTTCCTACCCCTATAGATCTAGACCGAGTTCCTACCCCTATAGATCTAGACGGAGCCTTGACAATGCTCACTCCTACATACGTCAGTTCCTACAATCTAGACCGAGTTCCTACCCCTATAGATCTAGACGGAGCCTTGACAATGCTCACTCCTACATACGTCAGTGCCTACGTCATTGGTGGCACTTACGTCTCAGAGGGTTTTTACATACATTTTTACATTCCTTTATTCTTTAAACCAAGAAAACAACCCCTCTTTGGAGGCAAGAACCAACCCCTCTTTGGAGGCAAGAACCAACCCCTCTTGGGAAGCAAGTCTTTGGGTCTTCTTTCTCTTTATATCATTGGGCCCCTTGGGTCTTCTTTTGACATTTCCTTTTTACTTTACATAGGATAAAATACATACATTTTACCTCCTAGTCACATGATTTTCTTCTAGCTTCTTGGCATAACTTCTTTTCCTTTGCATCTTGCTCTTCACTAGTGTTTTTCAGGTCTTCATTGCACAAACCCTCATTGTTCTTGCAGGTCGTCAGAGTCTTCAACACGCTTGCATCATAAATGGTCTTCAAGCATTCCCCAGTAGCTTGGTAGGTGCTACACCACCTGAACCATTTGTTGTGCTTATGGGACATGGCCCTAGCACACCCTAACCAGAGCAAGGTTTGATGGGGCCAATTCCTCTTTTGAGGAAAATATATATGAATGAGCAGACGATGCATTTTGTATGCAAGATGCACAAAGAGAGAAAGAATTTCCAAGGCTCTCGGCATGAGAAGGTCTTAGCACACATTTATAATGCATGTGGCTAGTGTCTATTCTCAGCTCTTTATGATGTACAATGGATTAAATACATGATAAACCGACATCATTCACGACGACAAGCATACATGTGGCCTGGTTTGGGACTAAAATTTTCAAAGATTTAGGCATAATAACCAGCCTCTTTTCTTGTGTAGGCAAAGCAAGCAGATAAACCAGAGCATACATTGACATTTGAGCCGTACTATGGGCATACATGGAATGGCATTGTAGATGACACAATATTATATCATCATGGTCATGAAAGAGTAGCATAGGGTCTAGGAATACATAGTATTGGACCTCCTTGGCATTAAATATTATATGGTACAACATTCCCCTCATTCACAAATTCAAAAATTTGAAATTTGAGCATAGTTGAGCTTGTGAACTTTTGAAACATACCTTGATTTGGATGAGCTGGTGTGGTCTATGGGTGAATGCGCCAAGGGAAGCAACTAGCATACCTGTAAAATGTGCATGGACCAAGCTTAAGATTGATGCGCAACAACATAGGACAAACCCTCTAGTACAAACCTTGGCCTTTATTCCATAGACGTCCTTTTGAAAGAAATTTGATGAATTTTCAATACAGATGTAGATATTGATTTTAATTCACAACTATCTTTAGTGGTGATAGCTATTTTTGGTAGGGGAGAGATGTGTGCTTGAAATTCCAAACTTCTAGCTCTAATACCATGTCAACATTCATGGTTCATGTGTGCGGAATGCATGTGGACACCTATGGCTGTTTGTACATGAGTTGATTCATGGTTGTGTGAGAGAGGATGTGTGTGTGTGTGTGTGTGTGTGTGTGTGTAAGAGAGAGGATAGTGTGTGTGTACATGAGTTGAGTCACGGTTATGTGAGAGAGTAGATAGTGTGTGTGTGTGTGTAAGAGATGATGCAAGTACAATGGCAAAGATTAATAAGAATCCAGCATATTTCCATTACCCTTGGTGCCTTTTAAATAGGCGTACATCCACTAGGTACATTGATTTGGGCATATACTACCCCACATGCCTTGCCAACTTGTAGTCTCTCACTTTCCAGCTTGCACACCCACATGTTCTTGCTAGCTCATCTGACCCTACTGCCACAACACTTAGTCTTCTACCTTTGGCTTTTTACTCTCTATTACTTCTACTCCCTTTTATGACCTAGGCTTATAAGCTATTCACATGATCTATATTTCATCACACATTTAGTTGTAAAGTGCGGGTCAAAGGCCCGATTTCAAGGGGACTCTCTAAGGTCACAAAACATTGAAAACCAGACAAACGGAACGCACATTGAAAACCGGACAAACGGAATGCACATTGCTATCAAATGATGGTGACCTGTGTATATCTAGACCCAACCCTCGCTCTTGCAAATTTTAGTCACCATTTGAGCACTCTTAAATGTAATATGTGGGTTGAAGGTCCAATTTTGAGAGGGCTCTCTAAGGGAAAACCGAGAAAATGGCATGCACATTATAACCAAATGTCCTCGGATGGTGACCAAAATTTGTAAGTGTATATATGTGGACCCACCCTCTCTCTTGCAAAGTTTGGTCACCATCGGAGCTCATTTGGTGACAATGTGCAGGCCAAAGGCCCAATTTTGAGGGGGCTCTCTAGGCCACAACACATCTGGCATGCACATTGCAATCAAATGTACTCTGATGGTGGTGACCAAACTTTAGAAGTGTGTATATCTAGATCTAACCCTCACTCTTGCAAATTTTAGTCACCACTTGAGCACCCTTAAATGTAATATGTGGGTTGAAGGTCCAATTTTGAGAGGGCTCTCTAAGGGAAAACCGGGAAAATGGCATGCACATTATAACCAAATGTGCTCGGATGGTGACCAAAATTTGTAAGTGTATATATGTGGACCCACCCTCACTCTTGCAAAGTTTGGTCACCATCGGAGCTCATTTGGTGACAATGTGCAGGCCAAAGGCCCAATTTTGAGGGGGCTCTCTAGGCCACAACACATATGGCATGCACATTGCAATCAAATGTACTCTGATGCTGACCAAACTTTACAAGTGTACATATGTGAACCACCCTCAGTCTTGGAAAGTTTGGTCATCATTGGAGCACATTTGGTTACAATGTGAATGCCAAAGGCTCAATTTTGAGGGGGCCCTCTAAGGCCCTAAGGCCATGACACATAGAAAACCGAGCACATGGCACAAACATTTCAATCAACTAGGCTTCAATGGTGACCAAACTTTGCAAGGGTGTATATGTGGATGCCACTCTCACTCTTACAAAGTTTGGTCACCATAAGAGCACATTTAGTTGTAACGTGCGGGCAAAAGGCCCAATTTCGAGGGGGCTCTCTAAAGCCTCTCTAAGGCCATGACACATTGAAAACTGGGCAAATAACATGCACATTATAACCAAATGTGCTACAATTGTGACTCCCAAACTTTGTAAGTGTGTATATGTCAACCCCACTCTTACTCTTGCCAACTTTGATCACCATCGCTCGGAGCACATTTGGTGATAACGTGTGGGCCAAAGGCCAATAAAACAAACTCGGCATATCTTGATCATGACGATTAACCAAAACGCAAGGCCAAGATGAGAGACTACCTTAATATGTTCAAGCAATAAGATGATGTAGCTAGAGCACACCTCAAAGAAAATGGAATCACCTAGGCAGTGAAGGAACTAGCTAATTTTGTGCATCTAGGCAAATCTTGTTTTAACAATTGAGTATTTGAAGGAAGATTTGAAGAGATGGCTCGGCTTACAAATAGAGTAGTCACTCATTTTTTCCCTCCACCTTTTGGTGATGGGAAATTTGATGGGACAAATTACACTCTCTAGAAGTTTAAGATTAGGTATATTCTTGGTTCATATGAGTTGCGGATAATCACAACATAGGTTGATGTGTAAAGTTTGATCCTACTCCAAATCTAGTATATCCACTACATACCATACCACAAGATCCTCCACTCACTTTAGTGTGGAGGAAAAGGAATGTAGATATGCTCTGTGCCATCTTTGCTAGCGTCACTGATCTGGTGATGACCTTGATTATATCCAACATACTACCACAGCTTCTGAAGCATGGCATCCTCATGTGGGCATAGCTTATTTAGATTACTTCTTGGCACACTTAACAATGATTGCCAAAATGAAGTATGCTTCACAATAAATACTTCACAATGCTTGCTAAAATGAAGTATGCTTTTGGGGAGTGCTATAAGTAAGATATGGGCCCTATGCGGGGGGTTATACAGTTCTTAAATGACCATATCTAGCCCTATGTGACCTTATGTAGGTTAATGCATAGACTTATGCTTTCTATTTCATAGCCTTATACAAAGAGTCTTGTGCATAGATTCTATTACATAAGAATCTATTATATAGTCTATTGCATAAGAGTCTCTGTAATAGAGTCTATGCATAAGAGTCTATTGTGTAAGACTATGCAATAGACTCTTATACATAGAGCCTTGTGCATAAGACTATACAATACACTCTTATGCATAGACTATATGCACAAGACTCTATGCATGAGACTATGAAATAGACTCTATGCATAAGGCTATGTGATAGACTATATGCATAAAGACTATGTAATAGAGTGAATGTATATATAGATCATATAGTCTTATGCATAAGACTATGTGATAGACTCTATGCATAAAACTCTATGCATAAAAGACTATGTAATAGGGGGTATGCATAGAATCTATGAATAGAGTCATAGAATCTATGCATAAAGTCTTATGTATAGACTTGGAGCATACACTTTTATGCATAGACTTGGAGCATAGAGTCTTATGCATATACTTGGAGCATAGAGTCTTATACATAGACTTGGAGCATAGAGTCTTATGTATAAGACTTTGTGATAGACTCTATGCATAGAAGCCTATGCAATAGATTGTATGCATAGAGTTAATTACATAGTCTTACACATAGAGTCTATGCATAAGAGTGGATGCAAAACCCTAGTATGAATCCAAAAAGTTATGAGAATAGTAGAAACTAATGAACTATCTTTGGATAAGCCTCATTAATACATACAAGCTACTCTCTGAGATATTTTATCCCTGTGACAAACTCATCCTCGAGTCTCCCTCATTTGTATCCTCGGACTCTAATTTCTTGCACAAGTAGGCTACATGTACCTCGTAACGTACCTATACTGGTAAAGTATAGTAGATGCATCCCAAGCCTGCTTGGCACTTTTACATGAGTGAATATAAGGAATAAAGCTCATTTTCATGGAAAGTGCCACCAATGCATGTGTCAGTGTATCCCTGCTATCCACATGGCTTGTTCTACTAGGAGAGAGGTACAAAGGTAGATTCCATCGTTACACATTTGAACTAGTATCACCATCTAAAGTTCCTATACTATCATATGCTTGCGAAACAAGAGAGGGCATGCCTTAATGCCAATAGTAGCATTCTAAAGACCTTTGGCAAAGCCAATACATAACACATCATTTAGGACCACAATGTGCAATCAGCCACATAGGATAGCATCCCAAATACATCGATGCTTGCTATTTCAGTTTGCAAATGATGAATCTCTACAGACACAAAATGCAAATATCCTAACAACCTAAAAGCATTGTTATACTAAGATGTATGCTAGGAGATACTAATGACAAAGAGACCTATAAAGTGTATGGAAAATGGCAAATTTTAGAGTGTAGAAATGTTATTGGCATATGCACACAATGTTTGCACACCAAATTTATACTACTACATTGTAGAAAGCTAAAACTAAACAAAGACAATTTGAACTAACTCCCCCTTGTAATGTCTCCAAAATGCGAACGGGCCCTTAAACGCGCTCAAAATGAATCAAAATCAATAAATAAAAATTATCACCCTTGTTAATAGAACAATATAAGGATAAACTATCTCCAGCTTAGAGGATAATATGAGGGTAAACCTTCTCCACCTTGGAGGATAATAGCTCAGTGTGTGAGATAAAAGTAGATTAAGGAGGTGATGACTAGAGAAAACAATGAAGGCAAGAAAGTCAAAAGAAATTGTTTTGATACCAATTGTTAAGGAATGGAGACAAAGGTAGCAACATACACATAGATGTAGCAAGTAAGCAGAGATACAAAGAAGCACAATACTAAAAGTAAGGCCACTTATGCACTCACTCATAAGAGTGTGTATACACTCTTGGGGGAAAAACCTCTTAAGGGTAAAAGTACCCCAACTCATTTTTAGTGTATAATATCAACACATCACTACCATATAAATGGCTATACAAATACCCCCTGTAGTGATGATGTGAGCATGTACAGGTATGGTTGATCAATCCACAAATGGCAATAAGCCCAAACCTTTGTGTAAAAAGATTCTAGCTTCTCTGATGAGAGAGCCCAACCAAGTATGCATTTATCTTCTCATACCATGCTTAAGGCCATATAAAGCTTTCCTTAACCTACATACTTTAGGATCTTGTCCCTTCTTTGAAAAAAAAACAAGAGGCTGATAAACATAAGCCTCATCATGCAAATCACCCATTAAAGAAGGTAGCCTTCATATATAACTGATGTACATTCCATCCATGATGCACTACCAATGCAACAATACACCAGATTGTATTCATATACGAGACGTGTGGACAAAGGTCTTGTCATTGTATTTTCCCTTCTCCTATGCATATTCTCTTGAGCATAACCCTTTTCAACAAGCCTTGCCTTGTGTTGGTCAATGATACCATCAGTTTTAAACTTACACTTAAACTTATAAACACCCTTCGTATAATGATAACAATGGCCTTTTACCCCATAAGGAAAAGCTGCCAAATATCAAGTGTCAATTTTGAGGATTGATTCATACTTATCCTACATGGCTTGCATCCAATGATCGTTTTCCTATTCTTTCTCAAAGGAAATAGGTTCCTCTACTGGTAATGAGAGCATGATCCACAAAACAATAAGATGCATGATGAGAACCTCTACAAGTGTTCTTTTAAGCAAATGAGAACCTCTAAGTATATCAAAGATTTAATATGAGCATAGATTATGATTTTTTGCATAAAAGCATGGGCTAAACTGATTTCTCATAAAAAATAACATCTCTACTCACTAAAATTTGCCTTATAGCCAGATGGTAGAGTCTATGCCCTTTTCTTTTTTATTTCTACCACACAAAAATTCATTTAACCACCTTCAGAGGGCTTCCTTCCATTTTAAGCTTTATAAGGGGTAATTATCTTTAAGGCCTTGGAGGGACTTTTTTTTAGCACATAAGTGGTGCACACAACTACCTCCCTCCAACCAAAAAACACAAGGCATATCCTTGCCTTCAACCATGCAACCTTCTATCTCGATGAGAAATGTGTTCTTCCTCTCAGCCACACCATTTTGTTGAGGTGTATAAGGCACCATGCATTGATTTTTTATGCCTCCTTTCAGCCATATATGCATGAAACTCCTTTGACATATACTCCCCCCATCCACCTATATAAAGAGTTTCCAATTTACATGTAGACACGTTTTTAGCCATAGAAACAAAGTGTCTAAATTATGTAAAAACCTCTGACTTTTTCTTCAACAAATACGCCTAGGTATGCCTGTTGTAGTCATCAACAAAAGTCACAAAGTATAGATATCCCCCAATCGATGGTGTCCTCATAGGGACACATACATCACAATGTATAAGCTATAATTTCTAGATAACTCTTACTAATTCATCTTTTGGTAATGGTGTGTTGCATCTTGCCCAAAATGCACCCCTCATATACATCTTTCATAGGGGTCTCAAGTTATGGCAACTCTAACACCAACTATTTCCTTTAAAAGCACCACAAAACTTGCCAAAATTCAAGTAACTAAAGCAAGCATGCCATAGCTTTGCATCACTCATAGCATGTGTGGAAATAACTAAACAAGCATTATATGACAATCTCTCATACGTGTCTAGCCTTTAAAGCCTAACCTATAAAGCCCATGGCTTAGTGTACCATGTACTACAATGATGTCTCCATCACTCTGATTATGGACTGTAGACCTATAATCAACAAATGATACCACTAAACCTATTCTAGTGAGATAGGGTAAATTGAAATCCCCCATGCATTAATTTTTTCTCATAGGGCTTGGGAAAAATGCACAAAATCTTGCCCCCCATCTCTCGTCTACCTTTTCAAAATCCCTTAGGTACTATATCTATAACTACACTATAAGTATGTATATTTCTACCACCTACTATTTGCCACATTTTTTCTCTCATCTTTATGTATATATACTTGCACAAGTAAATAAATCCTAAGTCTTTTTTCTCATATTTATTTATTCCTAAGATATCTTTTTCCTAAAAGTCTCCTTTTGCACCCAACCTACTATGCCCTATCCTAGCTATGCTATGATACTACTATATATATTATTTACACCACCATATTGTATTTATTAGAGTTCACACCTAATAGATACAAAAGCCGTGCTACACCATATATATATACATATATATGCTATATAATATCATTTTTTCTCCCTCATTATCAATCTCCACTCTCCCACCCTCTTTTTCCCCGACACCACCTTGTGGGGCCCACATGGGCCCACCCATGCCCATGTGTTTACATGGGTCCTAGTTGTCCCACATGCATGCTGGAAGCTCCCTCCTCACACCGTCATGCATAGCCTCTCCACCCGGTCCCACCTGGGCCACCCCGAGCCATCCCGCACACACATGCTCGCCCAAACCCTCATCAAGCTTCTCTCCCACATGAACAACCCCACACATGCCACCCTCCATGTAATTGTTAATTCCTTTCCTTTTTTGGAGAATTTATCATCAACCTACAAAAGTCACAACCATCTTTGGATTGTGTGTGTGTGTATATATATATATTCCTAAAAGTAGCCTCACTAGTCTTAGGACCACACTAGGCCTACCTTTTGAAAAATATGCAAGCCAATAAAGGCATGTAAGGAAAGGCTTATCCAACTAAAAAAAGAAAACAAATGAGGATGCACACTTTGCTTCTACAAGGATACAAGGTTCCAAAAGAGATATTCAAAGGTGGTCTCCACTTCATCAACAATTTCCAACCTTCCATTTATCGAATAAGGCATGCAAAGTCTACCTTCTTTTTTTCAATGTAATAAAAAAAACAAAATATCAAATCTTGGTATTATCTCAAGAATTTATTTTGTGGAGAAACCCATCTCTAGAAACATCCACGAGGATTCACTAAGCCTCTACACACCATCTGGAGAGGCTCATTTTGGAGATTTACTTGGAGATATTTTAGCTCATGTAACCCCAACTCACCTTGGATATCGAAAGTATCTCCATCCTCATCTAAACTATCTCGCCACACGGCAAGCTAAGAGGACACCAAACCTTGTAATATCTCATGATATTAAATATCTTTGTACTCTTGGAGGCCTATAAAAAGGGTCATAGTCTTGGCACCAACATAAGAGAGAATAGAGATCCATCCATAGGAGCCATTACCTCTCATCTCTATCCATCATCCTTAGGCTATCACTCTAGTCATCCTCTCCATCCTCAAGCCTTGTAATCCTTATGCTTGTATCCCCACTTTTCATATCAATAAGATTGTATTGTGGGCTTTTCCTATCATCACAAGTGCATATCCTCTCTCTCTCTCTCTCTCTCTCTCTCTCTCTCTCTCTCATTTCAATAGAATGTATTTGTATTCCATGCTTAAAGTTTCTGTTTGGGTAGAGTCTTAATGTGCCTCGTGCATGTGAAGAAAGGAGGAGCAAGGAAAGGTGTGGGCTTGCCCCTAATCTCTTCTCCACTAGGCTTGGTGTATCACTAAGAGGGTTGAGGAGGAGCTCCCCTAAGAGTGCAGGCCAAGGCCTTGAGTGTTTTGGTGTGAGGTTTGAGAGAGTTTTCCTTTGGAGCCTTTTCCATCACCTTGCCTCCCTTCTCCTTGTGTTTTGTGAGCTAGGGATCTAATAGAGTGTTAGAGGCCACCCCTCTCAAGAATCCCCCCTCATAAAAGTGGTGCCCCCACCGAGGAGTTCTCATAGTACCTTTAGTTTACAACTCTACCACAAATGCAATTTAGTCATGAATCCCAATTTTGCAATCACACCCAATCAACTCTACCAACCTCATCTCCTTCTTTCTATTCATATCATTATTAGCAAATAAGATCTTCTTCTAGCAAAGGATAGCCTTACTTTTTGGCCCACAACGCTTGGTAGAAATTAATGCTTCTCCAGATCCTGTTATTTTGCCAATTCTAGATTATAACATTACATTTGATGTTTGCATATTTATTCTCCTATAAGTCAATCCCTGGAATATATTCTTAATCACATCTCTCCTCTTCATCCTTCTTCTAAGAAATCTACTACCATGGTAAGCTCTTTCCATACATTTCATGGGCAGCCAGGTGAGGATGCATCAGAATTCCTTGACAACTTGGAGATGGCGCACCTCCTCTTAGGGCGAGACCAAGACGAAGTAAAACTAAGGGCCTTTCCCTTAGTTTTAAAGGAGGAGGCAAGACTATGGTATGGAACACTTCCCCCTATCATCAAACGAGATTGGAATGCTCTCTGTTAAGCTTTCATCAACCATTATGGGAGAGGAGACACACCAAAGGGAATATGGCAACAATTATTGCAACATAGGCAAATATCTCTTTAATATTTCTCTTCATATGAAGCCAAGTTCCAAAATTTATGGTCTAGATGGGTTGCTGCCTTAGGGGAGAATGAAGTTGCTCCTAATTTCCTCAAGAGGGATAGGTTCATTGCGGGTCTTTTCCCTCCACTTAGGGAAAAAGTAGAGTCAAAGTTCCCAACCCACCCTAAACCTAATCCAAGCACCTAGGACATAGCCACCTAGGTAAGGTTGAGCATAAAGAAGGCAAGCACAAGAATATATTTGTTACAGTTGCAATGAGAGAGGGCATGGAATGTATGATTTCCCATATCCACAAGAAGGATCCCAGGTGACATTTATCCACCACCCACAAAGGCCCGTGCAACCTCGACAACAGCCAAGTCCTCCTCAAGCTCCCCAAGTACCCCAACTTCTTCAACGACAACCACCCTCTCAACAACTAGCTACTGACATTCCACCTCTATCACAAGGAGAAGAGAGGACAGTGAATATGTTAGAGCTTGGAGACGTGCTTGAAGGAGAAGAAATGATAGAAGAGAGGGATGCCATGTCAATCAAAAGGGCAAGAGTTCAAGAAGAGGCCAAAGATGAAGAATCAGAGACCCAGAGGAGGGGAAGCAAGGACCCTGAAGGGACAAGCAAGAAAGTTTGGAGACCAAGAAGGAAGATCAATATGGAGAACTTCGTACTAGGAAAAGGTTCCGAGCCCTATAATCTTATCTCTGATGTGAGCACTCAACATCCCAACATCACATGGCCACAACTCTTACAAATAGCACCTAAACTGAGAAGGAAATGGTCAAAGATAGTTAGCACTCAACATCCCAACATCACATGGCCACAACTCTTACAAATAGCACCTAAACTGAGAAGGAAATGGTCAAAGATAGTTAGCACTAGAAGAAAACATACAAAATCAGTCAAGTTAATTAAAGCTAATCTTGATGAATATGTTGTTCCTCTAGTGCATCGATGCTTGGATTAAGGGATATAAGATTCCTAAGGTGTATGTGGATGGGGGTGCCCAAATGTGTGTCATGACGACAGAGAAAACCATGCATAGATTAGGGCTAGAAGTTAATGCTCCATCTCCTTAATAAAGCTAAACTAGCCAATAATGTATGCATCAAGTGCCTAAGAGTCATCAAGGGTGTAATGGTAAATGGTGTTGAGGTAGAGGTAGACATGTATGTGATCCCGTCAAAGGGGGAGAGCTATCCCATTATTTTAGGTAGACCTTGGTTAATAGCTATTGGGGTAGACCAAAAATGGGGGACAAATCTACTAGTTCTCAAGCCAGAGGGAGAGAATGGTGCCAATAGGAAAAATATCACCTATGACATGAAAAAAAGAAGGAAAGTGGACCTAAGGTATGAAACTAGCTTGGATGAAGAAAGCTCATATGATTACTCAGAAACAGATTCAGGATCAGGTACTAGTGAAGATGATTCCTCTATGGACGTGATGGGACTCATCTTTCAAGGGAAGGAGGCCACCACAACAACGGGAGACCTAGAAAAGGATGGTGATTCTCTACAGGTTGAGGACAAGCAAATAAAGAAGATTCTAGCAAAGGATTTGACACCAGAGGAGGAAGCGGCTTACATCACCATGCTAAAGAAGTACACCAACCTCTTCATCACTGACTACACCCAAGTAAAAGGAGTGGAAATCATAAACCATCATATAGAACTAAAGCCTGATTCTAAGCGTGTGGCTCAAAAATTAAGAAGGTTAGGAGTGGTCTAGAGGGAGGCTTTACTAATGGAGGTGAAGAGGCTCTTGAAAACATTTACCTAGTGGAAAACTCAGATTGGGTCTCCCTTGTAGTTGTTACCCCTAAGAAGAATGGAAAATGGAGGATCTCTGTAGATTACAAGCCCTTAAATGCTACCACAAAGAGGGACCACTTCCCCCTCCCATTCCAAGATAAAATCTTGAATGAAGTAGCAGGCTATGAAAGGTACACAGTATGTGATGGTTACTCTGGCTACTTCCAAATCAGGATAGCAGAGGAGGATCAATGCAAACCACCTTCACCACTCCATGGGGATGCTTTGCTTACAAAGTAATTCCTTTGGTCTCACAAAAGCACCTCCCACCTTCCAGAGATTCATGAATTATGTTTTTCAACCCTTCTTTGGGACCTCTATTAGGGTCTACATAGATGATTTCTGCATATATAGTAGCAGGGAATTGCATTTCCAAAGAGTCGAAGAAGGGTTACAAAGGTTGTACCAATTGGGTGGACAATTGAATCCTGACAAGTGTCACATAGCTCAAATTGAAGTAAAACTTTTGGGACACATCATCTCAGCAAGAGGAATTGAAGCGGATTTAGCCAAGATTGAAGATCTTTTAGCTCTACCTTCACCCAGAAATGCAAGGGAGCTAGTCACATTCATTCAAAACATCAGGTACATGTCTCGGTTCATCCATCTTCTTTCACAAATTATTTCACCATTGCAAAAGTTAGCACATAAATACACCTTCACTTGGGATGAGTGTGAAATTCAGTTTCAAGAAATAAAGAAGGTTCTTAGTTCATTGCCAACCCTAATGCCACCAGTATGGAATGGAGTGTTCTATGTTTCTCCAAGTATGGGGACCGAGGCTATTGGGTTTGTGTGGCCTAGTTTGCATAGGGTTGTCCAGCATTGGTGTAAAGCTTGCAATGCATGTCAGATGGTAGGGAACAAGAGGCTAACTTATGAGCCTAGGACCTCAATATTCTCTTTTGCCCCATTTGAAAAATGGGGAGTTGATGCCATTCGGCCTCTTCCAAGGACTCAATCAGGGAAGGAGTACATCATTGTGGCTACATGACGAGATGGGCAGAGGCAACAAGCACAAGTAGGATCACAGCCAAAAATGTGGGTAAGTTCATATTTGATCACATATGTAGTAGATTTAGTACCCCACTTGAAATACTGTCAGATCGAGGCCCTGGATTCTGAGGAGAACTCTTACAGGATTTACTTAGAAGATTAAACATCAACCATAGGCACTCTAGCCCATAATATCCACAATGTAATGGCTTGGTGGAGAAGGTCAATGGAACGATATGTAAGATCATCCAAAGCAGGTGGCTAACTAGCCAAAAGATTGGGACAAGCACTTAACTGCAGCTTTATGGGCCTACAGGACATCTTTTAAAACCTCCACCCAATTCACCCCCTTTCACCTGGTCTATGGACAAGAAGCCCTTCTACCCATCGAGATAGAACTAGCCAGCTTGAGATTGATGGTGGATAGCAGGATAGAGCCCACTGACAAATTGAGCCAGAGGCTTCTAGACCTCCCCAAAGGCTAGAGTTGGATAGAGAGCAAGCCATGGATTACTACATAGCACAAGCCATCAGGAAGAGGGACAAACTTAACCAGAAACTCCAAGATAAGGGGTTGAAGGAGGGCATGTTGGTCCTTAGGTATGATAGTAGATCGGACAATAGACATGATGCAATAGATATGGGAGGGCCCCTTTATTATCAAGAATAGATTTCATAATGGCAGCTACTACCAGCTACAAGATCTCTCAAGAAAGAAGCACAAAACTACGGTCAATGGCTGGCGGCGGCTAAAACCCTATTTTCAGAGGATAGATCAAATGGTAGAGGAGAAGGAGCCATCTACTCACTTCATCAATCTTCAGGAAAAGCAGGAAGTCCATAACAAAGATCAAGAAGATTTTGCCTCCTCTCTCACCGCACTTTTGAGCCAACCATTGGGCTAGAGGTATAAATGCCTCTAACTATGGGGGAGGGCTAAGTATGAGACAGGGTAAATTGAAATCCCCCATGCATTAATTTTTTCTCTTAGGGATTGGGAAAAATGCACAAAATCTTTCCCCCCATCTCCCTTCTACCATTTCAAAATCCCTTAGGTACTATATCTATAACTACACTATAAGTATGCATATTTCTACCACCTACTATTTGCCATATTTTTTCTCTCATCTTTATGTATATATACTTGCACAAGTAAATAAATCCTAAGTCTATTTCCTCATATTTATTTATGCCTAAGATATCTTTTTCCTAAAAGTCTCCTTTTGCACCCAACCTACTATGCCCTATCCTAGCTATGCTATGATACTACTATATATATTATTTACACCACCATATTGTATTTATTAGAGCTCACACCTAATAGATACAAAAGCCATGCTACACCATATATATATACATATATATGCTATATAATATCATTTCAATCTCCACTCTCCCACCCTCTTTTTCCCCGACACCACCTTGTGGGGCCCACATGGGCCCACCCATGCCCATGTGTTTACATGGGTCCCACTTGTCCCACATGCATGTTGGAAGCTCCCTCCTCACACCCTCATACTACATAGCCTCTCCACCCAGGCCCACGTGGGCCCCGAGCCATCCCGCACACACATGCTCGCCCAAACCCTCATCAAAAGCTTCTCTCCCACATGAACAACCCCACACATGCCACCCTCCATGTAATTGTTAATCCTTTCCTTTTTTGGAGAATTTATCATCAACCTACAAAAGTCACAAACACAACCATCTTTGGGTTGTGTGTGTGTGTGTGTGTGTGTGTGTGTGTGTGTGTGTGTGTGTGTGTGTGTGTGTGTGTTCCTAGAAGTAGCCTCACTAGTCTTAGGCCCACACTAGGCCTACGTTTTGAAAAATATGTAAGCCAATAAAGGCATGTAAGGAAAGTTCTCCAACTAAAAAAAGAAAACAAATGAGGATGCACACTTTGCTACAATGATACAAGGTTCCAAAAGAGATATTCAAAGGTGATCTCCACTTCATAACAATTTCCAACCTTCCATTTATGGAATAAGGCATGCAAAGTCTACCTTCCTTTTTTTATAATAAAAAAAACAAAATATCAAAGCTTGGTATTATCTCAAGAATTTATTTTGTGGAGAAACCCACCATCTCTAGAAGCATCCATGAGGATTCACTAAGCCTCTACACACCATCTACATATCCTTGGAGAGGCTCATTTTGGAGAATTACTTGGAGATATTTTAGCTCGTTTAACCCCCTCACCTTGGATATCCAAAGTATCTCCATCCTCATCTATCCAAAATATCCTGCCACATAGAGGACACCAAACCTTGTAATATCTCATGATATGAAATATTTGTACTCTTGGAGGCCTATAAAAAGAGTCATAGTCTTGGCACCAACATAAGTCCATCCTCAAGCCTTGTAATCCTTATTCTTGTATCCCTACTTTTCACATCAATAAGATTGTATTGTGGGGATTTTCCTATCAAGTGCATATCCTCTCTCTCTCTCTCTCTCTCTCTCTCTCTCTCTCTCTCTCTCATTTCAATAGAATGTATTTGTATTCCATGCTTAAAGTTTTGCTTTGGGTAAAGTCTTAATGTGCCCCATGCATTTGAAGTAAGGAGGAGCCAGGAAAGGTGTGGGCTTGCCCCTACTCTCTTCTCCACTAGGCTTGGCATGTCACTAAGAGGGTTGAGGAGGAGCTCCCCTAAGAGTGCGGTCCAAGGCCTTGAGTGTTTTGGTGTGAGGTTCGAGAGAGTTTTCCTTTGGAGCCTTTTCCATCACCTTGCGTCCCTTCTCCTTGTGTTTTGTGAGCTCGGGATCTAGGAGATTGTTAGAGGCCACCCCTATAGAATCCGCACAAATTACAACCAAATGTGTGTTGGAAATAGGGTTGCAAGAATGCGCGCACACACACACCACACACACACAGTGGAGAAGCTCAAGACCCGGAGGCTTCACCTAAAAATATGTAAGTGTAGCACATGAGTTCATTAAGAGGGGTATCTTAATTTAAAAAAGTTACATAATTACATTAAGAGAAGGGGGTTTTTTAACCAATTTTGAAAAAAAACCATAAGTTTATGAAGAAAAAGGGATCATTTTATTCACAAAAGTATGTAAGTGTAAGGGGTTTTTTAAATACTCCTTGAACTCACGTGATACATAGGATTTCTTCATAGTGCACCCCCTGGGCTCAAGAGAGCACACAATGAGATGATAGATAGATGATGAATGTGTGTTGTACAAAGAAGATAAGTATACCCCAAGATGGGTGTATACTAGCATAGAGAAAAACCTCCTAAAGAGAGAAAAAGTGCCCCAACTGGTCCTAGTGTGTTCACATACATCACTACCAAACATGGCTACAAACTCCCCCTAGGAGTGATGATATGAACAAGATGTGAGCTGGCACTAGAAGTACAGAGATGTGCAAGGCTCTTTGGACTATGATAGGGAGCCCAAACGAAAGTAAGTTTAAAGCTTTGTGGAAATCTTCAAACTTCTCTCGTGGAAGAGCCTTCATGAACAAATCTACCAAGTTGTCATGTGTTGGAGCATAAGCCAAGCTGATTTCCCTTGTAGAACATCTCTCCCTGACATAATGATAGTGCACCTCAATGTGCTTTGTGCGAGCATGAAAAACTAGATTCCTTGTGACTTCCATAGCGCTCTGACTGTTAGTGAAGATGGTAGTGGCTAAGGACTCACACCAATACCCAAATCAGCATAATAAGGTGCTTGAGCCAAAAACACTCAACTATAGTTGTAAATGTTGCCCCATGTACTCAACTTCACTAGAAGTGGCCATAGTGGGTTGTTTCTTTGTTGAGCCATGATATATATAAATCACCAAGGCGAAAGAAAAAAACCACTCCATGGACATTCATGTGTCATAACATCCAGCCCAGTCTAAGTCTGTAAATGCATACAGCTATGATTTACCCCCCTTGGGATAAAATAACCCAAAGTGCTTAGTGCTCTTTAGGTAATGGAACACCCGTTTCGACAGACTACCAATACTTTGTGTCTAGGTTATGGATAAATCTGTTAAATATTGAGACCACATACTAAATATCAAGCCTGGTGTTGCACAAAAAGATGAGGCATCCAACAACTTCTTGATACAAGCAAGCATCAAAAGAGTCACCTACATCTTCAAGAATTAGTCTCGTAAACTTGGCTCCATAGGTGTAGCCATAGGTTTACAGTCCTCAATATTGAACCTCTTCAACAATGCATCTATGTATTTCCTCTGCAGCATAACAATGCCATCATTTCCTTGCCAAAACTCAATGCCCAAGTAATAGTGCAACGGTCCAAGATCAGACATCTCAAAATACTTCTCTCAATTAGCTCTATAAAAGCTAAAATATGATCATCATTAGGGCCTATAAGCAGCGTGTCATCAATGTATAACACGATGACTAATAAAACATCCTTAGTCTCCTTAATATCAAGGGTCCCATCAGTTGGGCTATTGCAAAAACCCTATGCAATCAAGTATGCATGTATCTTTTCATACCATGCTCTGGGATTCTGCTTAAGACCATATAAAGCTTTATTCAATCTGCGTACTTTTGATTCCTAACTTTTCTAAACAAAGCCATGAGGCTGAGATACATAGACCTCTACATACAAATATCCATTCAAGAAAGCATTTTCAATATCCAACTGACGTACATTCCAACCTTTATGTGCTGTAAATGTAGTCATAGTCCGCATGGTAGTCATACGACATGTGGGTGCAAAGGTTTCACCATAGTCAATGCCTTTCTCTTGTGCATAATCCTTTGTAAAAAGCCTAGCTTTGTATCCCTCAACACTGCCATTCATTTTACGGGTGTTTGAGCTTGTAAACCTATTTTGTACCAAATCCCATGTATCATTTTTTAGTATCGAATTATACTCAGATTGCATAGCACTCATCCAATTTTTAGATTCCTTTACTTCATCAAAGGACACAGGTTCCTCTTCATCACATAAACTAGCAATAAGAACATAACCTGCATCAACAAGAGATGCATGATAAAATCATCAATGTGCTAGGAAAAGGAGTGGCCAATTTGCTATCATGTAGTGTTTGCAAATAGTCCTTTTGGCATACTTTTAGGGACACCACAATTTCTTTTATTTCCTCATCAATTGCATCATCCACATTTGTCTCATCACAATAAGCTGATCTGTGGGATGAAAAACATGCTAATTTTTAACCTATGTGGGCTGGTTTTTTAGCATTCCTTGGATTACCTAGATGCTCTATATCAGTGTGTCCTACATTGAACAATGGAAGGAGGGTGTCAAATATGTCCTATGAACATACATTTTGTTGTTTTTTACATGAAAGCAAGGGCTGAATTGCATCTTCCACAAATACAATATCTCTACTCACAAGAATCCACTTGGTATCAGGATGATAGAGATGGTTACCCTTACTTTCCGAGCTATATCCCACAAAAATACATTTAACATCCTTATCAAGCTTGCTGCAAAGTTACTCAAGCACAAGTGCATAATCAAGACAACCAAAATTGTGTAAATGAGACATAGAGACCTTTCTGCCATTCCAAGCTTCAAAAGGCGTAATTGAATGCAAAGCCTTTGCACGACACCTATTCAGAACATATGTTGCACACATGACTGCTTCTAGCTAGAAACTATGAGGTAACTGTGGACTTTTGACCATACAACGTGCCATCTCCATGAGAGACCTTTTTTTATGTTCAACTACACCATTTTGCTGAGGTGTGTAGAGAAATACATTGGTATTTTATCCCATTATCAACCATGTATGCATGAAACTCCTTAGACATATACTCCCCCCCCTCGATCAGTACGTAGGGTACCAATCTTACATCTAGAAGCATTTTGAACCATAGCACCAAAGTGCCTAAAGCATATAAAATCCTTTGATTTTTGTTTCAATGGATATATTCAAGTATGCCTAGAATAATCATCAAAAAAAATGTGGCAAAAGAGAGGTAGCCCCCAATAGATGGTGTCCTCATATGGCCACATACATCACTATGTATAAGCTACAATTTTTGGACAGCTCTAACTGAACCATCTTTGGGAAATGATGCTCATTGCATTTTTTTTAGAATACAATCCTCAAAAACATGTTTGATAGGGGCTTCAAGATGTGGCAGATCAAACACCATGTCATGTTGATGTAAACACAGCAAACTGCCAAAGTTCAAGTGACCAAAGCATGCACGCCACAGGTTACATCACCCATTGCCTTTGTGGTGGCAGAAACTCTACATGCATCATGCCTTTGTCTTTCATATGCATCTAGCCGATAAATGCCATGAGACAAAACACCCAAAGAAACAATTGTCTTGCCATCATTATGATCATGAACAATACATATGTCATCCTCAAATTGAACCACTAAGCTAGCCTTGGTAATGGCAGAGATAGTAACAAGTTCTTCTTGATCCCTGGTACATATAGTACATCTGAAAGCGTGATTGTTTTACCAATTGTAGTAATGAGAACATTTTTACCAAATCCTCTTACAAGATATGAGGAGTTGTTTGCACATGTTACAGTGTTTTCATGTGGGGAAGATTCAAGTGATGAGAACAAATTGCGGATGAGCAGTAATGTGCTTACACCACTCTCATAACTGCATCGCATCCTTATGTGAAGGGTCATAACTGCATTGCACAATGAAAGACTAGTCATCATGTGCATAGTTTACAAATTCTTTGTTTTCTGCATTGGATGTTGATGCATCAGCTACTACAGCCATACCTAAGTCTTTCTTTTTCTCCTTCTTTAGTCATTTCCTACAGTCATTAATGTAGTGACCAGGTTTCCTGCAATAGTTTTATTTTCCCTTTTTCTTTGTCTTGTCACCTTCCTTGTCTGTAGGCTTGCTTGATGACTTTGATTTTGGCTTGTAACTACCCTAAGGAAAGGATTTACCTTTGTCTTTTTGTTGTGAGGACTGTCAGCAAAAGCGTGATCTCCTATATGCATGACATATCTATTTTGCCTAGATTGCTCTTCTTGAAAGAGCACAAAAACTAACTCTTCAAACTTCAAGGCATTTGGATTGACTTTCATCATATGTTTGATGGTAGAAGCGAAACCTTGATATACGAGTCCAGCCTCATTCAAGATAGTAGGAACCAATGAACTATCAAGATATATTTCATTAACACTGGGCCAACTACTCCTTAAAATCCTTGTTTCTTGTAAGGAAATTGTCCATGGAGTCTCCCTCATCCATACGCTGCTCTGACTCTAATTGCTTGCATATATAAGCAACATGTGCTTCATTACGTACTTGGTATAATGACGCAAGTGCATCCCAAGCACAGTCCGGCATGACCGAATGTGAGGAATGATACTCCTCTTAACTGAGAAAGCAAGCAACACATGTGCGTGTACATCTCTTCCATCCCACTTTGTTTGTTCCTATGTAGGAGGTATGCTATATTGTGGTAATGCACCATGTGAAACTGAGTCCTTGTTTGTAGATGTGCCTTCTGCATCATGTTTATCAGAAGAACCAGGATGCTTCTCAATGCCAACTACAACATGCCATAGCCCTTTGGCTACCAATACATGCCGCATCATACAAGACCATAACGGCTTGTTGGTCCCATCAAGATTATCCTGAGCCATGTTATCCGCCCGTCGACATCTAAAATGTGTCACTGTCTGCCATTTTTAATAATACCCAAGCAAGTAATCACGTAACCTGCAAAGTGCTGAGTTCTCTTTGATGCAACCAAGGTGGCTACTCTAATAAGGTCGCTAACAATGGAGACCTACAAGGTGTATGAAAGAAATGTGGAGTATAGTGAGTAGAAATTTTACTTGTAAGATGCAACAATCGATGTCACTAAAGTGAAGCCCGTAGATGCTTTCTTGTGTATCTGCACACTCGTTTGTAATAGATCTGACAAAACTACTCTAGAATCCTATGAAGAACAATGTAAATCCGATCCCCGAAGATGTCTGCCAGAAAACGAAAAACCGTGTAAACGACCCCCAAACGTGCCTTGGAACCAAAATCTGACCAAAAAGATTTAGTAAAAAGTACTCTACACTTCATGCTCCTCTTCCTTCTCCCAAAAGGTCTCCTTGATACGATTCAAGAAGATAGGCAACTCGGGGTCAAGGGTAGGCATCAACACAGGGGCAAGAAGCATATGCTTTGATACCAAATGTTGGAAATAGGGTTGCAAGAATGCGCCTGCATACACACACACACACACACACACAGTGGGGAAGCTCAAGAGAGAACACAATGAGATAATAGATAGATAATGAATGTGTGCTATTCAAAGAAGATAAGTATACCCCAAGATGGGTGTATACTACACGGGGGAAAAATCCTCCTAAAGAGGGAAAAAGTGCCCAGTGTGTTCACAACTCTGATGGTTAGCCAAGCTCTAAAAGTGTGTAAACTTGGATCCTAATCTTACTCTTGGAAAGTTTGATCACCCTCAGATCACATTTAATTACAAAGTGTGGGCCAAAGGCCCAATTTCGAGGGGGCTCTATAAGGCCACGTCTCTAAGGCCACGACACATTGAAAACTAGGCAAATGGCATGGACATTGCAACCAAATGTGCTCTATGATGTGGTGACCAAACTTTAAAAGTGTGTATGTGTGGACCCCACCCTCACTCTTGCAAAGTTTCATCACCATCAAAGCACATTTAGTTGTAATGTGTGCACTGAAGGCCCAATTTCGAGGGGGCTCTCTAAGGCCATGACACGTTGAAAACTGGGCAAATGGTTCACACATTGCAACCAAATGGGTCTCGATGGTGACGAAACTTTGTAACTATGTATATGTAGTCTCCAACCTCACTCTTTCAAATTTTGGTCACCCCATCAAAGCACATTTGTTTGCAAAGTGTAAGCCAAGGCCCAATTTTCAAGGGGGCTCTCTAAGGTCATGACGGTAGCCACCCTCAGTGCCAATAGTCAGGCACCCAAGCTCATGAACCCCTAAGATCAGGCACCCCAAGATCGTGAACCCCCAAGATCAGTCACCCCCATGGTCAGGCACCCCAAGCTCGTGAACCCCTAATATCAGGCACCCCCAAGTCGGCACCCATCCAAGTTTGTGAATCACAAGGCCACCCACTGGTCACACAAGATGGGAATCTCCAGCAGCCCCACTCCCCAAGTTTGGCTACCCACTTGACTGGCTAAGAGGTGCTCACCTACTTGTGCTTTGGGACTCTCACCTACTCCAATGGCATCTATTAGTGTGACCACTTTTAGCACTTGGTTCGTGATAGCCCAAGGGGCCATGCCCATTGTATATAGAGAGATTCTAGTGTACTAAGAGACAATCCCCAATGTAATACATGGTTTTGTAGTATCCCAACTCTTGCCTACTTCCATCTTGTGTTGTGTGCATATCGCTCTAGGTAGCTCTGGTGTGTATTCCATTCTTGAGCTTGTGTGAGTGCGTAGTGGAGTGGGATAGAGTGGTTGCCATATCCCTAGCCTATGCCAACTCTTGAGGGTATACTGCCCTAGAGAGGACCCTAGTGATTCAGTGTGTCTGCACGATGGGCATCCTAGTCTACTATAGGTACACTAAAAATTTGGCAATCCTGGTGGCGACTCTTATGAGTTAGGAGTTCCCAAATTTTTGAGTCTCTGGTAGTTCATCATCTCTGCATTCCCAATACACATTCTATCAGTCCCCTCTTTGTCAAGTGCTTAAGCCGCAAAAGCGGCTAGTCCACTTAGTGCCCCCCAGAAGTCCTCCTACGCCTCTACCTCTACGCGCACCCTTCTTCGCCTACCCGTACCCCTTGGGGACCCCAATGTTTTACGCACCCCCATAGCCGCCTTACCCGCACCCCCCCCCAATGTTTTCCCCCTACTCCGCCCTGAAATTCTTCTTGCCTTTCGCAAAACAAAGGCGACCTTTCACCTCTATCGCTACTCACTCAGTGCTCACAACCCCTTGTAGCTCTGTGCACCTTCATACACACAACTCAATGATCCTCCACGTTGCCTCACTGGCACTGCTCAAAGACCTTCATGCCACTGCTTCACAATCGGCGCGGTTCCCACCTTCCTAGGCCTTGTTACCTACCCACCCACACACACTTGTCCACAACTTTGCTCATCTCACCATCTCCATGCCAGTTGCCTCTCTCTCACACTTCTGATCTGCTTAGCACTTTCCACACACACACAACCCCCCCAATCTACTCACACTGCCCCCTTGCATAAGGCCAAGCAAGGCTCCCGCTTCAACTCCATTGGCCTTACAAGTTTGGGGCCACCTCTCCACAGCCCCATGTGCACCAATCACGACAAAGTGTAGGACTCCATTGTGCTCTGTGACTCTGTTATAATGGAAAATCAATGACCTTAGTGCAAGCAACCATGCCCATCCCTTGGCCACCTTCGTTGACTCATTTCCAATTATCTTAGTTCACCAACCCTCACCTGCAACATGGATATATGCTATATGCATGTGGGAAGATGATGCAACAAATGGTGCTACTTCTCACTTGATGAGCCATGTGGTCTCCACTCTCTTCTCACCACAGTCTTTCTTATGGACATGTGGTGTCCTTCTTTCCACAACGAACCTCTTGGACCTGTGGTGGTTCTTCACCACTTGCTCATGGACCTGTGGTGGTCCATCTGCAACTTCACCTTAACATGTGCCTCTCTGCTTATCGTGTTCACTGGGATGGTGAACAGATTGATTGCTGGGGGACCTGTAGCCACCCTCACTGCCAGTGGTCAGGCACCCAAGCTTGTCCCAAGATCGGGCACCTCCAAGGTCAGGCATCCTAAGCTGGTGAACCCCCAAGATCGGGCACCCCCAAGGTCAGAGGCACCCCAAGCTCATGAACCCCTAAGATCGGGCACCCCCAAGTCGGCACCCACGTTTGTGAAACACAAGGCCACCCACCAGTCACACAAGATGGGAATCTCCGACGGTCCCACTCCCCAAGTTTGGCTACCCACTTGACCAACGTGAAGTGGTGCACACCTACTTGTGTTTTATGCCTCTCACCTACTCCAAAGGCATCTGTCAACAATGACCACTTTTAGCACCCAGCTCATGATAGCCCAAGGGGCTACGCCCATTGTATATAGAGAGACTCTGGTGGTGTACTGAGGACGATCCCCAATGCAATGCAATACATGGCTTTGTGGTGTCCCAACTCTTTCCTACTTCCATCTTGTGTTGTGTGCATGTCACTCTAGGTAGCTCTAGTGTGTATTACATTATTGAGTTTGTGTGAGTGTGAAGTAGTGGAGTGGGATAGAGTGGTTGCCATCTCCCTACCCTATACCAACTCCTGATGGTATACTGCTCAGGACCCTAGTGATTTAGTGTGCCTGCACGACAGGCATTCTAGTCTGCTATAACGACACATTGGAAACCAAGTAAATAGAATGCACATTGCAACCAAATGTGCTTTTATGGTGACCTAACTTTGTAAGTTTGTATATGTGGACCCCACCCTTACTCTTGCAAAGTTTAGTCACCAACCAAGCACATTTGGATGCAATGTGTAGGCCAAAGGCCCAATTTCAAGGGGACTCTCTAAGGCTATGACACATTGAAAAACGGGTAAATGGCACAAACATTGAAACCAAATATGCTCCGATGGTAACCAAATTTTGTAAGTATGTATACATGGATACTACCCTAACTCTTGCAAAGTTTGGTTACCATCAGAGCACATTTAGTTGTAAAGTGCAAGCCAAAGGCCCAATTTTGAGGGGACTCTCTTAGGTCCCAACACATTGAAAATCAAGCAAATGGAACACACATTACAATAAAATGTGCTCCGATGTGGTGACCAAACTTTGCAAGTGTGTATATCTATACCCAACCCTCACTCTTACAAATTTTCGTCACTATTGGAGCACTCTTGAATGCAATGTGTGGGTTGAAGGTCTTAGTTGTTTGCAAGAGGCCACACGACACATTGAAAATCGAAAAAATGGCATGCACATTGTAACCAAATTTTCTCCGATGGTAAGAAAAATTTGTAAGTGTATATTGTGAGGGCAAAAGAGACCAAAGAACCAAATATATGAAAGATCAGAGTAAAACACACAGTATGCAATGGTGTTGTCAATATAAAAGGTGAAGTCCAGTATTTGATGTGAGACTCCGGATAAGTAGAAAGAACTATTGTCCCATAAAACGAGGTTAACAAAGCTGGAGTAACCCTGATGTAGTCAACAGAAGAAGGCTCAATTAGAAAAGTGGACAGTCGGTACAAACCATCCTTCTGAGCTTGTCCTTTGGCAATAACAAGACCAGTAGTTTCATCAATTACCTCAACAACTCGTTTGTTGATGTAAACACCATGATCGAGTTAGGTAAGCTGGGAGACAGAAAGAAGGTTGAGACCTAAATTAGGGACAAGATAGACATTGTCCAAGGTAGCTTGGTTGGGGCCAGTGCTGGTGTCAAATAAGATAGTGCCAATGGATTTTATGGGCATCATTGTGTTGTTGCCACATCGAACTTCTCCCTTAACGGGACGCTCAGAAATGAAAATGTCAGCATTATGTGCCATATGGTGAGAGTAGCGCCACTGTCAACTACCCAAGTGACAAGATGAGCATAGGGAAGAGTTGGATGGGCCTCAATAATGGGCACAGAGGGATTATCAGTAATTGACAAATTTGAATGAGGGCAGAGGCCTTTCGCTGCGGATGGCCTTCGTTTGTTCCTTTTGGTGGAGTGGTGGTGGCAAGAATCAAACTTAAGAGTGACATGAGCAATGTTGGCTGAGGAGCCAGGATGAGGTGTGAGGGAAGACCAGTCAGACATCTCTTCAGGAGTGGTGAAAGAAACTGACTGGGAAGGTGGGGCATGAGCAACCTGACTATTAGCTCGCGAGTGGGAGGAACGTGGCCAAGTAGAACCATTTCCTTGTTGTTGGGTCCGTGGAGGGGAGCTTGGTAGAGTCGGTGCTGGATTGCTACCCCCTTTGAATCGCGAATTTAGGGCATTGCTACCACCTTGGTTGTTTTGGTGGGTGGAGGTAGTAGGGTTGGAGTTATTGCCTCTATTTTCCTTGTTTTTAAAAACACACTCATCATCAACATGGCCAGGTATTTGGCAAGAAGTGCAAAATCTATTCTTTTTGGGAATATTTGCCAATAGGGAATGGGTGTGGAGGCATGATTTTTGGAATCAGTGTGGTTGCTAGAAGATTTGCCTTGATTTCCTAAGATGCTATTCCCTTTCTCTTGCTATCCTTTTTTAGTAGAGGTTGTATGGACACAAGGGTCCCCTCTTGAGTGGAGGGAGAGGATGACTTCTTGGGATGAAATTGGTCATGCAACCTAGCAAAACGCAAGAGTTGGCATTCACACTCATATAGGTTAGGCATAGGCTCTAAACTAATGGTCTGTGTGACAAAAGTGAAGAAGCTAGGAGGCAACTTGTTTAAAAGAGTGATAACCTAATCTTCTTGGGACTTGGCAGAGCCAGTGGTGGCAAACTCGACGTTAAGGCGCCGATATTAAGCAACTTTGATGTTTAGGTCATCTCCTTCTTTGATAGAGAAAATTTAAATTTGATGCTCAAGAGATCAATGCAACGCATACTATCACGTGTGGCATATCTCTCGGCGAGATGTGCCCATCTGTCAGAGACATAGGGGAACTGATGGAGTTGAGAATGGAACTCAAGCAGAAGGCCTTGCATGAGCTCCACTATAGCAGTGGCATTTCTAGCCTCCCAATGGCTGATGACGTTAGGAGGTACAAGAGAAGGGTGGGGTTTTGGGTCAAGGCCCTTTACCAGGTTCCAGGAACCTTAGGATGTAACAAATTGTTCCATAAGATTAGCCTAGGTTGTATAATTAGACCCGTTAAAACGAGTCTTTTTCGTGAAAGCATTTTTGGACATGGAAACATGAAAGGAAGATGGTGGGGGAGTCCAGGAAGGCTGGTGGCCATATCCAGAGTGTAAGTGTTGTGAGGACAGAAACCCGACAGCCCACCAAGACCAGGCATGGATGGACCTGTCAAGGGTGCTCCATAAGAGAGAATCAAGTTTTGGGTACTCATCATAGGAGGAATACTAGGTTGAGGTACGAACCCTGGATAGGGCACATAATTGGAAAAAACACCAGTGCGCCAGAGATGGGTTAGTAAACCACCTGATACCCTGGAATGCTGGGTGAGACCGCAGTTACAGAGGGCGATGTGTTAAAAGCTAACTGGGATGGGTGGAAACCATACGCAAGACCCAAAAGAGGTGCAGGCAGTGATGACTGCATGCCAACACTAGTAGGAAGAGGTATGGGTTGGGAGGGAGGGTTTTGAGTTTGAATTTGGGCAGTATTCCATAACACATTAGGAGTTGGAACAAAAAGTGAACCAGAGGAAAAAACATTGTTACCTCCTTGAACACCGGAAGTCGAAGAATGAGTTATACTCCTAGACCCTCCTCTATTAGGGTTCATAAAATTCCAGGGATCGAGGGTAGTTGATGGTACCGTTTGTTGAACCTACGCCGCAGAAGAAGATACCCATGTAGAGTTAGGAACATACGTACTAATAGGCACATACGAACCTGACGACGCGGTCTCACCGACAAAGATGATGATGGATCTCCGAAGAACGATCGAGGAGGTACGCGTCCTTCCTGAGAAAGAGCCCCATACCGAAGTCTAGTTTGTTGGCTAGAGTGAGAAGCAAAGCTCTCCAATTGAGGCTGAATACCTGGGTCCAATACTGGCACACTGGCTGTGGGCATGTATCCTCCTCTGGAACGACTGATAAGCTTGGAGAAGAAAAACCATACACCAAGGGTGAAGAGGGTGAGTGGGTAAAAGTAGGCTGGTCGTCTCCCAATGAATGGATTTCGAGGACAATTTTTCTATGAAGCTAATGCTCTCAATTCCCAATTTTGGGTCAAGTGTGGTGGTTACCTTCAATGGTGCTTACTATTTTGCCAGCACTGCGCCTGCAATATCCTTGGTAACCTCCTCTTCTAGGTGCTTGGTTTCCACTTCCATTTGTTGTACACTACCTCTCATCTTTTTTAGTTTATGTGGATTCTTACCTTCTTTGACTCCTTTGGTGATTTTCTTTAGGATCTCTTTGGTATCTTTAAGGATAGCTTGTCCTTGCTCTGTAGGTATGTTGTGTGAGGAGTGCAGGATCTGCCATGACCCTTGGGGTATTGGGATGTCGCCTACATGGCCAAGTATCTTGGTGAGGAGGTAAGGGTTACACACCTTTGATTGGTGGGACTTGAGGTAATGCTCCATTTATTTATGTGAACCAAGCCCAATCCTCTTCCTTTTCTTCATGCACCTTTGCTAGTCTATGAAGAGATATTCCGTTGTACATGTCCACACCAGTTTTACCTACATGATCATTGACATGGCTTAGCAGGCTCTTTCATCCACCTCTTCCCTGATGTTTTCAAATTCAGCACCATTTTAATTGTAGGCAAGTTTCTTTAACATATCTTCCATTGGCATCTGATCGATGTGATGAAGATATGATGGAATGGAAGGTGGCAGTTGAAGCACCTCTCGTATCATTATTTTGGAGATGTGTACCTATTCTGTGGATCCATCGAGCTTTGTGATCGTCCCCCTGTTGGTATTTTTGTCGTAAGATTTTAGAAATTCCACACATAGGGATTGGTTGAATGTGCAGGGGTGTATCTTTGCCATCTTGTCCAGCCCCACCTTTTCTAGCTTATACTGGACATGTCCTCTAGGATCTTCAGGCACTCTAGGCTATGGTATTGAAAGAGAATCTTGCCTTGTTCTATCTGGATGGCTTCCTGGAGCATGATACCGTTGAGATCTTTGGCATAAGGCCCCAGATAGGTGAGTTTGATGCCCCATGGTCCTCTCTTCTTCTTCGCGGCCCGTGATCTTGTGGAATTGGCTTGAGTCACGGCCGAGATCCCTTCGAAATCCACGTCAAAGTCCTCACTGGTAGCCATCTGTAATATTAGCAAGGGATTATCAGTCCCGTTGATTGGTAGGAGCTCTTTGTGCATGATGGGAAGAGTGTCAGTATGGTGAGCAACATGGACAATATTGTGATGTGGTGAATTAGAAGATATACGTGACTTAGAAGTTAGTTCGTGAACTAGCTGAAGGAAGTTCACATTGTGAAGAAGTTATTTTGTGAACTAGCAGAATGCTTGTTCACGTCATGAAGGTTTTTTGCTGAAATGGTTAGTCCGTGAAACTTTGTTGCATGAAAGAGTAATTATGTGAAACAGTAGAATGTTGTTCATCATGGTGTGAAATTTTAAAGCGTGAAAAAGTTAATGCGGGAATCGGTTAGGCCATGAAATAGCAGAATGATGTTTACAGCCTAAACTATTAAATCGTGAAAGACTTATTACGTGAACTGTTAAATCGTGAAAGACTTATTACGTGAACTATTAAATCATGACAGTGTGAAAGTTTGTGATGGTGGAAAGTTAGTGATTTTTTAATCAGTAAAGTGATTTTGAGTTAGTCGGAGATTTCATGAGAATATGATATGTGAAAGTGCAGAGGCTTAATTTGAAGTCGTGAAACAACAAACTGTTGTTAAATGTTGTGCAATTTTTTATCAAGTTGAAGGTAGTAGCATGTGTCTTAGCAAGGGGAGATGAAAAAAAGATAGAAAAGTAAAAGAAAGAAACCAATACAAGCAAGGTATTATTGGAGAACATATTGTGCAGGCATTATCAAGGTTGGCAAAAATCTAGGATGGTAGAGCGCAGATGATGAGCAAAGATCACAGGAGAAGAAGAAAGGTGAACAAGATGATGATGAGAAAAAGTGGACGAAAGAGGAAAATCAACGATTTTATGCTTTAGATGTCAGCTCGGCGGGGTCGCCTTACTTGGGCATGCCATGTGTCCAAAGACGATTCGCTGGATTTTTTTACCATTTCACGACGTGAACTCGATTGTAGTGTTTCCCAACGTGAAACAGACCTGGAGCATTTCACGACGTGAAATAGCCCGTGTTTCCTCATGCAATTGTTGATAGGAATCCTATATGCTCAAACATTCCACAGCAAGGAATATGCATTTAGAGGAGTAGAACAGAGCACGTGAAACATATGAACTTGGTGCATGGCATGAAATGGGATAGGCATCAACGTGAACGCTTAACCATTTACCTTGTACCCATTAATAATTGAAGTGATTGACTTGGTATCTAGGTACTTTTTGTATCCCTCCCTGTTTCTTATTGCCATGGGAACAAAGTTGGTACTTTGGATCTTGTGGGCATGTGTTGTTGTAGACGCTTTAGTTCTGAGTGAGAACTCCTTAGTTTCCCTTTCACCAAGTGGAGAAGTACATCTACTGAATCTTCGTGAACCTGTGGTGTTACCTGTGCCTATGGATTCACTTCATTTTCAATAATTTGGTTCTACTTGATCTTTTTCTAGGGTGACGTTGGTGGTGTTGCACTCCCTTGTTTACTTAGGTGAATATCTTTCTTCCTCTAGACCAATTTTGGTGCTATCTTGACACTTGAAATATTTAGGCTTTGATTCTACTTGTGCCTATGGATTTCTTCTGTTCTTTTGGAGGTAAACGTCTCACTGAACCTTGTGTTGTCCTTTGGTACCCATAATTTTGCCATTCCTTTAATAGTAGCCCTGCGCTGCTAGTAAGTCTTTCCTTAGCCACCTCTTTTGAATGCCTAGTGGTGTTTGGGCACACTTGGGTTGCTGCTTTTTTTCCTTGGCTTGATTCTCATGGTTCTTACATGGATCTTTTTTTTCTTCCCTAACACCCATGAGGTTTTGTCATCATCATAGTATCCTTGGGCTTGAAGCTGGGATTTGGAAACCCATTGTTGTCATACTGGATACATATATTTCTTGTATTGTGGTCCCCTTGAGTGATGATGTTGGTTTGAGGAGGACTTCTGTTTTGTGGATTCTTGAATTTTGCTTGGCATTGGCAGCTCCATGTTGTAGGTAATTTTCTGTTTTCCCTTATACAAGGGACTCCATAATGGGATCATCACGGTTTGATTGCCATCATTGAGTTGTATTGTCCATGTTTCCCATTGGATTTTACAGTTGCTAGCGCAAATCCAGGATCGTCTTAGAATCATCTCCTCTTCCATTGTTCCTGAAGGCATAACAAATACCTTCCCAACGAAGGGATTATTTCTAATGGAGATGTTAACATTCAAAAATCCCATTGTTTGCGTAACTAATAGATGCACAACACTGTGAACGTGTGCATTACAGTTGCCTCTAGGTTGGGTTTGTTTAGAGCTACCCATGTTTAGAGCTACCCATGTTTCATAGGAAATCAAGTTATGACTGGATCCTGTATCAATGAATGCAATTCCTTTTGTTTGAGTACCCTTTGTCGATATACATATACATTGAGGCATGCAGGCTCAATATCCAAGTCATCCTCCTTCAAGCAAGGTGAGTGACGCCATGTTTACATGTAGCGTTCTTCCTTGGAGTCTCTGTTTTGTTTTGGTTTCCCTTGCCTTGGCTTCCTCCTGAGCTTGTCTGAATTTTTTCCTTTGCTAGCTCTTTCTTTTGTTTCTGTGTGAGCATTTCCTAAGTTAGCGGTCCATAATATTTTTCAGCTTACTTCCGTTGATATACCCCTCCATTTCTACCCCATCAATGGTTTCGATATACCCCTCCATTTCTTTTGTTTTTTCTGTGTGAGCATTTCCTAAAGTTAGCGGTCCATAATATTTTTTCAGCTTACTTCCATTGATATACCCCTCCATTTCTACCCCATCAATGGTTTCAATTTAGACTCACCCTTGAGGGGTAATTTCGGACACTCTAAAAGGTCCTAACCCTTTGTATTTCAATTTATGTTTCTTGGTACTTCCAACACCATACATGAGGACAAGGTCCCTCTTTTCAAGTTCTTTGTGTTTTAGGTTATAGTAAAACCAATGTTTTCTCCATAATTTCTCGACCATAAGGCCATGCGCTGCAATAAGCCTAGTTTCATCGAGTTTTTTTTAGTCAATCAACATCTCGACTAACGCATTTTCTACAAGCCTTTCTTGTACCATAATACAAAGCTAGATGAAAGGGAGTGTATCCCGTCGCTACCTTATACAACGTACGATAGGCCCATAGTGCTACAATTAGCTTATGTTCCCAATCCGTTCGACTGGCTTCTAAGGTCTTGGACTCTAGGTATCATGTGCGTTCAAGAGGTATTTAAAAAACCCCTTAACTAAAAAAAATTTCCCAATAAAACAACCCCTCTTTATTCTAAAGTTGAATTAAAAAACCCCTCCTGTTAATGTAATCTTGTTTATTTTTCTCAATGTATCTAATTAAAAAACCCCTCTTGTTTGCTGAACTCACGTGGTACACTAACATTTTTTGAGGTGAACCCCTCGAGTCTCAGCTTGGCAATTCACGTGTGGATAATAAGGTGATGATTTCTAATGGATTACAATGAATACCTTGAGTAAATATTCAATCACCTCATTGATGAAATGTGAACCCTGGTCACTAACTAATTCTAGTGGGCATCCAAATCTGGAAATGATCTATTCATATAAGAACTTGGCCGCAGTTCGAACATCAACTTTCTTAGAGGCGCTCACCTCTTCCCACTTGGTGAAATAATCCATGTCCACGATGACATAACAAGCTTGTGAGACGGATGTGCTGCTAGGGTAATGGGTCCAACAAAATCAATACCCCACTTCTCAAAGGATTGTCACAATTATAGTGGTAAGTGGCATTCTATGATGAGCATTTCCTGATGCTTCTCTCCCATCCCTGACTTTTAACTTTTTCAAAATGGCAGTGTTGAGTTCTTCAACTGTCATGTTTCCAACGGTCGTAGGTGAGGACATTCAGTGCTCGTATGATTTTTTCTATAGATTGAGCACTAAAGCAAGTCTCTCCCCACAATGCAAGGCAATCGTCCTCCCATACATAAGCATAGAAGAGGCACATGCACTAGAGTACACACTTTCTCTCTCCCTCTCATACACAAGACAAGACAAGAGCTCTCATAGCACAAAGGGTGATTGTGTGTTTCCATTGTGTGTTTCCATTATGAAAAATTGCATTATATACAAGTGGCCCTTATTCACACTTGGGTACCCAAAACTTACTAACTAAAACCTTGGCTAGCTAGTATCTCATAATATACAACTTTTATAGTACCTTTACATAATACTTATTAATATCCTCAAATGGAAGAGCATCTTTATTAATCCAAAATAGGATTAACACCTTCTTGGTATCTATGGCCTTTCTCTCAGAAAATTACCAATCAATTGCCAAGCTTAACTAGAAGAAAAATCTCACAATGAATGAGAAGCTACTCGAAACGGGGATTACATAGTAAAGATTGGTTGATAAAGAGTTCAAGCCCCAGTGTACAAAGCAATTGGAAGCATCAAGCTTTCTACCTTAGTGGTCGCCCCACCTTTCGGGCTCAGCTCAGAAAGCCAGCTTCGCACAAGCAGCCACCCATCCATGCAAGTTAAAGCACACTCAATCAGGGTCGCCTAATCTCTCTGCTTACAGCCTCACATGAGCACTGAAAGCTTAGCTTCTCTCATAGTGGCATCATTATCTTGTTTGATCAAGGTTCAGCCAACGCAGTGCAACAAAGAGTTTTGTTTTTTGTTTTTTTTTTATACAAGAAAAAAACACACACACACACACACACACAGAGATTGGGGTTCATCGCCTTCTTTAGAGGCTCAAAATGTAGCCAGTGTTTCCAACAATACCAGCACGGTTCCCTGCTTACAATTAGCAAGCAGCTCCATCGCTTTATCAAGGCTCAGGTCACCTTGGTCAACTAGTCCATGTTTTTTTTTAAAAAAAAAGAGAGAAAACAAAGCTTCAGCTAGCACAGGTTTTTGTTATTTTTCCTTTATCAAAGCTTCATTGCCTCCCTCTGGGCTCAGCCAGCGCAGGATTCACCATGCGCTGAAGAAAATTGAGAGAGAAGAGGAGAGCAGCTAGCTACCAACGGCTCGAGCTACATATCGGCCAGCTTGCTGATTTGGCGCTGCGTGGCATATCAGCCACGCAAGCATCAACAGCCAGCGCACACATATGCCACGCAAGCATCAATAGCCAGCGCCCGCTCCAGCATTTAATACGAACGGCGCCAGCCCACACACGCTCCAGCCGTGGAGCCCACACCTTGGCGCCTTCTAGCTCCAGCCCTACACGCAGCAGACGAGCCCCCTGCATCTGATTCGTTACTCTGCCAAACCGATTCTTCCTCTTTCTTTTTAAAAAAATGGGAAAAAAAAAATGTATGCCCCTGCAGCCCTTGAGTTTGTAAAATGCAGGCTTTGCATTTGGACTGCAGATTCAGCTGTACTTCCCAACCTGCAGAGAAAAAGCAACTCACCCTCCTCAAGACGGATCATGGACAGTCGTCGTATGTTAATGGATGCGCTGGTATGACTAAAAGACTTTGCTCTTGATGTTTTCTCCTGCTCAAAAGTCCACGTTTTGTGTCTCCATTTAATCCTTATAGTTCAACCAAAACAAGTTCAAAGCTCATTGTGATTTCTTCACTTCTTGTCCAATTGTAAATGTGCGGCTGAATCTTTGCTCTAATAATTGAACATCCAGTGGGATTTATTTTTCAAGAAAAAGTATTATTATATATATGATTGAATGTATGCACGCACTTATGCATACACATATGTCGCATGTTTGTGTACATATGTATGTGCACATGCACACGTACACACAACCATAGTATTTAATATTGTGGAGATTGTTAAAGTCTTTTGACTATTGTCTCCCTTGTCCTCCTTTTGAGAAGATGCTAATATATGATATTATAAAATTGCAGCCCCCCCAACTCGTGTTCGATGTAAAGCAGACCGAGAATCCAACTCCCATTGATCCACCTGGAGTACACCAATGACCCAATTCGTACATTGAAAAAAAAAAGATGCATGCTTAATTTTCCTTTCACAAGAAACCATCGTGTTATTTCCTTTTTATATCCAAGATGACACTGTTAATCATCATTGTTGAGAAGGCATGTTTTCGTTGTAACCTACCCTCCATATAATTGATATGTCTCATTTCTACCTACAAAATTGGTTTGCACAATCTAAGACTTTCTTAAGAATTTGAAAAGTCAACAAAATTAGTAATTTACATTAGTCCCTTGAGATTGTATAAGGAATTTGAGAAAGCTTCCAATTCCCATGTGGCATAGATTTAGATTTTGACTAGATTTTTTGAATTGAATACAAGAAAAGTACGTTCCTACTATAGGATTGACAAACTTTTGGACCACGTTTTTGAATATGTAAGTTTTCGCCACATCGGTAGAAACATTTGCAGTTAAATTTCTAAGTTTAATAAAACCTTTTGTAATAAGCTTCTAAATCCATAGAAAATTTTTGTAGTAAACTTTCTAAATTTAACGAAACATCAATAAGTTCTTACCACACAATTGAGATTGTTGCATTTGAAACATAAACCTTAGAAGACAAAATGAGGTAGCTTAGTACAATATAATCCCCCAAATATTACAAGTTCATTTATTATAATGAACAAATTCTTTACAAATGTGGTCCACAATCGTATAAGTCACACAAAATCCATACATCATCATGCATCAAATAATGTCCTTGTTACTATCGTATTGATAAAGCTCTTGCAAAGTTGACGTGCGTAGATGAGGGAGAGAATGGAGGGTTAAGGCATGAGAGGGCCTATGTGAGAGAAGAGGGAGAAGAGGAGAGAAGGTGGAGAAGATGTGCTTTTCAAAAATTGAATATTGAAAAGGAAAAAAGGACGAGAACTTTTATCGAGCTTATGTTTCAAAATTTTTATTACATCACTAGGAAAAAAGCCTCAATCCTTGGATCCAAAAAGTTGGAAATGATAATACTAGTCTATAATAACACCATATTAGATATTTCGAAAAAAATCCCATTCCCATTTGAAAAATGGGATAAAGCTAAACCTATCCAAGATTTTGTTAAAACCCGTTCATGTGACATACCCTCGGAAAGATATTTAGGAGTAGAATCTAAATCTATAATCTCCCATAAATTTGGAGTTAATATGCTCAAAATATGGCTCCCCAAATTATCTAATATTGTCTTTAATTATAAATTTTCTATGAGGGAGATGCAAATTGAGATGACTAAGCTCGGTTAAATCCTTGGATCAACACACACGAACAAAATACGGCTCAAGACGCACAATAATTGGTTGAAGACTGAAATGCAAAAAGCCATTGAAGCATTCGAGAGTTCATTACATAAATTCAAAAGGCTACTTTGAAGCTTTCTCGTCAAGCCTTTTTTGCATTGACACTTTGGTTTTCTTTGCAGGGGTCTTGAAGGGGTGAGCCAATGGGTGACTCTTTGATGATGTTGATTTCTTCTTGTTGCCCTTCTCAAAGAATGGTTTTGCTCGCTTCAAGGAGTTGCCGAATCCATCTTCCAAGACTTGAAAATTAGCTTGTGTTTCTGTTCGCTCATCCATTCTTGCCTTCATTGTCTTCACATGGCCCAATGTTCTCCTCAATCCATTGCAAGCCTCCTCAATCAAAGCCTGGTCGTGTCCTACAAAACAAGACAACTCTTGCCACAAGCATTGAAGTGTCTTCACATTTCCCGATTGCTCAAGTACTTAAATACATACATTGTCCCCCCCTAATGCGGCAACATCATCACCATTTGGTTCAAGCACATCAATAGTAGAAACATGTGAGTGAAGATCGATAGTAGACCTAGAAGCATCTTTCCATGCTTCATACATATGTTGGCATTGCTCCATAAGTGAAGCATGTGAAGCACCCCGCAATAACATCACCTTAATTTGGTGCTTACAAATATTTCCAAGCTCTGCCCATGCACATGTACAACATGCCCATTGGCAATCGGAATTGTAGACTGTGTAAAATGAAGCTTTTGTGTGCATGCTCTCCACTATAGCAACACCACCAACCTGGAATGAGACATTAGCATCTGGTATTTGAAGTGCTCGCTCATAAGAATTCTCCACTACTCTTTCAATGGCGTTGTTTCTCATAAAACCATTGTCCTTCAACTGCTGAACATACCAATAATATGGCAAACATGATGATGTTAACTTGTATAAGAGCCAATCCACCCGCCTCGAACTCATCCTTTTGGAAGAGCCCAAAAACTTATATTTGAGCTGCCCATGATATGACTCTATTGCTCCATTAGTGTCTTGTCCTGAATGTGGAAGCAATCGGGAAGCACGCATCCACATTTCTGCACATAAAACAATTGAAGTTAGAAGAGCAAGAAATGAAGTATGAACAACATTAGGAACTCAATGGAGTCTTTTTGGGCCCTTTAATTTGCCATGAGGTTATGGAAACGTTTAACTTTTTGACAAATAGGAGCCCGCCATGTAAGCAAAAACCAATGGTTTGTAAGAGAGGTGTAAGAGTGGTCAAAGGGTGCACTTTTTCCCCCAAAAAGGGGAGGGGGCAATTTTACAATTTTCGGACCTCCATAACTTCTACATACAAGCTCCGATTTGAGCGGAGATTACAGATCCGTGATCTACGCATCAAGAGCTTTCCATAGATATGTTACATGATATGGTTTTATCCGCTAGATTTTAAATTCCATTTTCCCCCCAAAATTCAAATTCGAATAAAGTAGCCGTTTTGAAGCTTCTAATTAGAAAACGTTTCTTCTTAAGAGAAAAGGTTTGACTCCCTTAAACTGCCAAATAAAAGGGCCCAAGAAGACTCCATTGAGTTCCTAATGGAAGGAGAGCAAGTGTGCATTATTTTACCTGTAAGAAGAGTATGTATAAAGTTTAAAATTCAACCTTACCTAGTTTAGCCTCCCAATAGGTTTTGAAATACTCAATAAAACTCCCCTCATCTCTAAAGTTGGAGTAGAAGGTAGAGATCATAGCCTTTGCATCCTCTTTGATTATATGCTCTGTAGAATTTGCTGACCCTTGCATGTTCATGATATTTCCCAAAGACCAAAACATAGAAGCTCTTTTGGGCCATTCCTTCACCTTCTTAATAAGGTGTCGGAGCCAACAACGTTTGACATGCCACAAGCATAGAAAAATGGGTTGATTGAACACCACCCTACGAAAAATAGAAAGGACACATCACATAGAACTCAAACACACGGTTCTCATTAGTTTGCACTCAACATGGTCCTAACCTGAGCGCATTAATCTCCGTTTCGGCATCATCAACCATAAAGGCTCCGGGCTCCCATGATTTATGAAAGTCAAGCATATTATCTCTAAACTTGCTTAACCAAGTGCAAGTACACTCAAATGTAGCTGAAGATGTAAGCACCCAAGCAATGGGCACACCATTGCGATGACCATCAAAAACAAGGATTGTATACAAATGAAACTGTTCATGTGTTTTAAAGGAAAGTGAGAATGTGAATAAGGAGTAAAAACTGAACATTTATTATAACTTAAGAGAATGTGAACAAGAGTAAAAATGATAATTCATTACACCACATACCTTATATTTGTTTGTGCCAAAGGTAGCATCCATCGCAAGAAGGTTCCCATTTCCGAACTTCTTGCACATCTCCCTTTGCCATGGTGATTGTATTCCAAGGATAAATTCCTTGGAATGTTTCACATCTTGCTCTTGGTAGATAAAGGTGCTTGATTGATTCTCATGACACCATCTCTTAGTGCTTTCCGCATCATCTGTGTGTAGCTGGTACTGATCAATAGCCAGCTTGCTAGATATATTCATGATGTCACAAATAGACAAAAAGTCATCCCTAACCATAGTAATTGTAGGGTCATGACTTTGGCTTGAATGCAATGCTTGGACATGCATTTCCAACACTTGATGTGGAGAGAAACCACGATATAGCATGCTTGAAACCCATAGTTTCTTTTGCATTGAGATCCATGGAGAGAACTTCAAAGAGGGATCAACAAATCTTACACCATGACAAACCTCATCATTTGAATTTGTGTGGTATGGATGTATATAAGAGATTATGGCCACCCCTGGATCTTGTGCGAGCCTCTTGACACTAAAATGACATTTACATCCACGCTTTCGCTTACCCTTTGTGATGGGAGGACGCCTTTTCTTACATGGCTTCTTTGCACTTGGTTGTGGCAACTCTTTTATTTCACTACGCTCCTCCATCTCACCATCTTCGCGATTTGACTCGTCACCACTATTCTCCTCCACCTCAACATCATCTTCGCTGCCAGTGTCCTTGCATTCATTGAGCTGGGTAGTTTCGACCTCTTTGCCATCCGCAATGTTAGATTGCATTGGTGCTTTAGTGCCAGCAGGACCAAAACCACACCAAAAGCTAAACAAAACAAAGAAGTAACGATAAACATTTAATTGTATGTGTGTGTGTGATGATTAATGAATGGATTAGAGAAACTAAAACAAATACACACTTACACTATCTTCTCAATCCATGATTCATGTGCAATCTTTGTAAGATTGGAGGCATCTCGATGATGGTGGCTATATTTTTTGAAAGAAGTCGGAAACTTTGCATTGTCGGCTTCTCCTTTTACAAAATCGGCAACACGGTTCCAAGGGATGTTAGCTTCGCGTACAAATTTGTATTTTGAACGATTGTCATATGAGTGCACCCAACACAATGCTGTCGAATCGAAGACATCGATGGGGGGCATTTGAGAACTCATGGCATTCTCTAAGCTTCAGTTTTGGAGAGACATGATTAACTCTTTAAAAAACCTAAACCTGCTGAACCAAAGGTAATGCAAAGAGTGACACTATCAAAGAAACATTCCTAGCTTGATAGTTAGTAGAATGCAATGATTAGGTGATTAAGAGCGGATAATCGTATCATTGTTGGCACATAGAAGAAGCATAGAATTGTCAAGAATTGGTGCCCATGAACTCCATATATTCCATATTACTAATTTTGTTGACTTCTCAAATTCCTAAGAAAGTCTTAGATTGTGCAAACCAATTTTGTAGGTAGAAATGAGACATATCAATTATATGGAGGGTAGGTTACAACGAAAAATAAATTCCACTGGATGTTCAATTATTAGAGCAAAGATTCAGCCGCACATTTACAATTGGACAAGAAGTGAAGAAATCACAATGAGCTTCGAACTTGTTTTGGTTGAACTATAAGGATTAAATGGAGACACAAAACGTGGACTTTTGAGCAGGAGAAAACATCAAGAGCAAAGTCTTTTAGTCATACCAGCGCATCCATTAACATACGACGACTGTCCATGATCCGTCTTGAGGAGGGTGAGTTGCTTTTTCTCTGCAGGTTGGGAAGTACAGCTGAATCTGCAGTCCAAATGCAAAGCCTGCATTTTACAAACTCAAGGGCTGCAGTGGCATACATTTTTTTTTCCCATTTTTTTAAAAAGAAAGAAGAAGAATCGGTTTGGCAGAGTAACGAATCAGATGCATGCCTGCTAATCGATTGTGCGCTGCAACACGCGCACGCGCCCGTCTTGGCTCGAACTTCAACGCTGCGTGTAGGGTTGGAAGGCGCAGGACTTCAACGCTGCGTGTAGGGTTGGAAGGCAAAGGGGGCTCGTCCGCTGCGTGTAGGGCTGGAGCTAGAAGGCGCCAAGGTGTGGGCTCCACGGCTGGAGCGTGTGTGGGCTGGCGCCGTTCGCATTAAATGCTGGAGGGGGCGCTGGCTGTTGATGCTTGCGTGGCATATGTGTGCGCTGGCTGTTGATGCCTGCGTGGCTGATATGCCACGCAGCGCCAAATCAGCAAGCTGGCCGATATGTAGCTCGAGCCGCTACCAACGCGGATGAGAGGAGAAGAAGGAAAATAACTCTGAGCTAGAAAAACAATGCAAAAGGCGCCTATTTTATTCAACCTTAGCGTTTTTTTAAAGCTCCTTTCACACCCTTGGGTTCCCCACTTGGTCCACTCTAGCTTTCTTTCATTCCATAATCATCTAGCCAGCCCTTTATCTTTACCCTTAACCTCATTCCTTCTTCTTTCTTTAATTCACACCTCCCCTACACTAGCATTGTAAAAGGATTGTTTTCACGCAGATTGTGCATATGTACACTTGGAGAGGATGTGAGTGATTGTTGCGCATGTTTACAACTTTACATGTGAGTGAGTGATTGTTGGGCATGTTTACATACAAGTGAATGGAGAACATTTTTTTAAGTAATAATTTGGGAGCTTGTTCATACGCCTTGTATTTTGTGGTGGATTTTCACATGTGCCCATATTTCGGGCGGTTTAGCGTTTGATTTAAGCACATCGGGGTCTTCTTGGTGATTTTTCACACATCTTGTATTGTGTGAGGTGTTCACGCGCTTTCGCATTTGTTCATGCTCATTGGAGCATTATTGGCCTTGTTTGCACACTTGGGTGCATTGTGGGCTTGTTTCTCGCACATTGATACATTATTTGGGCTTATTCACACGTCATGGTTCACATGCCTTATATGTCTTGTGTTTGGTGAGGTGTATTCACACGCTTCACAATGGGGTATTCTTACTACTACTATCCTTCTTATGATCGACACTCTACACCCCATCATCGTCATCGCCATCATTATGTTACCATCTCAAATCCTGATCTTAGGAGGCTTGCTCATGCATTATCCTCAAGGCTCTATGCTTATTATCACAAGCTACCATTTCGTGTCATGGATCATATTTCTTTTGTTGCATTCACACATAGTTTTGGCACTTTGAGGTTTAGTCCTTTAGACCCTCATTTGTCGACTTCGTGCTATGATGAGGTAGCCTTTTCATGCGAGCTCAAGGGATCGATGCCTAGTCACTCAAGGCTTTTGTTTGATGAGGTGGATGTACGTGCCAGATGGTCCGCACATGGGGATTTCATTGTTTCATTGCTTGACTACCTCCACACGGACTTGAGCATAGATTTGGGGCATAGGCATATTGTTAGCCCAGTGTGAATTGGTCAAACACTATATAAGTGACCTTGGTCTAGGCTATTGTATCCTTTTTGATATCTTCTTAATCATTTGATATGATAGACATCTTGTCTTCTTGGAGCTTATGCCCAAGCTTTCATGGCTGATACATGGCACTTTTTCCATGTCTAGGTTCTACTCCCGTGAGGGACGTGTGTACTCCATGCCGTTGAGTGCAATTTCCTAGGTCCCTTCATTGCAGTAGATTGGCAACATTAAACTTTTATAGCTAACAACTTGGTGCAAATGACTGGCACAATAAAAAATGATTTGCCACAGAGAGTTGGTGTCCGTCGTGAGCGAGGTAGGGAGTCAGAAGAAAAAGCTTGTGAACCAATCCACCCGCTTTGGTAGTCCACGTGTGCATTTCCAGTAGGTGGCCACTGCCACCTAGTGTGAATGAGGCCGCCTCAGATTGAGTTTGGTGGTGATAGGCCAATGCCCGAGCTTGTGAAGAGTTGGTTGGCGAGGTCGTATGAATCGAGCCTTATTCTCACATGTGCTAGGGCTAGCAACAAGTTAGGAAGGCCCGTGGTCAACTGATTCAAAAGTGTCAAAAGACCAAAGGGGAAAGTAGAGCCAACGGCCACAAAGAAAGGAAACAGCAAAATCTCCCACTATGCCAAAAGGCAGTAAATAAAGCAATAATCTTCATTTCACCATCATTTTCCCGTTGCGACTCCCCTATCTACCACGTTACCTTCTCTTCAATTAAGCTCTCCCTTGTTTTACAACGCAACAAGCTCTTCTCTTCCCTCCCCTTCTTCTTCTTCTTCTTCTTCTTCGCATCATGGCTGCTAGCAGTATTGGGGTCATGGATGGAGCTTACTTTGTGGGCAGACATGAAATCCTTCAATGGGTTAACTCCACCCTCAACCTCACTCTCACGAAAATTGAAGAGGTTCTCTGAACCCAGTTTCTTGAGATTAACTATGACTTACATGAAAAATTACCATCTGTAATCGTGTTTTATTTATAACCTTTGATTGGGCGCCTGCAGGCTGCCTCAGGAGCTGTTTATTGCCAGCTAATGGATGCAACCCACCCTGGATCCGTCCCCATGCATAAGGTTTTGGAGCCATTAACTAGCATTTTTCTTCTTATTAATCTAATAGTGTTTATGTAAATGCCCTTAATTAAATTAATCTCATTGCACAGGTTAATTTTGACGCAAAGACAGAATATGACATGATCCAAAACTACAAGGTGCTGCAGGATGTGTTCAACAAGCTAAAGATTGCCAAGGTTGAATTCAGGTTTTCTCTGCTTTATGAAAAATCAAAACAGATTAGAGTTGTACTCTGTTCTGGGTGTATTTAAGTAGTGTGAATTTGCTGATGAGTTGCTCCATGTCTCCTCAGCACATAGAGGTAAACAAGCTTATGAAAAGGAGGCCCCTTGACAACTTGGAGTTCATGCAGTGGATGAAAAGATACTGCGATTCAATTAACGGAGGGTTTAATCAGAAGTAAGTTTTAATCAAGCAAGCTTAGTGGACTAATCCGGATTTTCCAGTAAGTTTTTATAGAGGGTCACAATTAGGCCTTCAAGGGGGCAGGCTAAGCTAAGCTTGCTTTGTGTGGGCTGTGTTAGCATCTGCCTTGTGTGATTATATCAGTGGATTATTAATTAGCTGGCTGCTTCTACAGTTACAATCCTAGTGAGAGAAGGGATGCTTGCAAAGGGGGCAAGGAGACCAACAAGAGGGTTCCCCCACCATCCCCAGCCCCACCCCCTCACAAAGCAAGTGCTCACGGTAGGCGAGTAGATGCTGCTGCCACAGGTAATCTTGGTTATTTTTTAATAATGCAATAATATTAATACTTATGTGAAAACCAGCATACTATCAGTCAGGGTTTTTTCCCTTTTTTCCAAATTTGCCCACTGCTATAGATGACCAGTTTGGAAGTATTAATTAATTAATTTGCAATCACAGGGGGTAAGAGTTCACGGCCATCTTTATCAGCAGCATCACCATCGATTCCTGCAGCTTCTCAAGCTCCAGCTGTCCCCATGGTGCCAGCATCACAAGTGGCAGCACTAGCAGAGCAGGTCCTCTCTCTCTCTCTCTCTCTCTCTCTCTCTCTCTCTCACACACACACACACGTGCGTGTACAAATTATGTACATATGTTAGTGCACATGCATGTGTATATGTGTTGGCTCTCTCTCTCACGTGCACACACACACACAGAGACACACACATGTATATGCATGTGTTTGTACATGTGTATGTGTTGGCTCTCTCTCTCTCTCTCTCTCTCTCTCTCTCTCTCTCTCGCGTGCGCGCACGCACACACACATACACATGTATATACATGAGTTTGTACATGCATAACACAAATCAGTATGTGCATGCGCCTGCATGCCCATACACACACTCACGCATGTGTGTGTGTGTTGGGGCTCTGTCTCTCACACGAGTGTCAGAATTCACATGCATGTGACTCATTTTATAAATTAGCAGGTCACAGAGCTGAAGCTGTCCGTTGATAGCTTGGAAAAGGAGCGTGATTTCTACTTCATGAAGCTGAGGGACATCGAAATTCTGTGCCAGAACCCAGATCTAGAGCGTCTACCGGTATTTATCTATCTCTTCTAAAAACAGGGTTGATTGAACTCACTTGCACTCTCTCCCTGTTTTTTTTGTCGAAAGCCCCCTTTTGAGGGGATGTAGCCGAGCTATAAGCTACACCACTCTCACACAACCCAATGGTGTCAAGGCTCGATGAGAATCAGGACCTCTTGGTTAGGGTGGGTCGATGAGACCCACTACCTTGGTTAAGGTGCAAACCCCTTCCTAGACCCACTACCTCTTGGTTAAGGTGCAAACCCCTTCCTTTTTTATAAAAAATGCGGACTATAACTTGTCCTGCATTTTTTATAAAAACGGAAGGTGTTTGAGGGCACTTGCCCCAGTGGGCTTTGTTCATCACGACCCACCCTAACTAAGAGGTAGTGGGTCTCGTCAAGAGTGAGTAGATATGAACCCTGTCCATCAGAGCCTTCCTTCTTCATTTTATGCCAAAAAAGGTTTTAAAAATGCTAATTATTCCAATTGAGAAGAAAACATTTCCCAACATTACATTTTTAAGCTAAGAGACTGCCTTTTTTGCTATTTTTTTTTAATATATGGTTTGCTTTTTAAAGCAAACCATATATCAAAATGTCATGCTATTTACCGGGAAACCTACATGTTGCTTTTTTATGCTAGATTGTGACGGCAATACAGAGGATTCTGTATGCGGTGGACGACAATCCGTGTGTGATGGAGGAGGCACAGGCGATGGTGGGGGACGCTGCAGCCATGCAGATGAACAGGAGAAGGGAAGATTCCGGCGGCAACAACAAACGGAAATCCTTGGTGGCTTTGGACGGAGATGACGACGACGATCTGGTGTCGTCGTCCGTTTTCTCCCCCGCACGACACCGGAAAAGTTCCTGCGGCGCCTCCGTCGACCTGTTCCAAGGATCGCCCATGCAAGTCCGGTGAATTTCCACGGAAATTCACTGACCACCAACATTAATTTTCTGTCGAACGGAGCTGTGACAGTCCACACCTCCGGCACGCCTACACACTCCACGTGGATGGATATTACAGATTTTTTCTTTTTTACAATTCTCTCTATTATTTTTTAATCAACATAATATATTCTCTCTTTTTTAAATGAAATCTCTCTCTCTCTCTCCACCGAGTTCAAGTCCCACCGTTGGTCGTATATGCCCTCGTGTTGCATTCTACCGACGCTAATACCTCTCTCTCTCTCTCTCTCCCCCCAAACTTCCCCCGTTATGATAAATGTTGCGACGAGGAATAAATGTTTTTCACAACTTTGAATTTTTTCACACAAAAGAATGACCCTCTCAATGGAAGACTAATTATAAAAGTCAACATACGCACAAGTGCAAATGATTTCTTTTTTTTAAGACTTTCAAATTTAAACTTGTATCCTTCAAAGTTCAAGTATCTATTGAAGCTAGTTTGAACCATCACTCAACTAAGTTGGATGAAATTGTTAACTTCCATTGTAGCTAAAGAGGTTAATGGAAGCTTTGTTGATACAAGTGTAAACTTTATCACACAGCATCCTTGTCACATACAAAGCTATAGTTTGAACCATCACTCAACTAAGTTGGATGAAATTGTTAACTTCCATTGTAGCTAAAGAGGTTAATGGAAGCTTTGTTGATACAAGTGTAAACTTTATCACACGGCATCCTTGTCACATACAAAGCTATTGGTTGGTATAATCATCTTTCATGGCCATTGGATGGATAGTGCAAACCATTATCAGTTCCATTGCGAATTTGCACATACAAACAAGGCAAGAGAATAGTAGCTTTTAAAAATCTCTTCTTGTTCATCTTGTGATTTCATCTTCTCCTGCGTGCAATAGTCTATGAACGTCTCTACATTGTTGATAGTGTAAACGTATTATACATAGCATATCCATTGGATGGAATAGTGCAAACCATTATCAATTCCATTGTGAATTTGCACATACAAACAAGGCTTGACTGCTTCTCGGTACATAGTATGCCTCGTGTTCTGATCTCTAAATCCAAGAATCTTCTTGGGTTCATGTGGAAGAGACAATACAGTGGTTCAATAAGTTTCACCAAGATGTCAGGAGGAACTACTTATCTTGATAATCCATTGTTTTTCGTATTCATTTGGAAGAGACAGTGGTTCAATAAGTTCCACCAAGATGTCAGGAGGAACTACTTATCCTACTTGAGTTGCCGGATGTACTTGAGAGCTCTCCGGCAACTCAAGTTTGTATGCTACGCTACCAATCTTCTTAAGGATCTTAAATGGATCGCAATATCTAGGAGAGTTTTTGACACTTTCATGTCTTGAGAATCTTCGACTTTGCAGGGACTTTCAAGAAAACAAAGTCACCCTCTTCAAACATCACTTCTCTACAGCTCTTTCAGCATACAGTTTTGCACCATCTTGTGCTCTATGAATACTATCTCTTGCTGCTTTTAGCATATCTTGCATGTCCTCAAGAAAATCGTAAACAGACTGAATCTTCTCCTTTTGTAGCCCTACGGCCATAGGAGATCTCGACTGGAAACCATACATTAGCATCAATGGACTAAATCCAATCATTGAATGTTTTAAACTATTATAAGCAAACTCCAAATGTGGCAGGTATCCCTCCCAATCGGATTACTTTTTACTGACATACGCTCGAAGCATGTCCTCTAACACTTGGTTGATGCTCTCAGTCTGACCATTAGACTACTGCGGATGATCAGCCGTACTCATACTCAGAGCAATGTCCAACTTTTTGAAGACTTCTCTACAAAAGTGACTTATCCCTATCTGAAACTATATCTGCCGGGGGCAGGCCATATTGCTTGTCAAGATGTTTGATAAATAACCTAGCTAACTTAGGAGTTTTCACCTCTTTTTTAGTAAGTATATATTTGACCATCTTAGTCAATCTGTCAACCACTACCCAAACCGAATCATTCTCTCGAGCCGTTTTAGGTAAACCAGTGATAAAATCCATGAAAATACTCCCCCATGTCTCGTTGGATGTAGCAAGCCTCCAACCTTGAGGCGCTCATGCTTATTGACCTGACACTTCTTGCATTCCAACACGAAGTCTTAGACTTCCTTGAACAAACTAGGCTAATAGAATTGTTTTTTAACTAATATATAGGTCTTTTTTACTGTAGGGTGACCAGCACTTGGACTATCGTGACTTTCTATAAGAATTTGGCACTAAAAGTCACCAATAGATGGTACACAGACTCTACCTGGCACGTAGCTTTGCCAAGTTATGGCCAGTGCTTGGAATGAGCCGGTGGGGATGGTGTTGAAGAGACCAAGTGGCTTACATTGGTAGGCCGGTGATGATGTTGTTTTGACAAGTGGCTTGCCAGTGGCATGGTTGGGACACACCGATTGCTTCACTTAAAGGGCCAGGTTATTATTGGGGTGTCGGTAGTGTTGTAGTGGTCGGTGAGGTGGTTGAGGACTTGTGCACTTATTGGGGTATCCTGAAGGCATGCTTTCTCTGTCAAACTAGTGCTTATGGTTTCTCCAAGTGGTAATTATGGTCTCTCCCCTCCGGTGCGTGATTTATAGGTGTGTTGAGCAACACATCACACTGAGTTGAGAAAACAAAGTGCTTATGGTCTCTCCAGAGCAAAAGAGGAATCTTGCTCTTTTCAACTTTTCCCTTCTAGTCAGAGTGTTCCTCAAGTAGTTGTTCCATCGCCAAAAAGTGGTGAGGATTCTTGCTCTTCTCAACTTTTCCCTTCCAGTCGAGTGTGTTTCTGAAGCAGTAGTTAGTTCCATCACCAAAAGCTTCAAGCCAAATCCTTTGCAACTATCCAATTCATCAATGCCATTAAAGTGTTGGGTTGACTCAGCTAGAGCCGAGAACATGGAGAAAGGCTAATGCTCGTTGCCTGTGAACTGTGGGGAGAGCAAGGGCGAGACAGGCTAAACACCCGCAGGCATGCCCACACAGCAAGATCAAGTTGCATCTACGTTTTTCCATAGCAAGCCTCTCAGTTCTCCATGAGGTCTCCCATGGTGCCATAATGCTCAATCTCAAGGAAAATGCACTCAAAATACTCAACACCCCCATATCCACAAGGCCGACATGACTGCAAGCAAAGAGAAGCTCCCTGTTTGATCTTCCTTCGTTGGAAACCTTAACCCTGCTCACTGCCTTGCTCCCCCTACTTTCTTCTCCTGCTCGCTGCTTGGGCTGCCTAGGCGGCCAAGGGTGGAAATCCCATCCTTTCTGCTCTTCTCTGCACTATGCAGGCGTCGGGGCCAAGGCAATTGCTCGCTTCTCTCGCTCTCTCTAGTAGATCGGCGATCGACCCAGTCCTCTATCACTGGCAGCAACACAGCTTCCAATGATCTCCCCTCCCTTCTCCGACCTCACCTCTCTCTCTCCACACAGGTGATAGGCATGAGGCATGATCCGTGAGGTGTGGCGATCCATGATATAGGTGCTCTGGGGTGCCACATCATCATAAATTGCAATCCAAGAAACCTAATCTTAACGATTTGACTTTAAAAAAAAAAACACAATCTTGTGATTGTACTTTCCTAACGACTTGACTTTCTAGATGATCCAACCTCTTTACTCGTTGATCTCACTTCTCATATCATGATCCCACCTCACCAACCTTATGCTTATGATTGTCGATTCTTAGATCATGGTGATCGTCGTTTCACTTTTCAAACAATTCAATTTCTTTGGTGGTCGATTCTTGGATTATGGCGATCTGACTCCTCAAACAATTCAATTTCTTTGGTGGTCCATTCTTGGATTATGGCAATCTGACTCCTCGACAATCCCACTTTTTAGACAATTCAACATCCTTGTCGGTTTTAGGATCATGGTGATCCAACTCCTCGATGATTCAGTCTCTTTATAATTGCCGATTCTACTTCTCAAATTGCTTACATATCTCACATCTTGAAGCATCGGTTCTACTTCTCAAATCACAATTCAACTTTACAAATCTCACATCTTAAATCGCAATTTGCCCACTGATCGCCACCCCTTGAATCATTGCGATGATCGGCCCATGTCGATTCGACTTTAGGATAACAATCGAGTGATCAGACTTTTGAGATCGCTTATTTGAACCTCTCTCTCTTTTTTATGATTCTTATTATGTTTTTGGGTTTTTGTGTTTTTCAATATTATCAATGAAGGTGGTGACTATACAATTACATGGGGAGGCTATGTTACACGTGAGTTAGGGTTTGACACTTACTATGTGTATGCTCAATGGGCAAGGGTGGATAGTCATTTGCCCATCCACAACGAAAGCTTTCGTTGTGGATAGTCATTTGCCCATCCACAACAAAAGCTTGGATGCCACAATGTTGGTTGTGCTTGTTTGAACTTTAGCCTTCCAACTAGTGAGTTGATGTTTTGTAGCATGGCGTGCATATCAATGTTGTGGGATCGTGTGGTGATCTTATTGGAAGCTCACGGTTGGCCCTCTATTAAAAATCAACTTGAAATACACAAGATTAAAATAGAAGAAAGCTATGCACGCGACATAAGAATGGGTTAAATCTCCCCCACCATGAGTGTGAGACTCCTCTGCCCCCTCCGCGCACCAACAAATTCCCGGTTGCTAGCAGCGGAAGTAGCTTCCTCTTGTGCGGGCAGGGTTTCCCACTCGGGGCCTCGCCCTCGAATGTCCGGACACGAAACTAATTTGGTGGTCATTCCGAAACCGAAACCGAGAAAATTTTCCTTGCCCAAAAAACGGGGACGATTCCACCTTTTTTATTTTCTTAGCAAATTTTCTAACGGGGTCAAGAGACTAAACTATCCTTCACCTAATTAAACCAGATAGAAGGAAAACTATCACTTACTTAATTTGAAGAAATCAACGCTTTTTTTCCAACCGAAATCAGGCACAACCGTTGATCTAATCATTTCAAAAAATCAACACTTTTTTCCTAGCCGAAGTCAGGCATAGCCATTGATCTACTCATTTGAGAAATTCTTCAGGTTTTTATTTAACTACTCCAATTCTAAGCGTATTCCTATTATTTCAATTTAATTATTAAAACTCCACTGATTCCAGCCTACCCCATTCGGCCCATGGGTTAGCCACCACCCAACCACTGGAATCGGTAGAACCAAACAATTACTCACCCACCCATAATTGAATGCCTTTCTTAACTTTTGCTTTCGAATACAGATATGCACACACTCCTCTTTAAAACTTTAACATATAAAATAATCCATTGACAAACAGTTATTGGTTACAGATGTCATAACTCAAAAATTCCATCCAGTCCCTTGTTTCTCAAAAAACAATATCCCATTGAGACCAACTGGTCAGCAAACGAGATCCAGTAGTAACAGATTACAATAATCATTTCGTCCTTCATATATATCTTCCACCACGACATACGCATGGGTGTCCTAGGCATCGCGAGCCCGTGCATTGCCTCCTCAAACTCTCCAAGATCCTCCTTAGGTGCCCTGGCACTTCACCTAAGGACTACTTCATCGGTCCTTGCCCATCGTACCGGAAGCGCGCCATTTTTTAACCATACTAAGGCTAGTCAAGACCTGGGCAGGCTTTGCCGCGTGAGCTGTCCTTTGAACACTCCCCGCCAGCTGTTACAAAACCAAACTTCCCTTAGAAAAACATATACCAAATGCTCCCTTCAGCATTCTGGCGTAAGATAGTCCTTTAAGAAAACAGGGTTTCTATGCAAGTTTTCAGTTTGATTTTCTTTTGAATATAAGGAGTATTTCTTGAATTAGCATCCCCAAAACTTATTGATCGAAATTTTGAATTTCATACCAATTTTCCTCGAATTCTTTAACCTTGATCCACAGATCAATTCGAAGTCTCAAACTTAGTTTCAGATTTGGTGGAAGTTTTGAGTGTATTTTTCTAAACTGGTCACACCTTCTTTCCTCGTCGAAACTGACGAAAGAGCTTGGTCTTGGTCATAGTTTGATTCAAGGTTCGAGTCGGATAAGATTCTTCCTGAACTATCTTTCTCGAAAAGGTTTGATAATTCAGTTACTATTTTACTGAATTTCTTTCTTTGAATATTCACTTAACTGATTTCTAAATTAGTTATGAATTTCAATGAGGAATGAATTAATCATTTATCTGAATATTTCGATCTCGATAGATTTCTTGTTTTTTTTTACAAATACTCATAGAATTTAAGATAATTTTAATTTTGATATAAAAATTCTTTATGCATCTATTTATGCATAAAAATCAACTTCAATGGGAATAACACTTTTATTAAAAAAATCTTTTTATACATCTATTTATGCATAAAATCAAATTTAATAGAAATAACACTTTTAAAATAAAAAGAATTTCTTTATGCATCTATTTATGACTAAAAATTAATTTTTATAAGAATAACGCTTTTATAATTTAAAAAAATCTTTTATGCATCTTTCTATGCATAAAAAATCAATTTTAATAAGAATAACACTTTTGTATTTTAAAAAATCCTTTATGCATGCCCTCTTCCATAATTTGTACCTGATGGTACCCTTTTTAGGTTAATCTTCAAAAACACCTTAGCTCCATTCAACCTCTCTAATATGTAGTCAATCTGAGGGAGCTTTTGATTGTTAGGTCGAAGGACATGATGACAAACTCATAGTGGGCCTGTTTAGATTTGAATGTAGTTTTGGGGATGCCCCCTTCCATAATCTGTACTACCTGATGGTATCCTTTTTAGGTCAATCTTCAAAAACACCTTATAGCTCCATTCAGCCTCTCTAATATGGAGTCAACCTGAGGAATTGGGAACTTGCTTTTGATTGTGAGCTTATTGAGGGTGTGATAGTCCCTGCAAAGTCGGGAGTATTCATCCTTGTTTTATTCTTCAAGGGCAAATGTGCCATGGTGCAACCTCTTCATGCACAAGCTACATTTATTACTTCCACATTTAACAAACAATCTGCCATGCTATAGATTGTTTCAAAAGATGGATATAATTAGTTTATTGATGCAAAACATTGCTCAAGTGTTTCAACCCTTAAAGATAACATGACAACTCCAAACTATGAAGTTACAATGGTTTAATATGTTTCTATGCAAGACAAGACAACAGGATCTTCTGCAATGGATTTGGATGAGAAAATTAGATGAAATAGAGAAATTTTTGGATTCATTACATGAAGATGAAGATTTGACAAAGCTTTGACTTGATTGAACATGCAAAGATGACATGTGGCTATTCAAAGTACATCAGAAGGACTTTCTTTGCCATGCTCACAAGCATCTTATCCCATATGGAGATGGCTATTGTTCTTGACACTAATGAGTTTTACATTTACCACAAACTCTTGTGGAAGACTATGTCACAATGGAATTATTATGTGACACATATGGTGATTCAAGAAGTAACTTGATGCCTCATCGTTGTGGAAGATTAAAAAAAAAACAAAAGATATGCAACTATTCATTACGTTTGACAAAAGACAATGGAATTTTATTAGAGACTAGTAGAAGATAGAGCAACAATCACTTATATTTCTAGTTCTAAGATAGAGCAACAATCATTTTTTAAGAGGGAGAGAAAGTCACGACTATGAATTAATCCATGTTAATCTCTCTAATTATAGCCTAATTTTGATTATTAGTAAGGAGACATTGTTCAAGGGTTGTGTTCCATCTCGTAAAAGGGTTATTATAAAGAAGCATGTCCTATCCAAAGGATATGACTCTTCATCTAAAGACATAACCGTTTGATGCAGCTACATCCCTGCATTCAGGATCTAACTCCTCACTTGTACCTCTTCAGGCCCTATTTTATAAGGCCTTGTGTCTTAATGCAACAACACAACTTTTTGCTCTACTTATCTTCGCTTGAGTATTAAGTCTCTAATCATGTCTTATAGAATATCCTTGAGGTAAGAAATCCTCACACTGGGTGTCCTAAATTCTTCCCTTATGATGGACAACCCAACCTTATTCACACATGCCTTATCAGCCATTCTTGTTACACATCAACACTCAATTCATTATCTTAAACCGTGTGTAAAAGTCAAGAAAAGCAGACAAATAAGTGTTGAAGAAAGCGTTGTGCTGGAGTTTTCTATGTGAGCACACACATCTTTTGTCCCATGCCCATTAACGAACGACGCATGTTGCTATAGTATAAACACATGCTCTGTATCTAATAAGCACATTAATAGACACACTAATATCTCAAGCACCCACACTAAGCCTCATCATGACACGTGAAATATACACATGGGACTCTTCATCTAGTAGACACATCAATAGGCATTGATATCTCAAGAACATACATTTAGCCTCATCGTCAACAACTCATCGTCCCCATCAATAATTGTCCAGGTACATTTCTCGATAGGGGGACCATGGCGGGTGCAAGTGTTACCCATGGTATGACCCATCGCTTGGACTTTCTTCCAATCTGAAGACAAGCTCAACTTAGCCTAGAACTTGTTCAAATTTCAAAAAAGCCTTCTCAAATTGATGGGAGAAGGAAAATTACCTCCTTAAATTAAGTTTTAATTAGATTAAAATGTGCAAAAAATGTTTGTTCAAATTACAGTTTGTTCTTCGATTCATGGTGAAAAGGATTGATGTAAGGCTTAGTAAAAATATAATTTCCTAACCATTGGGGTGTGCACATGGTTGTAGAAAGGGCTATGTTAACCCAATTTTGACAAGAGAGTGCACACACACTCAACACCCATTGTTTACTACAGAAAGGCAAATCTCTTGACCCAATTCTAACAACAAGAGGGTGCACACACACTCAACACACATGGTTGCAGAAAGGCCTATGTTGCAAACTACAAGTTAGGAGATAGCAAAGCACAAACTCACACGTGCAAAGCCACCTACAACTAAGATAAGGGTGTAGTAAAAATCATCTACAAAAAGACATGCAAAATCAACTAGATATGCACTCCTTCTAAGGCCAATATGCAACTAGAATTCATTTCAAAGCATTTCAATTATCGATCATTATTGTAGTTTAATAAGGGTTTGGATAAACTAGACCTTTCTTTTTTCTTTGTTAGATCATCCATTAAGGGGTGCGCCCATAGTATAAATTTGAGATTTTCATAAAATTACCATTGGTAACATATTCCAAATTTTGAGTTACAATTTGGTAATTTTGTAGATCTTAAAGTTTCCAAAGATCTCTTCATTTCTTTCATACATGCTAGATGTTGTATGAGTTTCAAAAAATTAAAGCTATTTCTATCAGTTATTGAGAGAACTTGGAAAAAATAGCAAGATATTATGGTGATTTCTACTTGGTGAGCCTCAAGTTATCAATTTGAGCCTTGTTAAGCATGCATCATATAGGCTTATAGAAAGACCCTAATGGTAATTTTTTTCTTAAAAGGTGAGTTATCATTTGGTAATTTTTTACTAGTGTAAAGTTACCAAATGGTAATCATCAATCTAAATTAGATTACAATTTGTAACTTTTTAGTCGTTTGGTTCCAAGGTGGTTACCAAATTTATACTGTGGGTGCGCCCATCTGAGGGGGGAGCTGAGAGGAAGAGGCCTCGCCATAGCTGGACAAGCCACTCAAGTGTCTTCAACATCAGATGCAAAAGCGATGCTTAACCAAAAGGGTAACCCAACAAATCGATCATTTGCAATGAGTAGATTTCATACCGGTCATGCTATATATATACGTATTTAATGTTTTATTCTTAAATGTATATATCCGAGACTGTTTAAAAGGCAGTTTTCCAGACTGAAAATGGAGATGACGGGCATCGATCCCGCTGCCTATCGCATGCAAAGCGATCGCTCTACCATTTGAGCTACATCCCCTTGTTGCACAATGTTAAATATTTTATTTTATATACTAATAATCAGCTAACTTATATATCTACCATAGCCTTCAAGGTTGCTGCCCCGTCAAAGAATTCTCACTCCCTTTTCTATTTAAAATATATTCTTACTTGTACACTTACCTCAACTGAGCATTGTAGCACCATACCATTGCATAACAGATCTGTTAATAGGGCAAATATGCATAAATCTTTCACGGATGCAATGGATCAAGCATGACTGAGGCCCAATTTCAAGCACAGTCTCAATGCAAGAACCATGGTTTGTATATTACATGGATATGTGTGAATAGTGGCCATTCAATCTACGCAATTTTCATGCAAATTTCATGACAATTTCTAGACTGGCTTTCTCTAGTTCCATATATGCAGACTTTTCAATCAAGTTATTTAAAATCATGTCATCAATCATCATGTTGACCGCTGATGCTACCCATAATCTTCCATAGGCCCCTCTACTGAATCATGATACTCACAAAACTACATGTCGCACCTTCACTCTCAACATGTCCGCCACTGTCTGCGTGCTGGTCACCCCACCTTTTCCCACCTATGTATAGAGCAGCGTTGTGGCCGCACCACCTTTGCCAAGCCCCTGCAGCTAGTGCTGGGTTGCCCATGCTCTACTGTTCCGGCCCTTGCCGTCTAGTCTCCAAACGAACGACGACGCTACGCAGCCCTCTGTGTCCCAACCCCCTGTGCACAGACCCTCCGTACCGCTTGAAACGAGAGAAGACCAGAGGCAATGTCTACCAAGGAACTTGAAACGCAACGATGCCCTTGTTTCTCCGTTTCTCAACCTTAGTCGGACCCATTTAATTGTCTCCACTCTTCCTTTCATTAATTAATTAATTAATTGTAGGCCCCTATTCGAGCTAATCTTCTTTCAAGTCACGTTCGTAGAGTGTCAAAGCCCTCCTGGAGTGTAAAAAGCAATCAACACGTCGAACATCCTCTTATTCAAACTGATTTTCTTTCAAATCACATTCACACTTGGAATTTACTTGGAAATCATAAGGAATTACACTATATAATCACATGGAATTACACTATATAATCACAACATTTGATGTGGCTAAGATAAGCTTCTCAGCACAGCATTTAGCAAAATTGACAAGATTGCTTAAAGTACTTAAAACATCTGTTTTGGATTTGCAAGTAGAGATGAGCTCTACATAAGGCCTGGTAATAGAGACGCCTGGAGGTTGACAGGATTATTGAATTTTAAATATCTTGTATGATTAAAGCATTAAGGATCGTATTGTGAAGTCCACCATGGCCACTGTGTACACAGGCATGAGAGAGAGAGAGAGAGAGAGAATATCTGGCATCTCTCTCAAGAGACTTCTTGGCCAAGTGTTCTCTATCCGGAGATATCCAAAAAATAACCTTGCAATTTCATCTTCAATGAGAGTCAATCAACTTAGTTACAATTAAACCGATTGTACTTGATCTACGATTTCTCTCCTACAAAAGAAGATAATCAACAAAGTAGCCCCCCAAGCACATCCGAGGATTCAGCAAAGAACTCATGCAAAACCCTCCCTTAGTCAAAATATTCAAAAGGAAGAATAGAGGGGCCAAGTCCATGGCTCATCTTATTGAATCTACAACTTGCTCCACTTGGAAAGTAGTAGCTCTTTTTACACGAAAGTCCAACTATGGATGCATACCTATCTGACTGTGTGAGTTTGGAACCCATTGGTTAAAACTCAAGAGCCACTACTAATTGCACAATATGGTTATGGAATACCCAAGCAACCTTCTTCTCCACCAAATAAAAAGGACCCAAAAAAATCCTAGTGCTAGCACAACAATAAGCGACTCTAGATGGCAATTTTGCACTATAGAATATACAGAATACTCAGCTATCTCTCTCTCTTCTCTATCTTTTGTATGCATTTTGCATCAAGGATGTTCCGGGATGGTGTTTAGGGCTGAAAGAAGACTCCCCGAACTTCCGCATGTGACAGGAGGGTCGAAGAGTCACATGGCTATGGCATTGGGGCAAAGAAAGAAAGAAAGATACATTAAGCGTCTACTAAAGACCCAATAGGCCTATGAGACCAATGTGATACAATAATGTTCAGGCATATCTCATCATCGAATGGAAAATAAAATAGAAACAAAACATAGCTATCTCAATGGGTGATACAAAATTGTCCATGGAATCTCACCATGGAACACCAGGAACAAGGAACATGAGAGGAGCATCAACCCCCAATAGATGGTATACCACCCTCCAAAATATCAAGCATGGGGCTAATGAGTTATATTAACGTCTACAGAAGGCCAAAATGACCTATGAGACCAAAAGGATTACATCATGTCCATGGAATACATCATCATGGTGGGTACTAAAATATTTTGTCCACAATCCCAAGGCTGGGCAGCCTGTATGGGCTGCCCCATACATGCCCTACAGCCATATAAAGACTGTAATCTCTTGGAGATTGCCTTATCTGTGCCCTAGGGCTGTCCTACAGCCCCTCCATGGCTGGTGGGTTCAGCCTGGGCCTTCTTGGCCCTCATGGGGATGGTTCACACCATTCCCATGCCCATACTAAGCTCCAGGGTAGCCCTATGGGCTGGCCCCTTGTCCTAAACATAATCTACTCAGTGATCTGGCATCCGGTACCATACCAGATACACAGAACCACTGACATCATTCTAGAGGGAGACTCACAACGCGGACTGGCACTGTTTCATGTGTAGGACAGTGCACACCTGACCTTAGACTCCTGTGCAGGACAATGCACACCTGACCTCGGACATCTGAGATGGATCCCTAGCTGACTCGTCCCGAACTGGGCTCACATGGGACCAGTTCACCATCCCAGGTCCTGCACCTTCTGTACAGAAATGTCTACGTGGCATCCAAGTGCGGGATGCACGTGACATCCCCTTCTGCTTAACTTGACAGAAGCTGCATAGCCTCCAAATAATCCGTCATTAATGCCGGATAGTCTTCGAAAAATTCTTTGTCGAGCCATACCGCTTCATGAGTTCCTCGGTCCTAAAACTTCGTGAGGAACTGTCGTAGTCTTTGGCCTGAGCCATGCTTGAAACGGTGCAGAAGGATCTGTTCTGGAACCATTACTTCTGCTTCATCAACAATGTCTGGTTCCGCTTCGTCTTTGACCTCTGAAGGGGGTGGACCTGCATATGGCTTTAACCAACTGACATGAAATACATCGTGCATAGTCCAACTCGGAGGTAGCTTTAACTGCATAGACACCTCATTAATCTTTTTCTGGATGGAAAATGGTCCGAAGCTCCTGAAAGACAACTTTGGGCATCGCTTGCCCACCTGCTTCAATCTTTGCTTCATAATCCGAAGATACACCCAATTCCCTTCCGAAAACTTCATGTCCCTTCGGTCTTTATTGGCCTGTCGAGTGTAGGCCTCTTGCGCTTTAGCCAATCTGTCTTTAACAGACTCTAGGATCTCCTGGTAAGACTCCGTCACTCTGTTCACCTCCACAGTACTGAAGACGAAGTCCTGGTTAACAACGACAATGCTAGAGCTAATCCATGAACAAAGAGCAGACTCGCATATCATCCTGAGAGAGAGAGAGAGAGAGAGAGAGAGAGAGAGAGAGAGAGAGAGAGAGATGACAAGCTAGAGAGAGAGAGTGAAGTACACGACTCAATGATGTGACTCTTGTATTTCTTTAAACAAGTAGAAGACCTTTATAGGTACAAAGGTTCACCTTCTGACATCATTGCTTATGTCAAAGGATACACAAATATCTAGATATTATTCTTACCCTTCTAAGAGGTGGTTCACACACTGCCACACTTTAAAGAGTGGGTTCATAAGCAGGTAAGACCTTGATTCCCCAACAGGACCCCTCAAGGGATTACCTCATGCTGTGTCAAGGATAAATCTAGTAGGCTCATGGTTTCTCATGCCAATTTTCTTAGCGAGGATAAATCACATGGCTTGAGTTTCACATGCCAGTTATGGAGTCCCAAGGGTAGAGACAAATTAGGGATTTCAGGTCATACACACACACACACACACACAACAGAAAAGAGCACACAACTCAACAGAAAACAACACATCTTGGACGTTAAAAAGCCTAATCATCCATACAATAGTTAGCCTTATGTGTGGAAGGCTCTTCAACAACATTAGCAGTGTTCTTGTGAATAGCAATCTTTTTCAAGATGATTTCTTTTCCCATAGATACCACAAGGATTTATGCTAAAACAATCCTTTTCTAAGTGATTGCTTTTCCCACATAATCTACAAGGCTTTCCTTTGGCTTGTCCATGAGCCCTTGGTCTTTACAGCAAAACCTTGTTCTGTGGTAGCTTCTAATAACCTTTGTTTCTTCTTTCTTTCTTCTTCCTATAAGGCACTGAAGGTTCCCTCGGGCTTGGATTAGGTACATTTTTAAAGGTGGTGACTAGGTTGTCATACCCCTCAGGCATGCTTTTGAGAAGCACAGCCATGGCATCATCATCGGTTATCACCAGAGATTTGATTGTAGCAAGTTGAGTCATAAGACTCCTCATTTTGTTGACATGTGCAGACAAGAGATTCTCTTGTCTTCAGTTGCAACACAAAGAAAGTGATTTTTAAAGATAGCTTTAAGTTTCTAGCACTGGCACCGACGAATAGCAAATCAAGTTTTGGCCAAGCTTCAATAGGTGATTCTAGATAAGAAATGTGATGCAAATAGTCATCACCCAAGCCAAGAGCAATGATGGCATATGCCCTTTCTACTCTATGGAGTTCCTATTGAGATCTGGCTTCTCCTACAATGGTTGAACTATCATCAAAGAAAGAGGCTCCACTGGTAGTGGCTCTTCATCAAGTGAAATTTTATCTTCATTTATCAGGTGTGGAAACCTTAGCCATTAAACTTGTCTATGAACATGTGAGAGCTCATAGTTGCAGAGACATAAAAGATTTTCACTTCATGCCCCAAAAAATTAGGGTTTCCAAACAATTAGGGCTTCGTAGAAGTAATGCTATAGGAAGCTGTAGCAACACTTATAATGCTAAAAGGCCCCAATTTTTACACTTGCAGGACTCCAATTAGATGAATTTTACCAAATTTTTGGAATGCCCAAAATTATGTTGATGATATGTATGCTACAATCATCCTTGGCAACTACGTGTAGGGAAGTGCAGGAGCACAGACACTCACAAACGCACAGGCCGCAGAGGGTAGTTCATGGGGGCTTCACTTGGACAACTCCCAACAATGTTGCAGGTTGATGTGGAGAAGTGGCTACAGGCAGCTGAGAAAAGTGGCAGCTCAAGCATAGTTGAGGGAAACAGGGAAACGAAAACAGATACGGATACGGAATCTCATCACGGAAAAAAAGACAACATAACAAAAAGAACTAACACTAATCCCTAGGTAAATGTAGATACGTATGGATCATCATCGTCATCCTCATCATGGAGGATCACCATCCTCAACATCGTGGATACAAAGTGGGTGTAGAGGATACAGAGGTGTGAGTATGGAGAGGGAGCTATCCATCGATGTGGTAGGGATCCATAAAGGATGTCCAATACTGGCGAGGGGGTGAGATCTACAAGGCCGAGGAGAAGCCGAGATGAGGTAGCAGCTCTATAGATGCTCGGTGCCGGGCAAGGATCTCATCAATCTGAGGTTGGTGAGCTTGGGCCAAGAGGGTGAGGCCGTCTAGCTCTCCAAAGTTTGGTAGCACAAGGCAGGGTAACTCTAGTTGAGGGGCGAGATGGTGAGCCCCTCGTCGCCTACTGTGGTGGCCTCATCCATCTCAGTGTCCTCCTCCTGAGAGAGAGATAGAGAGAGAGAGAGAGAGAGAGAGAGAGAGAGAAAGAGAGAGAGAGAGAGAGAGAGAGAGATGTGACAAGGAGAGAGTGAAGAACACGACCCAATGATGTGACTGTTGTATTTCTTCAACAAGTACAAGACCTTTATAGGTACAAAGGTTCAGCTTTTGACATCATAATTTGCTTATGTCAAAGCATACAAGTACAAGACCTTTATAGGTACAAAGGTTCAGCTTTTGACATGATAATTTGCTTATGTCAAAGCATACACAAATATCTAGATACTATTCTTACCCCTCTAAGAGGTGGTTCACACACAAACACACTGCCACTCATAAGAGTGGGTTCACTCACCGCGGTAAGACCTTGATTCCCAACATAACCCACTAGCCAAGTGAAACCGGTAACAAGACCAATAGTCCTTACTAAATCCTTCCACTTCTACTTAGCTAGCCACAGAGAACTCAAGCCACTAGAGCGTGTTCCGATCTCAACCAAGTGATACCAAAGAAAGATGCACTTAGACCAAGTAAGTTCGTTCCCAGAGATGGCCAACGTATGCTGAGAATGCACCTTGTCATCCATTAAAGTTTATGTTGAGATTGCACCTTGTCATCCATTAAAGTTAATGCAAAGATTTAAATCTATTATAATCCCCTCAATGCTAGTGCTTCCAAGCACTCATAGCCTTACACATCAGGCTATGATAGGACAAAGTACACTAAGACTCCAATCTAAAAATATAAGGTGTCCTTTGAGAGCTCTTCCCCCAATGGTCATGGGGATGCAAAGAAGATTACCGCATGCCTCTCACGTAGCAATCACATGTACTACATAGCCTCTTGTTTGGGGTTGCCATAGGGCCATAGAAGCGGACTATACCTTGGATCAATACCATATAATCACAAACACATAGATAATGGTGCCGGCAGCTCATCTCACCTCCCAACCATAGCTCCCGCAGAGCACCCCCGAACTATGAGGCTAGACCAACACCCTGACCTCGCTCCTTGCCTAGCCATGGCATCCCATACCACCATAGCCCACCACTCTGAGGCGTGTGCCTAGAGCCGAGAGTCTTGGCCTTGCTTGGGTCTCGATTCCCCTACGAGGGATGTGCACTTATGAGCCAATAATTCGCTTAAAATGCTTGGGTCTAATAATAAAGCAAGAAAGCACACTTATAAATATGAATAATTATATGCACACTTTCATATTAACCCTTGCCCTAAAGTGCCCATAAGCCACTTATTCCTGAACCCTTGTGCATCCCTTCCTGGGCCACCCTAGGTACAAGCCGAGCATCAATATACAAGCCCACCATTAAAGCCAATTGGGCCCATAACAGACAGCCACCCCACTTTTCTTTTCCTTTTCCCAAAAGAAGATCCCTTCATTAGTTAAAGAAAAAAGCCTGCCAGGGTGGTTGAGTTCAAACATTGCAAAAAAAATGTAATCCCTCCAAGTGTTTTGGAATTTCATGTCACAGTGCATCCATGAGCGCGCCCCCCCCCCCCCCCCCCCCCCCCCCCCCCCCCCGTGAGCGTGGCCTGCCTACACCTGCGCCGCCTCCTCAATTCTTCGCTCCCTCTCTGTTCTTCGCCCCCTCTCCTTCCTTCGCAGCTACGCCAGCCCCCCCTCTCATCATTGCGCCTTCCTCGTCTCCTCCCCTTCGCCTGCACGTGCCCCCCCCCCCTCTTTTCCCTTTTGCTCGTCGTCGTTTAGCCTACCTCTCCCCCATCTCCGCCAGCCCTTCCCTCCCCCTCTCCGCCCTTCCCTCCCCTCCGCTTGCACGTACCCCCCGCACCCATCCCCTCCTTTCCTTTCTCACTCACCCTTCGCCTCCCCCCTGCCTCCCTTTCCTTTCCGTCTGTGCCCCGCCTCTCCCCTTCCCTCTCGCCCTCTCCACACCCCCCCCCCCCTCCTCCCGGCATTTTGTTTTTCCTTCTTTTTCTCTTTAGCTCCTCCCGTTGCCTCTCCCCCATCGTCTCAGACCGAAGCCTTTCCTCCGTTTCCTTCACCCCCTCCGTCGTCTTCAAGCAGATCTTCTCTCAGAAAGTTTCGGCTTTTTCTAGTCTTCACCCCCCGAAGCACTCCATGACAGCCGCTCCGACATCCCCGACCGAGACCACCGTTACTTGTTTATCCTTTTCAGAAACGGACCTTCAGCTTCTCACTACGACTGTTGCTTCATTAGAGGCCGCTGCTCTAGTATGCAAGATTGTCGATAGCCGCCCAACACGAGGACAACTCAAAGATCTTTTACGAGCAAGTCTCATTGATGGGCCTGCGAAGATCATACACATTCATCCTCTTGGGACACGATTAATATCAGGTTGAGTTCGACTCGCCCGTGGCATCAAATCGAGTCATGCAGTTGAGCCCTGTTGCACTGCGTACAGCCTAGGCCTTCTTTGCACGATGGCAACACGGCCTCAACCCTGCGTTCTGACCCTCTGGCTGGCATGTAGGGCTTTCCAGTGAGACAGCCTGCTTCCCAGGCCTTAGGAAGGAATACCTTCCTCTTCTCTCGATAATTGGTATTGCCATCGGGAGAGAGACAGAATCCCCCCCCACTGTTGCCTCGGCCCTCGCACGGGCAGCCAGGATTCCATCCCTTTGCATCTGTGTTGCCTCGCCGGTTTCAATACCTCATGTTATATCTATTCCATGCCTTCGGGGCAATCCCATCATTCAACGAGTGGGTATTCAGGCATTCCAAGCCAATGCTTCATTTGTAGGCAGATGGGACATCTAGCCAGAGCTTGCCCTCGGCATCTGTCCAGGAGATCGCCTCCTGTGGTTCCCCCCTGTTTCCCATTCAAATCCTCACCAAGGGGTAGAGAGAGAGGCACATTCTAAGGCAGCGGAGCACCAAGTCCCAACCGCGGATGAGTCAGCTGTCAGAGAGTGGCGGACGGTTGGCCCGCCGTGTCCAGGCCGTCAGCTAACCACTAGAGCTGAGTTGAGCATCGTCGCTACGCGCACCAAGCTAGCAGAGTTCAGGAGGATTCGGTTATGTCAAACAATCGTTTCGAGCATTTATCACAGCACCCACCCATTGGCGACGTGCCCTCTCCAGTCTCACAGAGTAGGTCCCTTCGGCCCCTCCAGTTTGACAGTCGATTCATTGTCGTGATTCCTCCCCCGACTCTCAGTGTCTAGTGAAGCCGGTAGACCCCTTTGAGTCCCCGGCAAGCCTCTCCCAATAGCCTTCCTCTCTGATGGATCACTTCCAGCCATGCCCCTCTTCGGCCTCTTTGCCCCCCCGTCCACCTCTGCCACCTCCCCCTCCTCCATCCTCACCCCTGACTCTTCCTGCAGTAGTTGGCCCACGCCCAGGCCGTCAGCCGACCACCAGAGCTGAGTGTCACCGTCGCATGCACCCATTTCAAGAGGATTCGGTTCTATTAGTGAACCATTTCGAGCATTTATCACAAAACCCACCTGATGGCAACGCGCCCCCTCCAATCTCAGGAAGTGGGTCCCTTCGACCCCTCTGGTTTGGCGATCGATTCCCCGTCGTGATTCCTACACCGGCTATCACTGTCCAGTGAAGCCGGTAGACCCCTCTGAGCCCCCAATGAGCCTCTCCTAGTAGCCTTCCTCCCCGATGAATCACTCCCAGCCGTGCCCCTCTCCGGCCTCTCCGCCCCCCTCCCCCCCACCCCCGCCTCCTTCCCCTCCTCCATCCTTGCCCCCAACTCTTCCTGCAACAATTCATTCTTCCCCGTCCTCATCGGAGCCCGCCCTCCCTCCGCCTCTCCAGAGCACTCCTGTTAACCCCCAATAGCCCCCAACCCAGAGCGGCGGAGACTGCTGGCAAGTTTCGTTCGCCGCTTGATTCACCATTTTTTTGGGCCGGTAGAGATGACCATTGCTGCTTCCCCAGTGAGGGCTCTCCTACCAGAGTCCCCAAGTGGGCCCCCTAGGATCTTTGGGCTGCCTATGGATTATAGTTTCTTCCAATGTCTTCCAGCGGAAGGGAAAGATATGTTTGAGGAGACACTAGCCCCTATTCGGATATGTGTGGTTTTTCATCACTCCATACCCTTTACACCAGAGAATGGCACGATGATCTTTTCCCTTTGAGTGCAGCCCCAGGGAGGAGTGGGACTCCCATTTAGGGGTAGGCAGGTGAGCTCTCCCACCATCTTCACGACCTTTGCATCACCGACATACTCACCCATCTATGGCCATTGGCTAGGCTGGAACTTGGAGGATCAGGCCACAAAGACCACGACGAGGAGATGGTGGCCTCCAACCTGGAGGTGTTGTTTTTTGTGTTCATGCATATTTCAGTCATCGCAATACCTATTCCCCCTTCTTACAGGTACCTCCACTGTGATCGATGGAGTTCAGAGTATGCATACTCTCGCGCTCGGACAGAGTGGCGTCACATGGAGGAGGACAGGATCCACGCCCACTTGGCACGCCTTCGTCCCAAGATGGATTGTGATTATTCCTTATCTAAACCCTCGTCCAAGACACTTCGACTGGAGGAGGGCACTTCCGCTAGTTCCACCTCCCACAGAGATTGATATGCGCAAAGTTTCATGGAACATTCAAGGTTTAGGGGGACCTTAGTGCATTCAGGGTTTAGGGGGACCTTAGTGCATTCAGACATGAGGCATCCTCAAAGAAGAACTTCAAAGAGCTACAGTTGGGGGCATAGTCATAGGCAACGGCCGTTTCAGTCCCTAGAAACGCGTTTATTTCCCCATTTCCATTCCTCAAACATTTCCATTCCCGTTTCTCATTTCTGGTGACTATGGTTTCCTCCAGGAGCACCACCTTTCTGAGGAGCACAGCCGCCGATGCGAGATGATTTTACTAGGTAGACCGCAGGAGTCACACTTTTTGTTCTCCATCCTTCGGCCCTTCAGGGATGCAGGGAGGAGTTTGTATTTTTGTCAGTGAGCATTTTTTACTGGTAGTGACAGGCTCGGGAGTCATAGTTCTTGGGCGAGCACAGTGGGTTACCATTTTGATTGGAGAGGATAATGTTGGCTACCTCAATGTCTATGCCTCGAACGTCACTACAGGTAGAACCCTCTTATGGAGCGTAGTCCGATGGGCCCTTCCCGAGGCTAACTTTTGGTGCATGGGTGGAAACTTTAACATGATACAGGCAGCAGAGGACAAACTTGGAGGAGGCATGGCCATAGTCTTAGGAGAAGAGTACTCTGCCTAGGACGAGGTGATACTAGCACTTAGGGAACAAGAACCTTGGCATCTTCCAAAGTTTGGGCGTAGCCCTGGGAGCCTTAACTTCTCACAATCGGATAGGAGGAGCACCGGCCCCAACCTCTCTAGACCTAATAGGTTTTATGTTGATGAGTGGGCTTGCTGCCATGGGGGCATGATCGGTATCTTGGCAGGCACTACTTTTTCACATCACGCTCCAGTTATTCTGTCCTTAGAGGACCCCTGGAAGCAGGACAAGCATGCGAGCTCTAAGATTCCGAACAGCCTCATTCAGGACCCTGAGATCTACGGTAGGATAGAGGAGATATGGGTGGGACTTGACTTTATCTCAGGCTCTATTGCGTGCACATTGGGGATGTGGGCCTGGGGGAGATCAAAAATTTCTTACATGAGGCACCCATAGCAGATTATTGGAGGGATTTTGAGAGCAGGAGAGGAGTCTAAGGAGGGTTTTGGCTTCTTTACAAAGAGAGTTCCCCAGATAGCCTGTGGATTGAGAGTCAGCTTGATGCCGCCCGCACAAAGATTAGATCCATAGAGGAGACGAGGGTGGAGTACATTTATACCACCATTTGTAGTAGCACAGTTTGTAGTAATATAATCCTAAAACACAATAAAACTAACACAAGCCAGCGCTTCCTTCTGGCCAGGGCCAGCAACAGTCACAAGGGATTTCTTTAAGATAGGCGGTCCCCACACAGGAGGAGGAGAGACAACATTCGCAAGTTGCGTGGCCAGGATGGAGCTTTTGTTTTTGTCGCCCTAGGATGGAGCTATTGTTTCTGATCCCCCCCATGTGAGAGACATCGCCACGGATTTTTTCCGATCTCTTCTCACTAGTGTCCCATTATCCCCATAGGTGATAGACGCATGCAAGAGGGTCTGGCGGCACATGAGGGAGGTGGTTCCCCCCTCTCTTTGGTCCTACTGACTCCATTTACTATTGAGGAGCTAGCGGAGGCGGACGGAATTCCAGTCTCTTTCTTTCTTTGCCACTGGGACCTCATGGAAGGCGGCCTTCGAGCTGCCTTCAATGAGATTATGATCACAGGCACCATGCCAAAGAGGCTCTCAGAGGGTTTGATACACTTGATTCCTAAGGAGAGTGGTGATAGATTGGAGATCCGGCAGTGGAGACCCATCACTCTTCTAGGGACCGCCTACAAGATGGCCAAGGCCATCAACAGGTGACTTCAGCCTTTCCTCCTTGACTTGATTCATGACATTCAAACAGGCGTTGTTCAAGGTCGGAGCATTCTCGACATCATCTTCACCTTCTGAGAGGCGATAGCTTCAGCCAGGATGTGGTAGCAAGACCTCATAGTGCTACTCCTAGACTTTGAGAAAGCTTATGATAGGGTGGATTGGAGTTTTTTGCAGGGCACGATGAGCCGGATGGGATTCCCCATGGATTGGATTCGTGGGGTTTCAGGGCTTTACTCAGCCTCGCACAGCTAGGTTCTCATTCAGGGAGCCCATGGTGGTGACAAATTCCCCCTTTCTCGCTTAGCACGGCAAGGCTGTCTTTTGGCACCTTACCTCTTCCTATTCATCACTGAGGCCATGAGTAGTTTTCTCTCAGCCGCCCAGGAGACCAGGCTTCCAAGGATTGTGTCTTCCCCCCTTCGCACTCAAGAGGAGCTACTTGACTCAAGAGTTTGCAAATGACACAGCAGCTTACCTTTCAAGACATGGGGATTCTCCAAAGATTCGTGGAGGCGATTGAGATCTTTTGTCAAGCATCAGGAGCTCAGATCAATTGGCACAAGTCGTGTGGTTTTTGGGTAGGCTCTCCACCCGGCCCCGACTTGTGCTGCCCACCAGTTGAGGCTTTCCAGTGGATCCCGAGGGGCACTCCAGTTTGCTATCTTGGATGCCAGGTGACCAATGATATTTCTCCTGAGCAGCAGCTCGTCCCTCTTCTTTTGAGTATTCAGAAGAAGCTTTTATACTACTGGAGCTTTGCGAGGCTCTCCCTAGCAGCTAGAGTGGTGGTGGTGAACCAGGTTCCTATTTCCACCATGTGGTACATCACTTCACGCTAGGCCTTCTCTCGAGCATGTATTGGCTAGATACAACGGTTGATCCAGAACTTCTTATGGGCCGACAGTGAGGACGAGAGGCCCGCCAGGGCCAAGGTGGCATGGAGAGTGATCATTCAGCCACAATGTAGAGAGGGGCTAGGCCTCATAGACCTTGCTATTCAGAGTCGTGCCCTACTGGGTAAGCTGATTGTTAGAGGGCTCCTCCCCGGTGGTCAGCCGACTTTCTCTTGGCCCGGATTTCAGCCTTGCACCCCAAGTCTAGGGGGCCCTTGGCTGCAAATTACCAAATGGATCTTCACAGAGATGTAGGCTCGCGGTTTTGGTCCTGCTTTTGAGGATAGATTTGTAGCCAGTTTACTGCTGCGAGCTTGGGATCACCTCACGCCCGGTCCTTAGGCAGATAGCTCCGATAGCCTCAAAGGAGCAGCTTCCGCAACCATTGGTCTGGAACCCTAATCCGTTTGCCCAGTGGCCACATGTTGGGGGCCCGACCTCATGTATCATGGGGCACGTTGAGCATAGGACCTGCGAGGTCGCTTGGAGATTTGATCGCACGCAGGCAGTTACCCCCAGAGGTGCAGGAGAGAGGCTTAACAGGGATCTAGGGTAGAGACACACTCAGCATTGACATCAACTCAACTATTCCTCAGGAGTGGCTAACTCCTATCCCAGATCCAACTCCCCTTGTGTGGCTAGGCGTGTTTACCAAGCATGATATTCTTGTGGCAGTCCAAGGAGCGGATGAGGATAGTGGTCTACTCACTTTTTCTATTGGATCTCATGGCAAATTAGAGAGATCCAAGCCCCCCTTAGAGGGTTTCAGTGGCTACACCTTACAGAGGGTGAGGGATGATTGGATTTCAAGCATGGGAGTGGCACATAGACCCACCACCAGCCAAGATGGCCAGGGAGAGATTCTGGTGGCTTTGGATAAGGGAGTGACGACCTCTCACGCACCTCCAGTGGGACCCGGGCGACGAGTGGACTTGGCATGACCCCACTGATTGGGAGGAGACTATACATGCCCCCTTCTTTGCATACACAATGCGGCTAGGCTGCAAGATCCAAATGCCAGAGATTGATGGCACCCCGCAGCAGTAGCACATTGGCAGTCACAAGACCTCTCACAGCATTTCCTCTCAGATTTTTGGAAAAAGCTTTGGGTTAGTTTTCAGCCTAGAAAGATCGCCCTCTTTCTTTGGCTGATGGCTCATAGGAGCTTGGCGGTCGGCACTTAGCTGGCAACTGCTGGGGGTTGGCCTCATGACTCAACACAAAATGAAAGAAAGAATTCTTTGTATTCTTTGTAATAATTATACTTTCTTCTATGTTTTTTTATGTTTTCCTTTGAATTTAGATAAGCAAGAAAATCCATTCATTTGGATAGATTCATGCATAGGAGCTGGCTATTGGTGAGTGGCCATAAGTCATGGTGGGTCTGTGTAGTGGACTATAACATGGATAGTGCACACTTCCACGTATAACATGGGTCCGCGCAGTGGACTATAACATGGATAGTGCACACTTCCACGTATATGACCTGATTGGGTGCCTATGGGGCCGGAACTCAAGCATACCAGGGTCAAGCTCGCACATAGAAAGAATTGATGCTTGGGAGTGTGGGCTAGATATGCCAGAACAGACAGTTACAATTGATAAGATGGCATGACCAATTAAAATCTATGTTAGAGTGATTGCTTGATTTTCATTTTACATCAGTTAGATGCATAAGATTGAAAAACCATTACTGTTTTGTGAATGTGGACGGAAAGAGCTTTCATTTGACTCCCATATTGGGGGATCCCTAAAATCTAGGGTCAAGCCCTAGAAAATAGGGACCTCGGTTTGCCCTAAGAAGGCTAACCCTAAAAAATAAAGATTTCCTAAAATTTAGAAATCACTTACTGTATTTAGTAATTTTTGCATCCTAACTATGCTTGCTAAATTTTGAGGTTCCTATTTTTATTTTTGGCAGTTGACACCTCACCATAGAAAGTTCTAGAAGAATGGACAAGTGTCCCAACACTTGTCACTTGAGTTTCCAAGTGTCCCTCCACTTGTCCCACCTTCTAACATGTGGCTGGACACGTCTTTTTCAGCCTTACTTTCCCTCTTAAGCCTTGAAGCTCTCTTTCCGTATAAATACAACCCTTTTCCTCTCATTCTACTCGCAACTCCCTTGCTAAATCACTCCCCTACTCACCCTAAAGTAGCCCACACCACTTGGGTACAACTCCTACCTCTCCATTGACGCTTTCACATGATGTAACTACTCCATCTTCCACCTTTTCCCATGTTGTCCATTATTGTAGCAAGTCTGTAAATGAGGTTTCAGCTCTCTTATTACTCCAATTCTAGCTTTATAAAGTCTCTTTTCCCTTCATCTTTGGATCAAGTACAAAGTTGCAGTCATTGTACATCTCTACATCAACAAGAAGGCTGATTACTCTCTCTCCCATTCTGGCTTCCCACTATCTATGTATTGTAAGAAAATGCATTTGCATACTTGCTTGTTTTTGTATGTTCATTAGCATAGATTTTTGCATGGTTTGTGAGAGTGAAGATTACTTCTTCTTCACTCTCAGGTTGATTGTAACTGAACTTAGTCCTAAAGTACTTGGATTGAGTAGAAATAAATTCCCATCTTGGGAGGGGTTACCTATCTTCAACCCTCAATCTGGCTCCATATGTCTCTCAACTTTACTTCCAATATGTATTGCTATCAGGTTGATTGTAATTAAACTCAATCCTAAAGTACTTAGATTGAATAGAAATAAATTCCCATCTTGGGAGGGGTTACCCATCTTCAATCCTCAATTTGGCTCCATCATATGTCTCTCAACTTTACCTCCAATATGTATTGCTATTTTATGCACATGTATTATAACTAATTTTAGCATTGAGTTATTTGTAGTTTTGTTAGATATCCATGTATTTAAGTGTGGAATAACCATCGAAAATAAATGAGAATATTAATTGTTAAGCATACCACATTGTATGGGGCGCATACACAGCCAGCATCTTGCCCGCTGCCACCCTCAGGAGTCTTAGCGACATTGTCTTTGGGATTGCCCGAAGGCTCAGTAGGTTTGGCGGCGGATTCTCCGCATCTTCACTATGGACAGGGCCTCCACCTGGATCATTACATGGAGCATTGTCGCTTGGGCCACAGAGGCTGAGGTGGTCAAGGCTTACAAGGAGGATGGTGGAGAGGTAGCCCTTCAGGTCTCTCACCACCGCATTTCGGACGTACCAGTCACACAGCTCTACCTATAGACCATTGGCGAGACCAAGCTCATGCCAGAGATGGGATATTTGCAATAGCATTGCAGCCTGGCACATATGGTGAGCTTGATGCAATGAAGCCATTGAGGGTACCCACGCTCCACCAATAGAGTCTATCAGGAGCACTTGGGTCGATACCATACATACCCTCCGTGGTTAGTGGCAGAAGTTGTAGAGTGGATCTGACCGCATGCGAAAGCGATGAGAAGCTTTCTTGAGGCTCTGGTAGCCTGCCCCGTTTCTCACCGATAGAGGTGGTTATTGGCATATATGCTATGAGATATGCCACATATGATATGAGTAGTGCCACATGTGAACATGGGCTAACGAAGGGCAAATTTCCCCCTTTGGGTTTTCCCCTTGGATATTAGGTGTGAAAGGACACCATATGTATGGTCTTTTGATATTGTGGAGTCAACCCTTTTTGCTCCACACATTTGTATCTCATCTTTCTTTGAGCATCAATCACCATCTCTCTCTCACTTTCTTGAGAGAGCTTGCTGCTGTGTACTTCTCTATGTGTGCCTCATTTTTGTGCAACCCTAACCCAAAAGTGGTATCAAAGCACGGTTCATGTTCTCGGAAGTTCCCGTCGACTGCTTTTGTAGTTCCGTAGCCGACGAACTGTCCGCGCAGTCGCAACTTCCGTCCTTGATTGACATATCTCCATCTGAGCCTGCCGCCTCTGCTCCGCCCGCCTAGCGGCCCTCAACCCTTTGCAACCACCTTTACCGACGGCACTAGTGGAGAGGGCTCCTCCACCACTGTCAGCTGAGCTTCGCCACACTTGTGGCTTACGTGGTAAGGGCCATTTTTTTGCAAGAAAAAAAAATTGGTGAAGTTTCTGTCACACTCGCCATCTGGCCAATCCCCAACTGCCGCCGTCTCCGCGGAGATCTTTGCACCGTCGCCATCTTCCATGTCGTCCAATCACCGTTCAGTTTCTCGTCGTCGCCTATGCTGTACCCATCGGCAGCGCCTTCCCCCCAACATGGGCAAGTCTCCCGTCTGTAGCCATACGCGGTACACGTCCGTTGCATTTCCTGCAAGTCGTCGGGACCTGCACAGTCGTCATCGCCAGCTCCAAGGTGCAGTCGCCCTACCTGTCTGCACATTGCCCGCTCTCCCACACCGCATGTTCGTCATCAGCTCCCGCGTGTGCAGCTCAAGGTTTACTCACTGCTGCCCGTGCATCTCCCGCAGTTTCCACCTCAAAGGACACCACCATCTAAAAAATTGGGTAACTGATTTTTCGTTCAAATCAAGGGGCTTTTGTGCAATTCTTACTTCATTGCAAAAATCAGGTGCAGGTAGGACTCCAGGGCAGTGCACATGTTCAATTCTGGACATGCCAATTCCATGAGCGAGTGGCAGCAAGCAAGCATTGGAGCCTAGCAGACATGCGTCAACACTTTAGCATCATGGGCTTTGACAATGTGGAACAGTCAAGTTTTAAGCTGATGAGAAGAAAAGTATATCTGATTCCACTACATGTCTAGAGTTAACCCTTTAAACACTTTCTGGTTACTGTGCCACTTTCTATATTTTTACAGATTGGGAAGCATAAGGAGGGGACAACCATGGTCTCAGAATCATGGCAAATGGGGGACCTTAAATTTTCAGCAGAGCAAGGTGCATAGCCCTACCAACACATAGTAGGCATATGGAAGAGCTTGAAGATGAACTGAGTATATGGAAAAATAGCATCTGTTTTGATGTACGTGAGGGGTAAGAGTTTCGAGATCGAGGGAAAGGCAATGACAAGCTTTCAAGTCAACAAGGAGATGGACTCGATCAACATGAAGTAAATGTCACAAGAGGGGCAAAAAATGAAGACATTATAACAATTTTAGATTAGATGACATACTTGTAATTTTGTAGCAGGCCTTTAACCAATCTTTATTTAATTGAAATCTTAATATTTTTACAAATTGTAATTTTTTTTGTCTAGCGGTCCAGTGTGAAAAGGCCAAACTTTAAATTTTAACTATAAATAGCCAAAGGTAGCTTCTTTCTCATTTTTACGCGATAGAAACCAAGCACGAGCTCACACTATCTCTTTGCATTCACATGGCTACCCACTTTGACAACTTCTGTGAGTTCCTCTCCACCACCCCATGGGCGAGCAAGAGTGAGCTCTTTGTCATGTTCTCTCGTGAAGTCGACTTTGAAAAGTCGCTCGCCCTTGCGTCCCAACATTATGAGATGTAGATTGCATACATGGAGCAATACTTGGCTCCCCACTCCATCTCCTTTCCCCATTGCCCCAATGATCGATGGGTGCCTGTTGAGCTGCTTAAGTACATTCAACAATATGCCCGCCCCTACATCCAATGCCTTGAACGCTTCATCGACATCTGCATCCCCACAGGAGCTTACTGTACCTTCAATAAGCAGGAGGTGAAGAGGTTGGGGAGGAAGGGCAGTTTAGGAACTAGGTTCCTCTCGTGGCTTGCCACTTTTGCGTTCCTCATCATCAAAACAAGCGATGAGGATTCGGATGAGGAGGTAGAGATGTCTGCATTGCAGTTGGCAGGGTATTTGAGGGATGACAAGGAAGTGAAGGCAGTAGGAATGAGTGCTGGTGTAGAAGAGCAGCTTGCATCAGAGCACTTTTCGGAGGGTGCACAATCTGCAGCAGCTGAATAGCCCACTGTAGTAGAAGATACGGGGCCATCTTCTGCAGATTGTGCACTTTCTAGAGGGTGCACAATCTGCAGGTGAATAGCCCACTGTAGTAGAAGATGCGGGGCCATCTTCCCCACACGAGGAGAGCAAGGTGCTGCCAGAGCTTGAGATCAATCTCTTGAGCACCATTGTGGTGGAACGTGAAGAATACTTATTTCTTCATGACCTTTAAAAGATAGCTAGCTTGAGAATGGATGAATTCTTGGGCGCATTATATACACGCGATGTGAGGTGGACCTTGATACGTCCAACTTCGGTCCTCACCTAGATAGTGCTATATTACCCCTTGGAGAATCTATCACAGAGACAGTTGCTTTGGTCAAGGAAACTGTGGTTGAGACCGCAGAGCAAGCCCTAGTTCTAGAGGAGGAATTCACAACCTTACAAGACAAGCTAGAGGCTGAAAAGGATACCCTTGCTACTGGAGTAATGGAGGAGACCAAAGCACCAAAAAAGGATGAGGCTAAGTCCTCGATTGACCTCTCCGCTCCCACCAGCACTTTGGCAAAAGAAGACATTGAGCAAGAGGTAATAATCGACCTTTTACAACCTAGAAACATTTGTAATTATGTATAGGAAAATATTTTGATTTTTCCTTTGATTGCAGAGGGTGGTTGAAATTGACGCATTTGCTGAGAGAGGTGGCAGCAGCAGAGACCAGGCCAAGGTCCATGGACATGATGCTGCGTTGGCGCACTATCTTGGTCAACTTCATGTGGATGGCATCGCCATTATCCACAGGGACTACACCCCTCAATCTGCCTTCACTCTCTTCTTTTTGAAAGCCCTCTCTAAGGTATTCTGTGTAGCCTCTATGGCATAGAGCACCAAATGTATAGTTCTGATTAAAAAATCCCTTGCCTTCGATGTTTTTGGTTCTAGATTTAGGAGTAAGCTTCTTGCTCGTATAGGTATAGCCAAAAGCATAGGCATAGAGGATCCTCAAGAAATAGTCCAATCACTTCTTGAGCACACTCTACCCAATAACAAGAGAAGAAAGCTCAATATTGTAAGAAAGCTTTTGTAAAGATGATGTATCACTTCTTATTATGAATACAATACAATTTTTGCAAACTTATTTTCATCAAGTATATCATTGTTTTTTCTAGTTTGTACCATCAATGTTTTTGTGAATGCATCAGAAATGACCCTGGGAGCCTGGGGGAGTAGTGCCAAAGCAGTGCGAATTTTGAGCCTGCACCGCTGCTGTAGAGCCCAAATTCGCACTGTTTTGGCACAGCTTCCCCAGCCCTTCAGGAGCAATTCTGATGTATTGGATGACAAATAATGTATTTTTATACATGATTAAAGGTATTTTTATCTTGTAAATTACTATTTCTCATAATCAATGTAAACTTGATTATAAATGCATCAAAAATGATTCTGAGTGGCTGGGGGAGCAGTGCCAGAACAGTACGAATTTTGAGCCTGCATCGCTGTTGTGTAGAGCCTAGATTTACACTGCTCTGGCATAGCTTCCCCAGCCCTCTAGGAGCAATTCTGATGCATTAGATGACAAATAATGTATTTTTATACATGATTAAAGGTATTTTTATTTTGTAAATTACTATTTTTATAATTAATATAAACTTCATTTTATAAATGCATGATCCTGAGTGGCTGGGAAGCAGTGCCAGAACAGTGCGAATTTTGAGCCTGCACCGTCGCTGCATAGCCTGAATTCGCATTGTTCTGGCATAGCTTCCCTAGTCCTCCAGGAGAAATTCTGATGCATTGGATGACAAACAATGTAATTTTACACATGATTAAAGCTATTTTTATCTTATAAACTATTGTTTCTCACAATTAGTGTACTCAACTTTATTATAAATGTATCAAAAATGATCCTGAGTGGCTGGGGAAGTAGTGCCAGAATAGTGCGAATTTTGAGCCTGCATCGCCACTGTTGGGGATTTATGTACACCAATCAAAGTACATTCAAAAGATGTTACACAAATTTGGCTTCCAAGATTGTAAGCCCATCTCTACTCCGATGGAGCAGGGTTGAAATTGAGCATGTATGATGTTGGAGAGCCTTTTGATATGAGTGTGTTTGCAGCCAAGCAGTGGGCTGTCTCATATACTTATGCAACACACGCCCAGATATTCAGTTTGGGATTTCCCAGTGTAGCAAATTTATGCACAGCCCAGGTGCAAAGCATTGGCAAGGAGTGAAGTGGATCTTCCGCTAACTTCAAGGCTCCCTGGATCTTGCATTGGTATATCCCAAGGGGGGAAGCTTGCAGTTACATGCTTACAATGATTCCGACTGGACTGATGACTATGATACACGAAAATCAACCAGTGGGAATTGTTTCTTTTTGGGACATTCATGCATATCAAAGTACATGGCAGCCTTTACAACCACCAACCACAGTAGATTGTGTATGGCTAAGGAGATTGATAATTGATCTTCATGAGTGTCACAGACACCCACCATCATACTCACTGATAGTCAGAGTGCTATAGCTGTGGCACAAAACCCAGTATTTCATGCATGTTCTAAGCACATTGAGATTCATTATCACTATGTCAGGGCGAGGATTCATGCAAGGGAGATCTCATTATCTTACTGCTCTACATAGGACAATGTTGCAGATCTGTTCACGAAGACATTGCCTCGAGAAGTTTGAAGCTTTTCCGCAAAGCTTTAGGCTTACTCTCCTTCCTACAGATATATCTCTTAATTTTTAACTAATAAATCTTGTACTCAGTAGTCAACTCTTCATCTTATGTGAGCATTTACTCATTTTTTGGGGTTTTTAGATTTTATTCTTCAATTTATCTCCTCCCTACATTTGGATTAATCTTATTGGTCCATGGGAACCTTAATTGGACCATAATCTAAAAATTTCTGAAAATCTAGACCCTTAGGCTAAGGTCCTTTTTACCTATTTTCAATTAATTCCAATTACACATTGGAAAGTTCTTTTTGAATTTTTGTTTCAGGGGAAACCATTTAGACACCAGGAGGATTTTTATATCCAAAAATATCTCAATTTTAAATTACCTCCCTCTAGACATTTTCTCTCTCCAAGCCAAAACATGATCTTTCTTTTATTTCAGAGAGGGGAATAATTATAAGATCAGAAGGGGAGGTTCTTATACATGCACACCTCAAAAGTTAGAGGGAGGAATCTTACATACGAAAGAACGAATCTCTTGGGTGGAATCTTACATATGAAAGAACGGATCTCTGAGGGATGTCCCAATCTAAGATTTCATGAACCTTTGAGGGGTCCAGTCGAATCATCGAAACTAATGATATAGCCCAAGTATTGAACCTCTTTAGCATCGAGATAGACTTTTTGGCGTTTATGTAGAGCCCATTATCTCGTAAAAGTTACAAGACTTTCTCCACATCTTTCTCATGCTGCTCCCCAGTGGTGGCTGCCTACAAGTATGTCATCAAGAAAGATGAAGACACACTTACCAACGGGGACTACGAAAATCCTAGACATCATTTTATTGAAGGTTGTGGGTGCATTTGTAAGCCCAAAAGGCATGACTACTACGAACTCGTAGTGACCACGCTCTGTCTGGAAAGTTGTTTTTGGAATGTCAGCTTCGAAAATGCGGACCTGATGGTAACCACTTTTGAGGTTGATCTTAGTGAAAAATTTTGCACCGTCTAAACGCTCCAAAATTTACTCAATCCTTGGGATAGGAAACTAATTCTTAATGGTGAGTTTATTCAATGCCTTGTAGTCTACACAAAGGCGTGTTATTCTCATTAAAATTGACTTTTATAAATGGAAAGATGCATAAAGGATTTATTTTTATTTTAAAAGTGTTATTCTCATTAAATTTGATTTTTATACATAGAAAGATGCATAAAGGATTTATTTTTATTTCAAAAGTGTTATTCTCATTAAAATTGATTTTTATGCATAGAAAGATGCATAAAGGATTTATTTTTATTTCAAAAGTAAAATTGATTTTATGCATAGAAAGATGCATAAAGGATTTATTTTTATTCCAAAAGTTTTATTCTCATTAAAATTGACTTTTATGCATAGAAAGATGCATAAAGGATTTATTTTTATTTCAAAAGTGTTATTCTCATTAAAATTGATTTTAAAGCATAGAAAGATGCATTAATGATTTAATTTTATTTCAAAAGTGTTATTCTCATTAAAATTGATTTTTATGCATAAAGGATTTATTTTTATTTCAAAAGTGTTATTCCCATTAAAATTGATTTTTATGCATTAATAGATGCATAAAAATTTTTATATCAAAATTAGAATTCTCTTAATTTCTATATTTAAATTCGATGAATAGAGGTGAATAGAGGTGATGAGATGTGAGGTGAATAGATGTGATGAGATGTGATGTGAATCAGATAGATGTGAATGATTGGATGGATGGATGTGATGTGAATAGAGGTGATGAGATGTGAGGTGAATAGATGTGATGAGATGTGATGTGAATCATATAGATGTGAATGAGATGTGATGTGAATCAGATAGATGTGAATGAATGGATGGATGGATGTGATGTGAATAGAGGTGATGAGACGTGAGAGGTGAATAGATGTGATGAGATGTAATGTAAATCAGATAGATGTGAATAGATGTGATGAGATGTGATGTAAATCAGATAGATGTGAATAGATGTGATGAGATGTGATGTAAATCAGATAGATGTGAATAAATAGATGAATGGATGTGATGTGAATAGAGGTGAATAGATGTGATGTGAATCAAATAGATGTGAATGAATGGATGAATGAATAGAGGTGAATAGATGTGATGTGAATCAAATAGATGTGAATGAATGGATGTGATGTGAATAGAGGTGATGAGATGTGAGGTGAATCAAATAGATGTGAATGAATGGATGTGATGTGAATAGAGGTGATGAGATGTGAGGTGAATAGATGTGATGAGATGTGATGTGAATCAGATAGATGTGAATGAATGGATGGATGGATGGATGTGATATGAATAAAGGTGATGAGATGTGAGGTGAATAGATGTGATGAGATGTGAGGTGAATAGATGTGATGAGATGTGATGTGAATCATATGGATGGATGGATGTGAATCATATGGATGGATGTGAATGTATGTGATAAAAATGGATGTGAATGTGTATGTGAAGAATGGATGTGAATTTGTATGTGAAGAATGGATGTGGATGTGTATGTGAAGAATGGATGTGAATGTGTATATGAAGAATGGATGTCAATGAGTATGTGAAAGAATGGATATAGATGTGTATGTGAAAGAATGTGATGTGATGTGACATGAATATATGTGGATGTGAAGTGATAGATACGAATGTATGGATAGATGTGAGAAGTCGTACATGTGAACGATTGGATGGATGTGGATGAATGAGATGAGATGTGTATGAATGAGATATGATGTAGATAGAAGTGAGGTGATATAATGTGGGTAGAATGTATGTGATGGGATGGTTATGAGAATGTATGTGGTGGATATGAACGAATGAATGTGATGGATATGAATGAATGTATGTGGTGGATATGAACGAATGAATGTGGTGGATATGAACAAATGTATGTGGTGGATATGAACGAATGAATGTGATGTGATGTAAATGGCGATAGATGTGATGTGTGATGTGATGAACGAATATGATGTGATGAGATGTGGATATGGGTAGATGCAAGTGGATGAGATCTGATGCGTATAAATGAGAAAAGATGTGATGAGATGGAAAATGATGTGATGAGAATGGGAATACATATGAAATAAATGAGAATTGATGTGAAACAATATGGAAAGACGAGATGAGGTCGTGCGGAGACCTAATCTGATAAAGTTACAACAGCTGACGGAGATTCAATGGAGGACGTCTCGTGTAGCAAGGTCGGCCGAGGTCTTGACCAGCCTCGGTTTGATTTAAATGGTGAGCTTCTAGTACGGTGGATGAGGGACCAAGGATGTCTCGTGTAGCAAGATCGGCCGAGGTCTTGACCAGCCTCGGTTCGATTTAAATGGTGAGCTTCCGGTACGGTGGATGAGGGACCAAGGAAGCGGCCTATGAGTGAAGCGCTAGGTGACCTACGAAGGATCCTAGAGGGTGTTGACCATATGGTGCTTGGGCTGGGTCGCCGAAGATACCCACGCGTGCATCGGGGAACATATTTGGAACAAGGAGTAAGAGTTGTTTTCTGAATTCGGGCATGGATCTAGTTGATTGACCTTGCTGGTCCTCAAGGGATGAGTCCATGGCTCTTTTATATGATCTGTTGGTTGATCTTGCTGATATTCAACAGAGATTCCATTTTGATTTTTATAAGTGAAAATATTACCGATTACTATGAGCTAGGAACTATCGAAAAGGTCCCTGAGTGGACAGGTGCTGAGTGTTCTGGTTGCCAATGATGCCATAGGTACACCGATGAAGGAAAAATCAGAAATTAGGATTCAACTGGAGATTTAGGAGGATTATGATCAGTGATACTATAGTTTCATTAAATGATTGTTTTAAAGACAGCTGAATCTGTGAAAAAGGCAATTTCATATTGGGTGTGTAAGTGGTGTGTCTAGTTTTAAGTTTGCATGAATATCCGGCTACGGGGCCTGGAAACTCTTTTCCCTGGTACCCGGGAAAAAACCTAACCAAATTCTTAAATGGATCCTATCACTATAGTGGTTGGGCGGTTGGCTAACCCACGGGACTGGATGGGGTTAGGCTGTGGACTGATGGATGGTGGGGTTAGGATAGGCTGGGTTGGTGGATCCCTAAAATGAGACTCAATTCTATTATGGTACGATAGATGAAGTAAATCCCAGATAAAAATTGTTCTATGGAAAAGAATCAATGGCTGTGCCTCTCAATGAGAAAAAAAGCATTGGTATCTATGATCCAAGTGCAATCTTTTCCTTAATCTGACTATGGGACTTACCAGTTCGGTCAAATCAATTCAGTTAGTTAAGGCTTTTGACTACGTTAGAGTAAAAATATCCTGGAGGAACCGCCCGTATTTTTCGGGTTTGATTTTGGAAGAACCGAGGGATTAGTCTCTTGTCTGGATATACGTGGGCGAGGCCCCGAGTGAGGGACCCTGCCCCGCGCAAGAAGTGCTACTTCCGTTGCTAGCACCCCAGAATTTGTTGCGTGGTGGGGATAGGGATCTTTCATTGTAGGCCTCCTTTATCAAGCCTACATCACCCATATTCACCAGTTTTCCAACCTTGCAGCACCTCTCACTGGCTTGCTCAAGGAGGTGAAGACTCGTAAACAAAAAGTCTCAGCTTACAAGCAAGGCGCTTGATGCGTTCAATGCACTCTAGAAAGCTACCTCAGAAGTGCCTGTTTTGAAGTTAGCTTCTTGGGATGAACCTTTTGAGGTCATTATTACCGATGCAAACAATGTATCCATAGTTGCAGTTCTCTAGCAGGACAATAGACCAATGGCCTACTACAGTCGAAAATTGGATGTCGCCAAAAAGAATTATTGGGTTTATGACAAAGAGCTTTTGGGTGTAATCACAGCACTCAAACATTGAAAGCCTTTCCTTTATGGACAGGTCTTCACAGTAAAAACAGACCACCAAGCACTTAAGTGGCTTCAAATCATGCCAAGTGCCGAGTGGAGTCATCGACAAGCCAAGTGGAGTCAACTCTTCCAACAATTTGGAGGAATGATCGAGTACATTGTAAGATTCCTCCCAAGCCCCTCAAGATGTCCAGTTTCTTCCCCTATAATCAATCCCCTTTTCAGAATAATAAAAGATCTTGTTTCTACCTATTTTGGCCTAGAGAGAAAAAATGTTCTAGAGAGAGGTAATTCAGTTTTTAGATATCTTTGGATGGAAAAATATCCTTTCTTATTAAAATAAATTCCCCCAAAATAGAAGTTTAAAAAGAAATTCCTAAGGTCCAAACTTTCTAAAAATTTTGGATTAAGATTCTGAGGGACCAATAAGATTAATCCAAATGTAGGGAGAGGAGGAGATAAATTGAAGAAATAAAGAAAAACCCCCCAAAAATGAGTAAATGCTCACATAAGATGAAGAGTGGACTAAGGACCAAAGAAAACATTAAAAAAATAAAATTTTGATACCTCTCAGAGTGGGGATTCCCCCTCATGAAGGAGGCATCTTTTTTCTCATCATTACTCCCCAATTTTAAATCAATAAAATGAGATATTTCATCTCTTCTCTCTCCTAATTTAAGTCTAGTTTCAAAAAATAAGCTTAAAAAATGGTCAAAAATTGACCAAACTGATCTGAAAAATTCTAGAATCAGTTTGCTTGGTTTGAGGCTCACTTTTTTCTATAAATAGAAGCCTCCCCCTTTGTAGAAGCTTAATAGTGTTTATGCACTGTTACTCTACTCCTACCTAGAGCCATTGAATTTTCTTGATAATTCAATTGTTTTTGACTTAATCCTCTCCAAAGAAATTGGTGGCCTTTCTTGATCCAAACAAGAGTAGAATCCTCAATCCCTCAAGCCAAAGGAAAGCTTACAAACTCCATTTTTTCTAAAATTTCTACTTTTTAATTTCAAATCTATGGTTTTCTGATTTTCTTATTTTTTATAGTTGATTAAAGTAAATTATGATGCTATGCCTTGATGAAAAGGCCATCTTCTTATCTTCTTTACAATTCAGCCTTTCTTTATCCTAGAATGATTAACAAATAGATTGATTAAACTTTTCTTATTGTTTTCTCTCTTGGAAATTAAAAATTATGTAGATTAGAGTCCTTTATATCTAATTGGGATTAATTTAAATTGAAAATAGAATGTTAAAATTTGAGAAATGGTCAGCCATACAAAGGAGGTTATAGCGAAATTTTCTTGAATTTTGTAAAAAAAAAAAGTTTATTTTTATGTTATTCTAAAAGAGTAATTCCCACCGTTTTTGTGCATTCTAAAAGAAATCTTCTAATTTACTCCATGTACATATTCACCTATGAATATGCATGGATATCACTGATATTAATTATTAAAATTAATTTCTATACATAAAAAATTACATAATAAAAATTTTTATTATAAAAGTGTTGTTTTCATTGAATTTAATTTCTATGCATAGAAAGATGCATAATGGAAATTTTTTATTATAAAAGTGGTATTTTCATTGAATTTAATTTCTATGCATAGAAAGATGCATAATGAAAAATTTTTATTACAAAAGTGTTATTTTCATTGAATTTAATTTCTATGCATAGAAAGATGCATAATGGAAATTTTTTTATTATAAAAGTTTTATTTTTATTGAATTTAATTTCTATGCATAGAAAGATGCATGATGGAAAATTTTTTATTATAAAAGTGTTATTTTCATTGAATTTAATTTCTATGCATAGAAAGATGCATAATAAAAAAATTTATTATAAAAGTGTTGTTTTCATTGAATTTAAATTCTATGCAGCATAGAAAGATGCATAATGGAAATTTTTATTATAAAAGTGTTGTTTTCATTGAATTTAAATTTTATCCATAGAAAGATGCATAAAGAAAATTTTATTATAAAAGCGTTATTCTTGTAAAAATTGATTTTTATGCATAAATAGATGCATAAAGAAATTCTTTTTATTTTAAAAGTGTTATTCCTATTAAACTTGATTTTATGTATAAATAGATGCATAAAAGGATTTTCTTTTATAAAAAAGTATTATTCCCATTGACGTTGATTTTTATGCATAAATAGATGCATAAAGAATTTTTATATCAAAATTAGAATTCTCTTTAATTCTATGTTTAATTTCTATGAGTATTTGATAAATGAATAAGTAAATACTCTCAGAGAGAAATTTCTATCGTTTTATATTCACTCGAATTGTAAAGAGAATATTCAAGAAATCTATCGAAGTCGAAATATTCAGATAAATGATTAATTTATTCCTCATCGAAATTTGTGATTAATTTATAAATCAGTTAAGTGAATATTCAATGAATGAAATTCAGTAAAATAGTAACTGAAATATCACCCCTTTTCGAGAAAGATAGTTCAAGAAAAATCTTATCAGACTCGAGCCCTGAATTAGACTATGACCAAGACCAAACTCTTCGTCAATTTCGAGGAAAGAAGATGTGACCAGTTCAGGAAAATACACAAAACTAAGTTCGAGACCCTTTTGAATTGATCTGTGGATCAAGTTACAGAATTCGAGGAATTCTGTTATGGAATTTAGAATTACGATCAAGAAGTTTTGGGATACTGATTTAAGATATACTCATTATATTCAAAAGAAAAACAAACTGAAAACTTGCATAGAAACCCTGTTTTTCTTAAAGGACTATCTTACGCCATAATGCTGGCGCCATAATGCTGGAGGGAGCATTTGGTATGTGTTTTTCTAAGGGAAGTTCAGTTTGCAACAGCTGGCAGGGAGTGTTCAAAGGACAGCTCATACGGCAAAGCCCGGGTCTTGACCAGCCTCGGTACGGTTAAAATGGTATGCTTCCGCGATGGACGAGGGCCGATGAAGCGGTCCCTGAGTGAAGTGCCAGGACACCTAAGGAGGATCCTGGAGGGTTCTGACCAAGCGATGCATGGGCTCGCAGTGCCTAGGACACCCATGCGTATGTCATGGAAGATTGTATGATGGACAAATGATTATTGTAATCTGTTTTACTGGATCTCATTGTGATGCTGACCAGCTAGTCTCAACGGAAAGTCCAGAGTGATACTGTTTTTTTATAAGAAACAAGGACTGGATGGAAATTTTGAGTTATGACATCTGTAGCCAATAATTGTCAATGGATTGTTTTACAAGTTAAAGTTTTAAAGAGGAGTGTGTACGTATCTGTATTATTTGAAAGCAAAAGTTAAGAAAGGCATTCAATTATAGGTGGGTGAGTAATTGTCTGGTTCTACTGATTCTAGTGGTTGGGTGGTGCCCATGGGCCGGATGGGGTGGAATCAGTGGAGTTTTAATAATAAAATTGAATAATAGGCTGGATTGGTTGGGCCGGATACGCTAGAATCAGTGGAGTTTTAATAATGAAATTGAATAATAGGAATACGCTTAGAACTCGAGTAGTTAAATAAAAACCTAAAGACTTCTCTAATGATTAGATCAACGGCTGTGCCTGATTCAGCTAGGAAAAAAGCATTGATTTCTTCAAGTTAAGTCTGTAATAGTTTTCCTTCTATCTGGTTTAATTGGGTGAAAACACCATATTAGTGAATTTGGGAATTTCCCAATTCTCATTTTTGAATACTTAAAAAAGGGGGACATGGATAACATGTTTGTAAGTTTCTCAAAACCCTATCATATGACCTATCGTTGGAAAGCGCTTAAAGAGCTATAAAACGCTCATTTTGGATTAGTTATGGTTAATCCAAACTTTTGACCACGTGTCCCAAACTTGTGGGAAATTCCCATATTCCCCAATATGGTGTTTGAAGGATAGTTTAGACTCTTGACCCCGTTCAAAAAGGTAGATTCGTCCCCGTTTTTTGGATAAGGGAAATTTTCCCGGTTTTGGTTTCGGAATGACCACCAGATTAGTCTCGTGTCCGGACATTCGAGGGCGAGGCCCCGAGTGGGAAACCCTACCCCGCGCAAGAAGGAGCTACTTCCACCTGCTAGCAACCGGGAATTCGGTGTGTGGAGGGGGCAGAGGGGTTTCACAACTGGTATCAGAGCGCTGTTTTTAAAGAAGCCTAAAATTTTAAAGAAAATCTAGGAAATAATGTTTTTACTTGCTAAGATTATGTTTGAAATGAATTCATAAATTGAAAACTCATAAATTGAACTGGATTTTTAGATGGATACCCCAAATCTATCTAGCATTCTTGGACTTTCCCAAGTCAGGGATATGATCACCTTTGCCTTTGAAAATCTCATCAACTCTGCTAAAACCCGAGAAAGCAAAGTGAGACTCGCTCGTCACTTTGAGAATCTATACTTTCCTAATCCAGTAGAGCGACGTCAGCACATGTGGTTCTCTGGAGGGCGATGTATTAACATCAATACCAATCAACGTCAAGACTCAGGCAGAATATCTCGCTAGCCATGATCTTGATAAGGATAGGAGTTATTCATTATGTCCAACTCTATAATCATTCACCCTGGAATTTTAGAATTTCTTGCCGAATTTTTAGACTTCTGAGCCGCTTTATTCCTAGGAGTAGAATTACAGCACCATTATCAGTGAACGAATCGTGTATATCATAGCATGTCTCCATCGCAGTATCGCCTTTTTATACATACGCGATTGAGGTAGTGACTTTTGGAGCCAAGACGCTCTATGTATATATCAGGAACTTTTGATAATAAATGATGTTTTGTAAAAGATTCCAAATTGATTTCCTGGTTGAGAATATTGGTTAACAAAATTATCAAAGTGAATCTTGTTTTCAAAAATTATAATGGAAGCCTATGATAGCCTTATAGTAGCAGGACATCCAGGTTTCATCAAGACCTACATGTCTGTAAAGAAAATCTTCTTTTGGCCTGGACTAAAAAAGGATGTACTTAATCATGTCGTCAATGCCTGATATGTCAAAAAGTCAAAGCCGAGAGAGTAAAAATGCCTGGGAAGTTACATCCATTAGACATCCCCCATATGAAGTGGGAATGTATCAGTGTGGATTTTATTACTGGACTACCTTCAGTGCAATCAAGCTACGACTCCATCTTCGTGGTAGTTAGATTAACCAAAGTTGCCCATCTGATTCCAGTAAAAGAAACCTACACTACTGCAGTGGATGTGGCCAGAGTGTTCCTCAAGGAAATCTTCAGATTGCATGGCCTACCCAGGAGAATAGTAAGTGATCGAGATCCCAAGTTCACGTCAAGATTCTAGACTGCATTTTTAAAGCAGTAGAAACTTTCTTGGATCTCAGCACAGCTTACCACCCCAAGACCGATGGTCAAACAGAAAGGGTGAACCAAGTAATCGAAGATATACTTTGGTCATGCTGTGGTAGGGAACCCAAGAAGTGGCTAAACTATCTGCACCTAGTCGAGTTTGTCTTATCACCGAAGTATCGGGATGAGCCCTTTCAAGATGAATCAAGAGGAAGACATACTCTCTACAGAAGAGTCATTAGAAACAGATTGCATGAATTATGCAGTTGAGAAAGCACGTGAGGAATTCGATGAATCCCTTATGAAATTAAAAAATCAAGGGTCTTTTTCAAGCTTTGGCAAGCTATAGGTAGGTCCCCAATGGTAAGGATGAACCCTTAATGGTTCAAAATCACCTCAATGAATAGCATTAATCACTTCATTAGTAGAGCCAATTAATAGTTCATAGTGCATAAAAAAAGGGGCCACTATAAAATTGAAGGCCCTCCAGTAATCTTCTTTAGAAAAGTTTCAAGATGCAACTATAGCAATGAGTCTAGGTGTGTTTCAAGTCCATAAACACAAGATTAAGCACACAATAAAGAAGATTTAATCTCTATTTTACCAAACAATTCTTCAGAGAAGTGCCCAAGGCTGGAGGAGCTAGTAGGCAGTGTTTTCCTTCAAATCTGAGACTGTAGTTGTGTTCACCATGTGCCAATACCCCCTGAGTGTTGGTGGAATTAGTACCCCATTAGTGGGTGATGAATGCTGTCTTGGAGTGGTTTTTTGGATGGATGGCTACCTGGTTATACCCACTTAAACCATCCATGAAGCTATATATGGCATGGTGGGTAACATCTTCTAAAACACAGTCCATGAATGGGAGTGGGATTCTTTCCTTGATAGTGGCTTTGTTGAGGGACTAGAAGTTCACACACACGAATCTTGTTTTGGTAATGTTCTGAGGAGAGATGACCATAGATGAAAGCCATTCCACTAGGGAGATGTTGTGGGCTTCCTCCATTTTTTCCAACTCTACTTTGACTATGTCTGCATATTGTGGATTGAGCTTGTAAGCCTAACCACATGCTAGGTCGAATTCCTTCCTACAACTATGATGTGAACACCTTTTTTAGTTGGACATCATCCATGGCTTTGTATGTCTAGGCGAATATATCCTTGTAAGGTTAGAAGAAGGTAGTAGATTAATCAAGCAAGGTTGGGGGGTCCCACAAGTAGGAGGCTAACAAGGTGGGTCCGATATCCTTTTTAGTGCCAAGGTAGAATTAGTCTACAAGGTCTTGGCAAGAGGGAAGGGAGAGAGGCTCCCTTATCTTAGCTACCTTGGAGAGGAGAGTGGGATTGTGGGCTAGCTAGTGGTAAATTGGAAAGGCGCCATACTATTCTTCCCTCCAAGACTATGAAGCTCCCCTAAAGAGAGCTTGTGCGGATTCTTGGTGCTGGGTGGTTGGGTGCTTTTCTACCTTACTTAATAGAGGTTTGATAACCCTTCATCCTCTATGACAGCCCATGATTGGCTCTCCTAGACCTCGTGTATCATAGCGCTTGGATTGGAGATGCTTGATACCTTTATGATCTCCACCATGTGCAAATTCTTGGTGCTGGGCTGCTAAGGGGGTGGTTGGGCCTATACCTAGAGCATCATAGTGCTTTGATTGAGAGTTGGTGGAGTTTCTCTTGATACCTCTATGATGCCCACCATGTAGGATGTCAGGTCATCCCTAGTGCATGGAGCCAATCAAGGACTTTTGACTCATTGTCACCAATGAGGTGATAACTGAAGTGGTAAAGGTGCTAGTCTAGACCAAGATGTAATGCCTTTGGACCCCACAAGGGTGCTTTCTTAATGGCATCACCTATGGGGGGATAAAAAATCACCTATGGGTGGTGAAAAAATGATAACTACAAAAGGATCTTGGGAAAAAGGCTCGTTTTTTGGAAAAAAAAGTTATGACTTGTCACCACGAGGAACAAGGCCTTCTTTAGACATGGTTCAAGATGATGTTATCCGAGAGGTTGCAAAAGAGGTGGGAGCTACCGCCGCATGGTGTGGCACAATGGATCCCTTGGTCTAGGTTGTCTTCCAATTTCAGCTCCTATGGTCCTTGCTCTTGGGAAGTCCGTAAATAAATGGTCAAAGTTCTAGTCATGTAGTACTCTTTTACTTCAAGCAAGAATGGGAGTCCCTGGATAATTATGATGACTCCTTCCACTAGGCCTATGGAGGGTCACCTCCCATTGGCCAATCACAAAAATTGGATGGTCTTGTTACCTAGAGACCCACTCCATGGAGTGTGAATTCTAACATTAGGTTTCCCCCAAGATTCACCATTACCCTCAAAAGAGGGGTACCAGTGTCTGTTCATTGGCATTAGCCCAGATTTATTCATCACATTTTGTATGCATCTTGTACATTTGGTCTTTGAAGACTTCATAGCACTCAAGGTAATGGTTTACTACCATGAAAGTGTAATCAAGTGTGACTATGTGTTCTTGTGATGCACTTCATGGAGTTATTCCATGAGTTCATCTCCTAGGTAGGACTCAAATTCCCACTTTCTACTCCTAGGAATGGTTTGCTATCGTGAAAGTATAATCAAGTGTGACTATGTGTTCTTGTGATGCACTTCATGGAGCTATTCCATGAGTTCATCTCCTAGGTAGGACTCAAATTCCCACTTTCTACTCTTGGGAAATCAAACGGTCAGAGTCCTAGTCATGTAGTACTCTTGTACTTCAAGAAACAATGGGATTCCTTGGATCACTATGGTGATTTCTTCCACTAGGCCTATGGAGGGCACCTCTCTTGTTGGTCAGCCACATAGAAATTGGATGGTATTGTTACCTGGAGACCCACTCCACAAAGTGTGAATTCTAATATTAGGTTTACCCCAAAGCCACCATCAACAATTGCCCTAGAAATAGGGGTATCATTAATCTCCATAGATAGGTGGGGACTTTGGTAAATCAGTGAGATGAGGGGTATCATTAATCTCCATAGATAGGTGGGGACTTTGGTAAATCAGTGAGATGAGGGGAGTGTTCATTAGCATTAGCCCAATTTTTTGCATTGCATCTTGTACATCCTATCTTTTAAAGACTTCATAGCACTCTGGGGAATGGTTTTCTACTATGAAAGTGTAATCACGTGTGACTGTTTGTTCTAGTGATGCACTCCATCGAGCTGTTCCATGAGTTCATTTCTTAGGTAGGACTCAAATTCCCACTTTCTCTTCTTTCTTAGGTAGGACTCAAATTCCAACTTTCTCTTCTTTAGTTCCTTGGACATGGTTATGGGAGTAGAGGGATCTTTTCTTCTCCTAGGTAAGACTCAAATTCCCACTTTCTCTTCTTTAGTTCCTTGGACATGGTTATGGGAGTAGAGGATCTTTTCTTCTCCTAGGTAAGACTCAAATTCCCACTTTCTCTTCTTTAGTTCCTTGGACAAGGTTTTGGTAATAGAGGGATATTTTCTTCTTCATCTAAGCCCACCCTTGTTGTTTAGACTGTGTTTGAATGGTCTGACATGGTTATGGGAGTAGAGGGATCTTTTCCTTGGACATGCTTATGGGAGTAGAAGGGATATTTTCTTCTTCATCAAAGTGCACCCTCCTAGTGAGATTAACAAAGTGCTTTGGAGCTTATCTCTATATTTATAGTTATTAACAAAGTGCTTTGGACATGGTTATGGAAATAGAAGGGATCTTTTCTTTTTCATCAAAGCACACCCTCCTAGTGATTAACAAAGTGCTTTGGAGCTTATCTCTATATTTTTAGTCATACAAACAAAATAAAAAACACATTTTGTCTTTTTAAATGTCAACAATAAAGGCATCTTTCCTCGAATTTCTACACCACAATAATAAAGGCATCTTTTGTAATTTTTTGGGGGAAGAGCGAGTACGTATTGTATTTTTTCATGAGAAAAAGATCTTTCTATTAGTTTACTAAAAAAAGAGCCACGAAGGGCTAAAAACAGCCACAAAGGGCTAAGTACAAACTCACCACATGTATAGGGCGGTGATCAAGTAATCAAAGGAGGGGAAAGAGATTCTTCTCCTTTGGATGGCCGCTATATGAGGGGAAAGAGATGCTTCTCCTTTGGATGGCCGCTATATGAGGAGAAGGCTATCTCATATAGGGGGACATGGGGGAACCAATGACCACACCGGTGGTATGTAATGCCAAGTAAGGTCACCACCTCTATTAGTGAGAAACGAACCAGGTCGCCAAAGCCGCAAGAAAGTTTCCCGCCACTTTCACATGTAGTCGGATCTAGCTTGCAACTTCCCCCACTGGTGGTTGCCGCCCGCACAGAGGGTATGAATGATATCGAGCCAAATGCTCTTACTAATAGACTCTGCTGTGCGGAGTGTGGGTGCCCTTAATGGCTTCGCTACATCAAGCCTGCCACTTATGCCAAGCTGCAATGCTGCTACAAATCTCCCATCTCTGGCATATACCGCCAGTGTCTGTATGTGAGGCAATGAGACTGGTACTATCAAAATGCTGTGGTGAGAGACCCTGGAGAGCTATCCCTCCACTCTCCTCCTTGTAAACCCTGACCACCTCAGCCTATGTGGCCCAAGAAATAGTGCCCCAAGTAATGATCCAAGTTGAGGCCCTGTCCATAACAAAGATGCGGAGGATCAGCCCACCAAACTTGCTTAGCCTTTGGGGACAGTCTCAAAGACAATGTCGGTGAGACTCATGGGGATGGCCGCATCTCGGACGACCTCCAACAGTTAACCAAGTGTCGACTGCCAAGGTCCTGTGTGCCATCAGCCAAAGAAAGAGGGAAATCTCTCTAGGCCAAAAACTGTGACAAGCAACCCATATTGAAGTAAGCATCCAAGAGATGCATATTCAATTACTTTCTTGTTGTTGACCAAGCTTCCAACACTAAAGCCTCTTCCAAAAGTTTGAGAGGAAACACTATGAGATGCCCTATGCCAATGTGCTATTGCTACGGGGGTGCCATCTATCTCTAGCATCTGAATCCTACGGCCTAGCCATATTGTATAAGAAATGAAGGGGGCATTTAGAGTCTCTTCCCGATCAGTGGGGTCATGCCAAGTCCACTCACCAGGGTTCCACTACCCTGATACGCGAGAAAAGATCTCGATTGCCTCCGCGAATCTATGGAGATTCCCCACATCCCCTCAGCTCCTCTCTTGAGTGCGGAGGGGGGGACACAATCCCTAGAGCCTAGTCTCCTAGGCTCTAGGGATTGTGTCTCCCTAGAGCCTAGGATTGTGTCTCCCCTGAGAGAAAACAACTCATGGTCTTGGCAACAAATAGGAAGAGGTTAGGTACCAGAAGACAATCCTACCGAACCAAGCAAGAGAGGGGGAATTTGTCTCACAATGGGCTCCCTGAATGAGAACCTAGTTGTGCGAGGCTGAGTAAAGTCCTGATATCCCACAAATCCACTCCATGGGGGGAATCCCATCCAGCTCACCGTGCCCTCCAGAAAGTTCCAATCCACCCTATCTCATAGGCTTTCTCAAAGTTGAGTAGAAGCACCATAAGGTCCTGCTAGCCCCCACAAGCGATCGCCTCCCAGAAGGTGAAGATGTTGTCCAAAATGCTAAGATCCTGAACAAAGCATGTTTGAGTGTCATGAATCAAGTCGAGGAGGAAAGGTTGAAGTCACATATGCTGATGGCCTAGACCAAGATCTTATAGGGGCGGTCCCTAGAAGAGTGATGGGTCTCCTCTATCGGATCTCCAATCTATCACCACACTCCTTGGGAATCAAGGGTATCAGACCCTCTGAGAACCTCTCTAGCATGGCACTAGTGAGCATAATCTCATTGAAGGCGGCACAAAGACAACCTTCCATGATGTCCCAATGACAAAGAAAGAAAGAGATTGGAAGCCTGTCTGCCCTCAGCAGGCATTTGCCCCTGGGAAGTGCCACTATGCTTTTGCCAACTCCTCAGTAGAAAAAGGAGTCAATAAGAAGGACCGGAGAGAGGGGGGAGCCACTTCTCTCGTGTGCCTCCAAAACTCTCTCGCACGCATCCATTACCTGTGGGGATAATGGAGCACCAATAGTGAGCAGAGATTTAAAAAATCCATGGGGTGATGGCTCTCACATGCGAGGGATTTAAAATAATAGTCCATGCTAACCACACAGTCTGCGAATGTTGTCTCTCCTCCTGTGGGGGTCAGCGATCTCAAAGAAATATCTTGTGACTTCGTCACTGGCCTAGGTCCAAAAGGAAGCTCTGGCATGGTGCTCGAACTCCACCCTCCTCTCCTGTATAGATCTAATCTCCATGCGGGTAGCAACTATCTGACTCTGAATCCATGAGTTATCTGGGGAACTATCTTGAAGGTGTGCTGCAGAGAAGGAATAACCCTCCTCAAACTCCTCTCCTACTCTCGAAATCCCTTCAATCTACTCTATGCCACCACTTGTAAGAAACTGTTGATCTCTTCTAGGCCAACATCCACTATGCATACAGAAGAGCCTGAAACAAAGTTCAATTCTCCCCATATTTTCTCTATCCTACTACAAATCTCAAGGTCCTCGATGAGGCTATCCAGAATGAGGCTATCCAGAATCCTAGAGCTCACATGCCTATCCTATCTCTAGGGGTGCTCTAAGGATAGAATAACTGGGGCATGATTTGAGAAAGTAGTGCCTGCCAAGATGTCGATCATGCCCCCATGGCTACCACAAGCCCACTTATCATCAACATAAAACCTATCTAGTCTTGAGAGGTTGGGGACGGTGCTCCTCCTATCTGATCACAAGAAGCTAAGGTTCCAAGGGCACTGCCCAAACTCTGGAAGATACCAAGGGTCATGTCTCCTAAGTACCAGTATCATCTCCTCCCAGGTGAAGTACTCTGCTCCTGAGATAATGGATGTACCTCCTTTAAGTTTGTCCTCTGCTGCCTCTATCATGTTAATATCTCCACCCATGCACCAAAATTATGCCTAGGGAAGGGCCTACCAGATTGTGCTCCAAAAGAGGGCTCTACCTACAAAGCAACAACATTCGGGACGTAAACATTGAGGAAGCCAACATAGTCCTCACCAATCAAAATGGTAACCCACTGTGCTCACCTCGGAATGATGACTCTTGAGCTTGTCACTGCCTGCCAGCAAAAGCAGCTCACCTAACATAAATACAAACTTCTCCTTGTGTCCCTAACAAGGATGGAGACCAGAAGTGTGACTCTATAGAAAGGTGGTGCTCCTAGAGGAAAAGAATGTCGATAGGTCCACCAACTAAAGCTCTTTGTAGCTCTCCTCTAAGGATGCCTCATCTCTGAAAGCATTAAGGCCCCCCTAAACCCTGAATGTTTCATGAGACTATCTACATATCAATCTCTGTGGGAGGCGAAACTAGTGGAACTACCCTCCACTCAAAGAGTCTTGGGCGAGGGTTTAGACGAGGAATAATCACAATCCATCCTGGGACAAAAGTACACCAAGTGGGCACCATATCCTATCCTCCATGTGGTGCCAGTCTGTCCGGGTGCGAGAGTATGCATACTCTGAACTCCATTAATCACAATGGAGGTATCTGTAAGAAGGGGGGAGGGGTACTGCGAGATTGAAATATGCATGAACAAAAAAATCAACACCTCCAAGATGGCCACCATCTCCCCGTCCTAATCTCTGTGGGCTAATCCTCCAAGCTCCATCCTAGCCAATGGCCATAGGTGGGTGAGAACGCTGGTGATGCAAAGGTCATGAAGATGGTGGGAGAGCTCAACTGCCTATCCCTAGATGGCTGCAGTCACCGAGTCAGAGTCCCACTCCGTCCTCGGAGTACACTCAAGGGGAAAGAAAAGATCATCATGCCATTTTCTACCAACATATCCGGATAGGGGCTACTATCTCCTCAAACATATCTGCCCCTTCCGCCAAAAGACATCAAAACAAACTATAATCCATAGGCTGCACCAAGATCTTGGGGGGCCCACCTGGGAACTTTGTAGTTTATATTTTTTAATACATACAATTTCATATAAGGGGTTGTTGGTTTTGTGGATGCCTTTCTCTTCTCTCTCTAGCTCACCGTTCCCCTATTTTCGTAAGATTTCAAACCATTTAACGCTCGTAATGTGAATGCCATTCATCAATAGATGACCACCTTCTACAATACCATACATGCTTGAGAATGCACAACCCATAGCGAGAGGGGGAAGAGGGAGGGAGGGGGGAGAAAGATATCTCACAATTGAGCCCTCTACAATGAGGTTGCTTCCACATAGGTTACAAAAGTCCCAAAATAATACATGTCAAATCCATGCATTCAATTGTCTAAATTAGGGTAGGTTCTCCTATGAGAAAAGGCATTTTAAAGCTCAAGGTCCAATAGGATAGGTTGCTGGATGAACATATTCTCCTTCTGGCTCAAGCCTAGCACACACAAATAAATGAAGTACAAGTGCTTTCATGCAAGATATAGCTTCTTCTTGGATTCTTTAGCTGTAAAATTTGGACATGTACAACATCGTTCTTCTTTCATCTGCACATCATATTTTCCCACGTTTGCATCATCCCTATACAATTTTATCTTGAAAAGTTCATACTTATGCTCCAGTCTTTGCACTTCTTCTACCACTCTGGCTTTCATTTTCAAAGTGGCCTTTATTTTTTTGCCGCTTCCTCTGATATCGACGTGCGGTACTTGACTCTTATGTGTTTTCACATGCCTGAGCCACCTACCTCTATGTTAGTAGTGGACCCAAATGGTGGTTCTTTGGAAGTTACAGTTGCAAAGAACCTTGGTGGGGCGGGCATAACACCTTTTGCATTCTTGCTCTCCACCTGGTATCCACCTTCCCATAATGAATATACCTCCTCATCTGTGAGGTTAGTTCCTATAGCAATTGGCCATATCTTGGGTGGTGGATTGGGGCTTTGGGTCTATGTTGGTGTGTTCACAATATAGCAATGAAGTACGTAGTTAGGCATTTTCTAATGAGACCATTAGGGTGCTTATGATAGCCTTCAAAAGATGGTTCAAGTACACCCTTCGTAGATCTAGCTATGTTGTGTTGCCTCTTACCCCCACAAGGTGTTTCGCTGCATGTGACCTTTCTGCGAATGCATGTCCTTTGGATTTCCCACATTGCTTCATTCACCTTACGCTCAATCACATTGCACTTCGTGACTTCCATTGTTCTTTCTAGAGTATTGCTTGTATCATGCTACTTAAAAATGATCTTCCGTGGCCTCCCAACATACTTGCGGACTCGTACATGAACGTTATACTCTGGTCGATGCGTGGCCTCATCATCAATATCAATGACCACAATGGCAGTTGGTCTCTTGTGACATGCACTTTCTTTGTCTCACTGGTGAGAGGGATAGGCGCCTTATACATGGGTGTTCCTTTAGTTGTCTGATTAACTGTTTGGACCACTTGGGCTTGCTCGTAGAAGACAACCATTCTTTTAGTTTGTCCAAGCTTGGACCTCTACCTATGTGCTTGTCTT